>NW_027040731.1:102500-442500 GCF_037179485.1 Ochlerotatus camptorhynchus | reverse complement strand
GATTGCTAAACCTGGAGGAAGCACTTCGTAGAACCAATGCGGTGACGAAAGCGGTTCCAGAGTACCGGGGACGAGCGGACGCATTCCCTTGCCTATAGTAGAGCAACTCAAGGACCCGGCGAACTATTCGTCAGAGGTATTTGCTACCAAGATGATGCTCATTCGAGAAGGTTCTTGGGATACTGTGGAACTGGATGACGAAGGCCCGGCTTGAGCGCGTTGGCTATCATCTGCCTCAGCATCGAGCCCATCAATTACAGATTGGTGTAGGCAACGAAAACGGCGAAGGAAGCGTGGATAAATTTAAAAAATGTATTTCAAGACGACGGCATGACAAGTAAGCAAGTCGACGACACTTGGCTGACAAGTCTCCTGTTGATGGGACTCCCGAGGCTTACGATCCTATGATTATAGGCCTCGAGGCATCTGGTGCTCGGATGACGGCTGGTGAAGGCCAAAATTCTTCAAGACGTGTGGCAGCGATTGCACTTTTGTCAGTCAGCAGCGTAATAATCAGACTGACAAAATGGTAAATTGTAAAGTTGCTTTCTGTGTGTTCCAGAAATTTGATGGGTCGCATCCGGACTGGATTTTCGATTTCGGTGCTACTTCAGATAACAAAATAAGTGTTATTTAGATTTGCTATCCACTAATATGGCTGATGATTTTTGCATATCTGATAGCGAATTCGTTTTTTATTCAGTTTCAACCTGTATCGGGTATCAAGATTGGGTCTGCTTGTTTTCTGACAAACTTTGTTGCTCGTTTGTCTTAAAACCCTAGCTCAGGTTGTGGTTTGCACTGATAAAAAATTCGGTTTCGCGCGGAGTTGGAACTGGTTCGAACCCCGATAATAAACAAATTCGCTATGAGTCTCCAACTTTGGTTTGGAAAAATGAAGTGTTTGTTTATTTGTTTATTTACAAATAAAAAAATAAACAAATAAAAAAATCTTCTTTCATACCGATTGTGTGGAGAAATGAAATGCTTCATACTCTGTTCGACAAATGTGCAGTAATTGGAGTAAATCAAGTGAATCACATCATAAATCAAAATAACTGTTATTTAGATTTGCTATTCATTAATATGGCTGATAATTTTTGCATATCTGAGTCTCCAACTCCGCTTTGGAAAAATGAAGTGTTTCACACGGCAATTGAATACTCTATATTCATACATGGATAATAATTTTTCCTAACGGCGCCGGCCTCTCACCCCAGCAGGCCTGGGTTCAATCCCAGTCGGCGCCGCCGGGATGTTCTGAGGCATAACATTCTGATCACGCCTTCCTTCGGATGGGAAGTAAAGCCGTTGGTCCCCGGTTCATGAGTTAATGGGTCGATAGGTAGGGTCCAGGTGTGGGAGCTGCCTTCCTGGCACGTCGGTAGCATTGATGCTCAGCACGGAAAACAAGATCGACGGAAAAAACAAACCAAAGGAAAAAAAAATGTCCGAACCGTTCTTTGATTTTAGCAAAGCAAAATATGGACTAATCAAAAATAAATTGGACTGTATAGACTGGAAACCTCTACTACGTAATTGTACATTGGACATTTATGCAACTCATGATGAGAACGTGCGAGATCATCAATATTTTTCATATCTCCAAGAGCCAATGATGGACATTACAGTTGATAATTTATCCGTCGATGAAATCATTCGTGCTCTTGAAACCTTGAATGCTTCAAAGGGTGCTGGACCAGATATTTTACCACCTATATATTTCTAAGGTCACTAGCTAAACCTTTATGTTGGCTATTAAATTCCTCTCTGGAGTCCGAAGTTCTTCCTCCAATTTGGAAGGAATTATTTTTAATCCCAATTTAAAAAAAAATGGGAAAAGTGCTGATATTGTAAATTACCGTGAAATTGCTATAATATCATGCATTCCTAAACTATTCGAATCCATCGTTAACGACACAGTTTCTCACATGTTAATTCTTTATTACTAGCAAACAACATGGGTTTGTTAAGGGAAGATCCACAGTTACTAACTTAATACATTTTGTAACTCTTTCTCTAAATATAATGGGTAAAGGAACGTTATATTTGACTTTAGTAAAGCATATGACGGAGTTGACATACCACCAGGGTTGCTTCTCCTCACTTGGTATAAAAAATGATTTGCGGAATTATGAAATCATGAGACATTCTAATGATAATTAGAACTTGTAAAGTATGTGTTTGACACATCAAACCTGTCAATTCAGAGCGTCACAATCAGTGTTTTTACGATACGGGAGCGCTCACTCTGAGTGAACGTTCACGAATCATAAAATCGTTGATTGTGACGCTCTAGAACCGGAAATCGACAGTGAGCATGCATAAGGGTGTAAACGCAATGATCGATTCTCTTCGTCGATTTTCTCTTTTGTTAATAACTTGCTAGAATTAACGTTTCTTGGTGCGTTTGCTGTTGCTTTTGATAGCCAATAAAACCTGTCACAACTCTGCATTGAACAAATTCTAGAAAATTGTTTCGTTTAGCAAAGAGAAAATCGATGAAGAGAATCGATCATCGCGTATACACCCTTATGCATGTTCACTGTCAAAATGACTGGTGTTATGAGTCAAACACATACTTTACAAACTCTGCTTGTATTTTAAAAGTACAACATAAAATTATAACATCTAATGATTTTCTAATTCCGAAAAACTATTTTTATAGCAAGTGAGTGGAAGCAACCCTGCGTACCGCTATTGTTTTTTATGTTATCCAAGTTGGGCTTCAGTCCCAGGCTACTGAAATGGATCGAGTCATATTTATCACACAGAACGCAAAGAGAGATTTGTTGGAAATTTTTCTACCATAATCACATCTTGGTCCATTGCTGTTTATTTTATTCGTCAACGATATAGAACACATTTTGAAATTCTTTCATGTTTCAATATATGCAGACGACATGATACTTTTCATGAAAATAAACAAAGACTTTCAAACATTCCAACATGAAATTTACGTTTTTTACACCTGGTGTAAGAAAAATTTGTCGGAACAAAGTAAAACAAATGCAATTCTATATCGTGTACTAGAAAGCATGCTATTGTTCATGACACAATCACTATAGGCCAGAAACCAGTTCAACGATGTTATCAAGTTGGTGTTGTTCTCGATTCTAAGTTGTCATTTGCTGATCACAACAATAGCATTACATATAAAGCAAATAACATGCTCGGGTTTATTAAACAATTTAATATGAACTTTAATGATCCTTACATAATCGAAGCACTGTACGTAGCATATGTGAGACCTCTTCTTGAGTACTGTAGCGTAGTTTGGGCGTCATACGAAACACATGTTTACTGTATTGAGTCTGTTAAAACGCAGTGCTTGTTGTTTGCTCTAAGAAAGTTAGGTTGGGTGAATTTTCCATTCCCATCATATGAGTCTCGATGTATGTTAATAAATTTAGATGAGCTCAAAAAGTAGAGAGAATTCGCAATGATAGCATAAACGATGTTATTTCGCAAAAAATACGCAGTTCATAGGTTTTGGAAAAAAAATAATGTTTATTCTCCCACTCGCTCACTAAGGAATAGAAACTTATTTTATGTTAACAACTAAAGAACAAACTATGCCAGAAATGTACCATTAAATATAATGATTTCTTACTACAATGCATATTGCGAATCAATTTATTTAACAAAAAGACTTTCTTTTCGAGGTCTGTAAAGCAATAGTAAAATTTTAAAATAGCACTTAAGGCAACTATTGTAGAACAGTCTACACTGATTGACGACAAATAAATAAATAAATTTTGCCCCGCTAGCTTTACGATGTCAATGTAATGTAACAAATTTTCAAATTGTTTTTTAAGACGAAAAAAATTAATTTTTAAATTTGCTTCAATGTGCAACTGTTGCTATTATTTGTCACTGTGTGTAGTAAATAACACATAAGGATATTTTGATTCCTATCAAGTCAAACTTGGCAAAAGCCTTTGGGTGTCCATAATGACCCTAGTTCCCCGACAGTATATAAAATTGTGAAAGCTGCCTACATAAGATAGCTCTTCAAAGTAAAAAAATGTGCGATATGTGAGATTGCGTTAAATAGTCTAAATTACTGTTTCTGTGAAACTAAAGATAATTCTTGAATCGTTAAGCCCGGTTCAGATGGTTCAATTCAGCATTCAACTCACTTGAACTGCGAATTAAGTTCCAGAAAATTGGTCAATGTCTAAATGGCTCAGTTCGATTTCAAGTCGTGAACACTAACTACCAGATCGGGTGTGTGTGAAATGTGTATTGTGGCCTTTAACGAAGACATCGTATCAAGAAGACTGGCAACTTTGCCAGAAACCAAGCGACAGATACAATCTTGCCCCACCTTAGCCTACCAATTGTTGAAATCAACAGGTATTCCTTATTTTGTTCCATTGTTTATATGAAACCGGGAAGCACCAAGAAAAACCGGGAAATAACCGGGAATTTAATTTCTTAAATCCAGTGGCCATTAGATTGATGAAAAATTTGAAATTTGCGCTTCACAGTGTTGGCCATGGCGCGGGTATGCTAATTCCTCCCATACTGTCGGTTACAAGTTGCAAGATGCACGAAGTTGCGTTGTCTCATCATTCATTCAGGTGCATGAAAATGTAGCTGTCGAAGTAGTCGATTTCGCCGATAATGATCTTAGCGGCGAAGGCAGCTTAAGCCTTACGTCTTCTTACCTGCTGCCATGCTGCCTGTTAACATATGTGGAACTTTAGTCTTAAAAGTTGAACCCTTTTTTTAGGATTTTAAGTGTTTTACATGAACCATGAACTATTATAAAGTACATATTTATAATAGTTTCCAAATGACCCTGAAAAAGAGGTGTCTTCAAGTCTACAGACATACTTCAAGTCTCCGCGTACATCGTACGGGTTAGGCAAAAGATGTGCGTTTGACTTCAAAAACTGTCGCATTAATGGCCATTCGCTCATTTTCAACTTCTACTCAATTTTCATACTGCCGTACTCTAACGGAGATCTCTAAAGATCATTCTCTAGCTAATAAATTATCACACTAAAGCTTCATGTTAGCATTTCCAACCAACTCTGAAAATCGCTAACTTCACGTATGAAGTAATATAAAAACACTTTGAATACGCATGAATATTAACGAGAATTGAAATAAATTTCTCGTTTTGCTCTAAACAAAGCAAGACAACAATACCGTGGCGGACCCAAAATCCGTACAGGATCATAATGGATCCGACAATCTCATACACAGGCGTTTTGTATGAAATGTATGGATTTTGATTAATTTCTTACGTGTAGGTACGGGTCTTCCGTTTCTTATGCAGAAGAAAATCTGTTAATAATGCATCCTTAAAAGCTGAAGAAAATATATTGAAATGTATTTTAAACAGCAGCGTTAAGCTAGGAGCATCTCCCTCTAAGCTATTATAGCTCTAATATCAATCAAATATTTCCAAGTATCTCAGTATTTTTAGGTTTTTTTTTTAATCTTGGCTTATTTTAATAGTAGTGAACTGTTGCTAATATAGTTGTTTGTTGTTGTATTTTCCATCAATTCAATGTACTACTTTATCAAGTAGTAAAGTATATTGATAATTTTAACCTGTTTTAAATTAAATGAAGTAATAGTGATGTCTTGTTTATGAGTAAGTATTATAATTCTTCTTATGAAATAGCGTATCAAAATTCATATATCTTTTAGCGAACCAACAGGGATAATTTTAACCTGTTTTAAATTAAATGAAGTAATAGTGATGTCTTGTTTATGAGTAAGTATTATAATTCTTCTTATGAAATAGCGTATCAAAATTCATATATCTTTTAGCGAACCAACAGGGAGAGTATTAGTTGGATCGTTGAATTTATCCTATCCTAATTATTTATGAATACAAACTGGCACTGAACCGATACCAAACATGCGGATTATATTTTTAGGAATTATTTCATAATTCCGAAAAAAAAATTAAAGCAAGTGAGTGGAAGCAACCCTGGAAGGAAAACATTAATCTGTTCTGAATTGTTAATTTATTTGAAAGTATTTATCGGGAAAAGTGGGACAGTTTGGACACCTTTATAGGAAAATCATCACTAATCATACAAAATTCAGTGGAAATGGATAGTTTCAAGCCCTATTTACATAATTTTTTTTTATTTAACGTCGGTCTCTGTTCCGCAATCTAGTGCCAATCACCGACGGAAATCGATTGCCATCCATTGACGGCAATCGACTGTGCAGGCAGTTTCCACTATAGTCGCTATATTCATAGTCTGGAGAATAGAATTTCGATCTAGCAAAAAGCGGAACCAATTCAATATATTGTAGACAGACAATTGAAACTACTACATATCATCTTTTATAAACAAAATGTTAATTATTCTTTCATCGCCAATAGAAGATAAATTACCAGCATCATCGGATAGGGGAAACTGGTGGTGTTAGTTTGTGTAGGTGAGTCACGAGAAAACGGTTTCCGTAATTTTGTTCGCAACAGCTGATGTGCTCTTTTCTGTTGTTGGTCGTGATTTGCTCGATTGGTTCCGCTATTTGACAACTCAATTGGTTCCCGATATTCTATCCGCCAGACTATGAATATAGCGACTACAGTTTCCACTGCTTAGATTATCGCACCCATTCAAACACACATGGGCCGGGACCAACGGCTTTACTTCCCTTCCGACGGAAGACGTGACCAGAGATTTTCATGCCTCTGGAAAATCCCACCGGCCTCGGCTGGGATTGAACTCAGACCCATTGGGATGAGAAAGCAGCCACGCTTACCACTACACCACCGGCGCCGGTAAATTGAATATTAAAAGTAAACTTTTGAATCTTATGCAAGAAGATTTAAAAAATATTCGTTTTGTTACTGAAATTAAACCGTTGGGGTAAAATGAGCACCCTGGCGGGATGGTATGAGCGACCATGTAAAATTTTCATTAGTCTGTAGCTAGGTACCAAACAGAATATACGTAAAATAGACTTTTATCTACAAGAAAATAGTTGTTCTTATTGCAAGTATACATTATATTTTTGGCGACTAGGAAGTTCCAGCCACTTCAGAAGCAGCAGGAAGATTGCGACCTGATCCTGATTCTCGTTTTTCAAGCAACCCTTTTTCAAAATGATTGACCAGGATTTGAAAAACTCGATTATCCGGCTCACCGAATCGATCAACTCCCATCATCAGCAGATTGAAGGTCTCCAGCGGGGCAACGCCAATTAAGCCGAAAGTGAGAAAATTATCGAGTCACTTTAAACGGGAATCGACGTGTTTCGCTACGATCCTGACGGCAGAATATTTTACGATACGAAGACTTTTTAAGATGGATGGTACGCAATTGTTTGACAACGCGTAGGTTAGTCTTCTTCTGCTACGTAAAGCGTATTTTGTCGAACACCCCCGTGAATTCAGTTTCGAAGACACAATCAAGAAGATGAATAAGCTTTTCGGAAGACAGGACAGAATTCACTTTTCAACGCACGTTATCAGTGTCTCCAGTACGTGAAGAACAGCGCTGATGATTATAGCTCCAGTGGTGTATGGTGGTTGTAAGCGTGATTGCCTCTCAAGCGTGAACGCCATCTCTCGACATCAGAAGCCCTCTAACAAGAAGAAGACTCTGAAGACTCCTTATTGGCTGTGTGGTAATCAACATTATGTTAAAAAATGCCCCTATCAGAATCACGTGTGCACAAAATGCAAACGGAAGGGCCAAAAGGAACGCTACTGTTTCTCGGCTGAGCAGAGATTGAATGGTCTTGTCGACAAAGCCAAAACCCAAGGACAACGTCAAATCACTTTGGTAAAGCGATTTGATTTCAAGAACAAGCGGAAGTACATTCACGTTGCTCTCAACGGCTCATCAGTGCAGTTGCAGTTGGATTGCGTAGGGGGATGGGGGCAAGAAGATCATACGGGGCGAGATGGGCCACCGTTCGTTTGGGCATATTACCTATTAACTGAATCTATTTTTTACAAAGTTATTATTATTATTATTTAGCTTTATTTAGGAGGCTTTCAGCCTTAGGCTGGTTCGCCTCCAATTTACAAAGTTGTTGAAAATGCTTCTAATATGCATCTCCATGAAAACCGTATCTAAATTCAATTATATGTCTAAGAAAATGATGGAAATGTAACATTAGTTAAAAATCTCCAAAATATTATAAGATATGCAGTCAAGAAAACAAACATTGCATTCACTATATTGTATTTTACCGATCCGCTGGTTCTACAGCGAGCAATACATGTATCAGTTGCTAAAAGAACTTATGTTTCTATTTCACATGATTCCTGAACGTTATTTTCTAGCGAAAACCTGACAAAACGTTAACTTTTACTAGAGTGCTCATATTGCCCCGTATGGTTGTCGATCGGAGCAAATACTGAAATTTTTCAAACATAATAATTTAACGATTAGGGTATACGTCCCTAACCTCGGTCTAATATGCAGCCATAGATTACGTTTTTAATCATAACTCATCAATTAATTTACCTGCAAACGATATTCTACTGCTAAATGGTATGCTTAGATATGCTTATCATGTCGTTTGCTATCAGGAACCGCAAAAAGTTGAAAAACTTACTTTTTTTAAGACAAAAACTCACCAGGGAAATGTATGTAATATCGGTCTATTGTCCCCAAATTGGGTCTATTTATGGATGCAACTTCGTCCTATCCTGTTTGATTCTCAAAAAAAACGCTCTTGGTAACGTTTTCTTATGTATTTTTTTTTTATCACTATCACTGTTAACTTAATACTCTTCATTCCTCAAAACATTTCTTAGAGAAAATTTTACGAAAACTACATTAAATCACTCAAGTTAAAAATTAAAAATTAAAAATTTCGCTTATCGTCTTTCGACCGCAGAATATCTAAATCAAAACATTGTGATGTTCATTATACAGATTTGGCAGAAAAAATCTCCCTTCCTGTTCGTTCCTTATCATCCAAATGCAAACCACATTGTTGACGTTACTCTTATTGCTATATGCTGTCAAATGAATTTCATGGGCCAAAGTTAGGAACATAGAAAAGAAATGTGTCCCTAAAGTTGGGTCCATGATTTACTTGTGAAAACGTTGTTAAACAATTAAAATAAACATAAAATATTCAAACAGTAACTGTGAGTTTTACGTCTAGTGTGTATTATCAGGTAATTCCATTCAATAAATGCCATAATCAGGCCATTTGATGATCGTCAGTGCAACCTTCCCATCTTAACCTTAGAAGTCATGGCGGCTAAAAACTCCGAACAGAGTGATATTCTCAACCAGTTTTATTACTTACGAGAGCTGAAAATGTATTGAAATGTTGTGATATAAATTGATTTGTGTGTGGTACACATTTATCAATCATCAGTGATCAATATTTTCCTTATTTTTTGTGTAATATTCCTTAATTAATTATTTATTTGCGTGATAGGCCGAATGAAAGGACTAGACCCACATTACATACCGTAACCCTATATCATATTCCAAACCATGAGCATGATCACAGCTATCATACATCTATGATTGTTTTTCATGTTTTATGATGTGTGACCATATTGCCCCTATCTACCCTATCTGATATTTCGACTATTTCAAAGTAAAACTGGGAAGTGATTGGAGGACCTATTACTGAAGCTACGGACGTTAACGCTGTTAGTGCGATAGTGCGTCAGGAAACCGAATCGACATCACGCGAGTATTCATGGCGAATCTCATCACCCATTACGTGAATACGTCTCAAATAATGCAGATATCAATGTGTTGGGCTTCGAGACAGTCGATCAATTTAATCTCTGGTGGTTCCGTTCGATTCACTCGTCAACGCAGTTCAACTGAAGCCGGATCTAAAGACCAAGTTTCCCGAAGTTTTCCAGAATACGCTTGGCCACTGTACTAAACCTCAGGATACGCTACTCTGCCCAAGGTCTATACTGAACTGCAGAGACAAAGGAATCATCTAGCCGTTTATGTTCTCCGATTGGGCGGCCCCAATTGTAGTCGTGCGCAAGTCGAATAACATCCGGTTCGAATCTGTGGTGATTATTACACGGATGTCAACAACTCGCTTTAATCCTGATGAATGTGGGCGTCTTAGTGGAATAGCTGTCTATAGAGAGAGAGAGAAGGATTAGTAATTTCCATTTAATTACACTACCTTATTTGCTTATCCTTGACAGATACGCGTATTTCGTCTACAATGTGCAGACTTCTTCAGTGTCTTGTACTAATACTCGACTCGACAAGACACTGAAGAAGTCTGCACATTGTAGACGAAATACGCGTATCTGTCAAGGATAAGCAAATAAGGTAGTGGAATTAAATTGAAATTACGAATCCTTCTCTCTCTTTAAACTCGCTTGAATCCGATCACCACCCACTTCACCAACCGGATGACATCTACGCTGAGCTAGCTGGCTGCCATTTATTCGAAGAGGATTCCCGCAAGCTGCTGACCGTCAGCAATCATCGAGGACTTTTCCAATACGATCGTTTGCCGCCAGGAGCCTTTTGCGTTTGTGAGCCTTTTGAAAACCGTATGTTTTACATCAGTTTAGAGCAAATTTGGCAAATTTTTATCAAAAACATTTTTTTTTTCAATTTAACTTAAGATTTTCCATTGTTTCCATGCCTAATATCACTCAAAACAGCAGTAAATAATTTTGACAAGGTGTTTTCCCTAGTTAATCCTCTGTGCGTCGTCAGCGTAGAATAGTTGGCATCCAGGTGGCAGTATACGAGAATGCTCATTGATGCACAGAAGCGGTCCCAGATTACTCCCTTTGGGAACACGGTAGATGTTTGTGAATATGAGTTTTCACAGTTTACCTAGTAAGAGGCAGTGGCCCCGTATCGTGGGTAGATCACCTTTTCGTGGTACGTTACGAGATGTAAGATCTACCACCGATTCCCAGTCCTGACTACTTCAAATCAGGGGAACAGGATTTTTCAGTAATCAAAGGAACACATCTTAGTTCTTGTAACTTTGTATGCCTTGTTGATAGTGACAAGACTCGGCTTTGTCCACCAAGGATGATCTTGAAACAAAGAAAAAATGAGAAAACAGACGGCACTCTCGTGTTCAGAACTGGCGGATTGCTTCCCGAGATGCACTGATATAAGCAATGGGATTTTCTTCTTCTTAGGCTGTGAACCATTTGCTGAGTTAAATTTAACTCGTGGTTAAAAGTGAAATTTCGAAAGTTATTTTCTATGTTCGAAAATCCCTGTGCTGTCGATTGACCGGTTTTCGAGCCACGGTTGTCAAAATTTAACTTCTTGTCTGTCAGAAATAGCCATGCTCAGGCTGTGAACCATTTGCCGAGTTAAATTTAACTTGTGGTTAAAAGTGACATTTCGAAAGTTATTTCTGATGTTCGAAAATCCCTGTGTTACCGATCGATTGGTTTTCAAGCAGAACTCAGCCACGATTGTCAAAATTTAACTTCTTGTCTGTCAGAAATAACCACTCTCGGATAGCAGGGTTAATCAATAACTTTCCATTTGTCAAATTTTAACCAAAAGTTATTAAAAAATCGGGGGGCGACCCCGGCGTAGTGGTTAACATCCATACCTCTTACGCCAAAGTCACGAGTTCAAATCTCACCCCCGGACAAGTCACGAATGACCCAAGAGTGTTAAAGTGACTATAATTAAAAAAAATATATATATATATTAAAAAATCGCCAGAGCCTTAGAGTTGACAAATGAGCAGAAACGCTTCATATATCTACGAAGGGATGCCTGTGTACGGAATACATATCGGCGATACAGAAACCGATTTTCTATTGTACTATGCTCATTGAAATATCTAACTAGGTCTACACCAAGGTGACTACATATAGGTGTTCTAATGTGTCAAATTTATGATTCAGCCATGTTGGATTTTTGTATGGGACAGCGACCGAGTTGGTCTAGTGATTTCATGTTTGTTTCTTTATTTAAAGCCAAGGGTGTAGAAGAGATAACCAGTTCTATATCGACACACCCATTTATATTTATAATACATACATGTTTTTTGCACGTGATGTTTCACATTAACAAAGCCATGGTTGAATAATGAAAAAAGAAGAAGCAGGCATAATTGTCATGATGAATTGTTGCACATTAAACTCAATTGATTTCCACATATCAATAATATAATTGTGAATTTTGACATGATATCCAATAACGCTTTGAGGAAAAATAATAGCGTGGTGATTATAACGTTACATGACATGTATTATATATCATTATAAACGTTACATGACATGTATTATATATCATTAAATATTAGTGGGAATGGCTCTAATGTTGGCCTATGGATCTAAGATTGGGCCCATCGCTAAAAATCTGCTATTTATCAATTGTATCTAGATGATCGCGTGACTGGGACGGTACTAATGGATATTTATGGTTGCTATTGAAAATTTAGTCGATTGCTGAATTTATACATGGGCCCAAATTAGGGACACTTAGGCCGACATTACATACATTTCCCGTATGTAATATTAGATAAAAATATGATGTTTTTGCAGAGATAAAACGAGCTTACACAACCTGCTCGAAAAGAAGCGTTAAGGTTTGTTTCAAACACCCTTTTTCGATAGGTCTCACTTGCCCCGGGCCTGCAATATACCTTGGAATCTGGGACTCGTGTACTATTGATGCAAACTATATAAAACTTGTATTTTTTCGTGTAAATTTCTTCAATATACACCTGTGTTCAATATAATAGTAGCGCATGCCGATTTCCATACAAAATGATCAACTTTGAAAAGTTGTAACTTTGTTCTCTTAAGATCAATTGATCTAAAACGTTCGCCACAGAACTACAAATATGTTCAATTTTACGATTACAAAATAACAAATTTTTGGAAGCACTTGTTGGAAAGTGAGACACTAGGTAAAAATTTTCAAAATAATAGCTACTAATTTGATAAATTTTGTAACATATGCTTTAAATGTAATGGATAAGGGAAATTACGTAGAAACATTATATACTGATTTTAGTAAAGCGTTCGATAGAGTGGATATACCACTGTTTAATTTCAAGTTATCCAAGTTAGGTTTTGATACCAGGCTACTGCAATGGATCGAGTCATAGCTGTGCCACAAGGTCCACTACTATTCATCTTATTTGTCAATGATATAGAGTACATTTTGAAGTTCATGTTTCAATATATGCAGACGACATGAAACTTTTCGTGGAAATATCTCAAGCATCTGATGTACAGCTATGTAATTCTATATCGTTTACAAGAAAGCATGCCATAGTAAATGACACAATTTCCCTTGGTGGGAAAACAGTTGAAAGGTGTAAGCAAGTACGCGACGTAGGCATTATTCTCGACTCTAAGTTGTCATTTGTTGATCACTACAATAACATTATATATAAAGCAAGTAACATGCTAGGGTTTATCAAAAGATTTAGTCTGCATCGTATGTCGAAACATTGCATGTGGCCTATGTGAGACCTCTTCTTGAATACTGTAGCGTAGTGTGGGCTCCGTATCAGGATACATATATAAACCGCATTGAGTCTGTTCAAAAACAGTTTTTTTTTGCCCCTCGAAAATTAGGTTGGACTAGATTACCACTTCCATCTTATGAATCTCGATGTTTGTTAATAAATTTTGATGGACTGAAAAAACGAAGAGATTTCACTATGGTTAAAGAGTTAATGTTCCGAAAATTTTAGAAAATATAAATTGTTATGCTCCCACTCGCCCTCTGAGGATTAGGAATTTGTTTTACATTAACAGTTAAAGAACAGACTATGCAAAAATGGAGCTTTGAATAAAATTATGTCCTGCTATACCGCATATTCCCAATCAATTGATGTAACAATGAATAAAATAACACACAAAAAAGCATTCTTTTCAAGGTTAGCCAGGCAATAATATATAAGACATTGCAGCAGCATTGGTCTGCGATTGATTGACGACATAAATAAATTGTATCGTGGTGATGGGGATGTTAACAATATTTTTTTAAATCATATGTATGCCTTGGATTCTATGACAATACCCGGAAACTAATTAATTTCTCGCTTGAATATTATTACCCGGAAAAAATAATTAACAGGGATGACGCTTTTGCGGATTAAAAAAAAACGGTTTGTTAGTGGTAGTAACACGATGCACTTATCCCATGTCTACATTGTCGAAAGCAAGATCTACAGAAAAGGAAGTGAATGTCAAGAAAGTAGGGGAAATGGCTCTAATGTTAGCTTATGGATCTAAAATTGCCCATCGCTAAAAATCTGCTATTTATCAATTGTAAATGTCTGTATAACATAAGCTTTTGTCCAAACGAAACTATTTGGCAACTTGCCTGAAAAGAATCCCTTGTAGATTTCAAGAAAACAATGTGGGACCAAGTGTCCCCAGGGATCAAATAGGTCCAGTTTCCCCTAAAGGCACGGTATTATTAAGCCGGAAGCGGCGGGTTGGAATCCTGGTCCGGTCGAAGAAATCTTTCGGATTGAAAATTTCCTCGATTCCTCAAGACATAGAGTATCATTGTGCATGCCAGACAAAATACAAATTCTTACATTTGTGTTGGCACAGAAAGCTCTCAATTAATAACTGTGGAAGTGCATTTAGAAGTAGACTAGAACACTAAATTGAGAGCCAGCAAGACACTCGGTACAGAAACGTAAAAAACCTACACTAATAAAATTCCACACATTGTTATTGACGAATTTCCATATGAAATTCCACATGATTTTCATGTGACCACACATAAACAGAATCCACCCAGAAGCACACATTAAATTTATGAGTCAAATGAATAGTATGTGTCCGACACATAGATATCATTTGTTGATCACATTGCAAAAATCATGTGTGGGACACAAAAAAACAATCTTTGAAATTTTATCAGTGTAGAAGAAGTAAATGCGTTAACATTGTTACTCTTAAATGGACCTTGGTATTTTTACGATAGTGTAAATGTTTAAGATGCGATTTGTGAATACCCCTATTATGTTTTGACAAGTTATATGACGTAAGCGGCGCCGGGGTAAGCGTGATTGCCTCTCACCCCAAAAAGGCCTGGGTTCAATCCCAGTCGGCGCCGCCGGCATTTTCTGAGGCATAAAATTTCTTATCACGCCTTCCTTCGAAAGGGAAGTAAAGCCGTAGGTCACCGGTCCATGAGTTGATCTGTCGACAGGTAGGGTTCAAGTGTGGGAGCTGTCCCTCTGGCGTCGGTAGCATTGGTACTCAGTACGGAAAACAAATCAAGGAAAAAAGTTATGACGTAACAACGCCACAACACTAGTGTGCCCCCAGGCCTACACGGAAATAAAAAAAATCCAAGATTAAGATTTTGCATTTAACGACGATAAGACGAATTACTCACTCGCTACGTTTTTCAACGCAAAATTAAGTTCAATTCACTCAAAGTTGTGAACATCTCTTATTACTCAATTTTGGCTTCTTAAGGTCAAGGTTAATAGAATCTACAAATGGGAATTATCCACGGCCCACACACATTTTAAAAATTGTGTATGGACAATTGTCTACGCAAGCGACGCCGGTGGTGTAGTGGTAAGCGTGATTATCTCTCACCCCAGCAGGCCTGGGTTCAATCTCAGGGAAGGGGGAATTAAAGCCGTTGGTCCCCGGTTCATGAGTTGATGGATCGATAGGTAGGGTCCAGGTGTGGGAGCTGCCTCCCTGATGGCGTCAGTTGTATTGGTGCTGAGCACGAAAAACAAGATCGACGAAAAACAAACCAAAGGAAAAAAAAAAAATGGTCTACGTACACTGAACCAATTTGACATATTCCTGTTATGTGGAAGTCTAATAATTTTGCGCTATAAGATAATCCATTGAAAATGATATGATTGAAAATGTGTCAGGTAAATTCTATATGAATATCTGATACATTGACAATGCTGATAATTCGAAAACTTTTATATGATCGCCATATGATAAATGAAAATCGGTCAAATTATAATAATTAACTGAAATAGATTTGAAACCCATAAGCATAAGCTTTACTTTTCACCACAATATAATATATGTGTCATAAATCAATCGAAGTAAAGTTTATGTGAAAATCACATGAAATTTACTTATTCTTTTGACACATATATTTAATCGATTTCTAAAAATAAATCGAAAAATAAACACCAGGCAGTGTGGAAGCTTTCACAGTTGTGTTTTTTTTTATTGTAGCTGATTTGGGATTCGATCCAGAACTGTTGAGCTGTGATGCTTTTCGTGTCTGCGCTCGATTCCATTGGGCCACGGCTGACTTCAATATTGAGCTCGTTCAATTAGCATGAAGTAATAACAGCTCTCCCAACATGGAATATAGAGCAACGTTATGCTCGTTTTGCTAGAGTGAAGAAAAATAGCACTGACCAATATATGCTCCGTTTCAGTGGTGTCGTGTATTCAAATCATTATTAATGCTCCTGTGTGCAATAAAACAACGACTACATTATATGAGTTCATGGAACTGGTTCATGAAGTTCGAGTACTAGTGCTGGAATCTGAATTAGCCGTGTAGAAGGCTTACAATTAGAATCTTAGCAAATAAATATTGCAGTAGAATCATTTTTTTTCAATCTCAAAACATTCTTTTCCAGAACCCTTTATCTTATGAAACAATAACAAACAATGATTATTTATTACAGTATCATTGTTGTTAGCAATATTTAGTTCGACTAATCATTCTAATGAGTGTACGATAACATAGTTGAAAATTGTTTTAATAATTTATAAAGAACAATTATATAAGATGTTTTTTATTGGGAGCAATGTTCATCCCAGAAAAAACATACCAAAACAAATGTTTGCTGTTGGATTTCTTAAAAGGCAAATCTATATGACTATTTAATGATTGGGATAGATCTTTTTACAATATTCAAACCTCAAAAATCAAAGGAAGCTATTCCAATGAGATATACATGTTTTCCTATACTGCAAAGTTAAATGACAGTCCAATAGTTTCTACATGTCTGTTTACACGCGACATATCAACAAACGTCAAAAATCGTTAAAAGCAACTCCAATAAAATATACATGATTATCTTATATGATATATCTTTTAGTGAGCAATATTCATCATGAAAACAGGTACATTTTACTCGATTTGCTCATAGTGCAAACTTATATGATTTTCCATTAGTTTCTAGATGCCTGTTCCCACCCATGACATATCAACAGTTTTTCACCATGAAATATATCAGACAATATTCATATACATCTTACCTATCGCTAACCACGTTCGAAGCAAAGTATTATCAAGTACTAAGTATGTGAAATTACGATAGAAATCATTCCATATCGCAGTCATAGTTTTTAAGTGATAATCCATTGGAGTCTATCAATCATCACATAGAATGAATAAATCTCCTGACATTGCTATGTTATAAGATGGATCCAATAAACGGTACATGTCGATTTGTTTCAGTGTAGGAGGAGGGGGGCATGAATAAAAAAACTGTATATATAGTTATTGCGCGTTTCACACCAAATTGGACTAATAAGCGCGTTTTCACTTATTAAAAAGTGTGATAAAACTGCAAGTTTACGTCTAATCTTCTTGGTGTCTTCGGAAACGTGCACTTTTATCACACTTTTTGCATTTTTGGGACAGTCCAGTTTCAGATGCAATCAGCAATAATGAACAGCCCCACATTGATTCCTATGGAATAATTACGTTATTTTGGCTCAGTGTAGAGATATTTAAATGCTTAAATGTGAATGATGTCAAACGTTCGTCATTATGAGTATAACAGCGATAAAATCATGTATCACACCAAATTTCGATTTTGTGTTCCAGTAAAACGGTTTACTGAAATTGTTTCAGTAAAATAAATCTTTGCTGTAAATCAGTAAAACAGAAAAATGTCAGAGCATTTGCTGATAAGCAGTAAGCTGAGCTTCCTGTCTACTAAAATGACAGATTTCGCTAAACCTGTGTATAAATGCAAACGCTATCTGAAAGCAAATTTCAATTTGTCATTGACGTTTTTTTCGCGTATTTTTTAATAATCTAAGTTTCGGGAAATGGAAATTATTTTCTAGAAATTGACGTCCGATTGTTGGCATTAATCCGAGTTAATCTACAATCGATGAAAAGGTCTTCGAGGACTGGATCCCGAATAGAAGAACAAGAAGACAGGTTGGGCACAAAAAAAAAACTTATGTTTTTGAGGGTTTTGTTTACGACGTACGCGAAGCACAAATGTGTATTATGTTATAAAATAATGGTATGCTTTATTGTATTTCTAAATGTGTTTTAATAATAACATTGAAAGTAAAAAGAAATAAAATAGTTTTGCTACTGGCTACATCTCAAGTATCAGTAAAATCGCAATTCAATAAATTTACTGTTGTTTTAGTATTTCGCTGTTATTTACTGGAAAATCAGTTAAACGCTGTCATTTGTTCATGTGCTGTAGCTTCAGCAAAAACATAAAAGATTTACTGAGATTAATTAAAATATTGTCATTTTGGCAGAAGATCGAATTGCTGGAAGTTTCAAAATTTGGAAAGTCTTTTAGGCCACAATAGATCAAATCAAGCTGAACATTGCATTAGGTCCTAAGTAACATTGATCGATTCTCTTCGTCGACTTTCTCTTTCATTGATAAGGGGCTGTTCATAAACTACGTAGACAGTTAAGGGCGACAATTATCCTTGGCCCATACAAATTTAAAAATTTGTACGGACAATTGTATACGCAGGGGGAGGGGGGGATCAAGAATCCCAAAAAAAACTGTCTACGTAGTTTATGAACAGGCCCTAACTTGTTCGTTTCTTGTTGTATTTGTCGTATTAAATGCTAGATGAAAGATTCTTTTATGTGTGCTGACAATACCTGGGAATGTCTTAAGATGGCCGTATGGATACAAAGAGAAAGTCGACGAAGAGGATCTGTCAATGTTACTTAGGACCTAATGCGATGTTCAGTTTGACATATTAATATGGACCAATAGGTCTGTGCCATACAAAGGGAGGAAAAAAATAGATCAAATCAGGCATAACATTTGATAACGGCACAAAAGCATTTGTAAACAAACTTTCTAAGGCCCTTTACACGCGAACCAAAGTACGCCCACGCAAACCAATACCACTTTCGGAAGGGTGATAGTTGCCCCTATCCGATGATGTTGTTGGTTTGCGTGGGTGTACTTTGGTTCGCGTGTAAAGGGCCTTAGAAAGTTTGTTTACAAATGCTTTTGTGCCGTTATCAAATGTTATGCCTGAAATAACTGCTCGCAGTGGAAAATGTACCAACAATGAAAAAAAAAAGAGATTTACAACTTTTGTGCCGTTTTCAAATTTAACGAACGATATTGTACATTTCCTGGCCTACTTTGAATTTGTCGATCAAACAATCGATTAAATTGATTCGCTTTCTACCGCAACCAGTGTGGTCTTTGCGCAGTAATGATACTTACAGTCTTAATTCTAGATAGAGCTGGAATTAGGGCCTAACAGCTTTTTTGATGATTTTCCCATACCTGATGGTGATATTGATTTGAGCGAGCCTTGAGTTTCTAGAAATCATCGAGAGAAGTCATTGTTTACAAAACCTGTTACGCCTTCATTCCAGCTCTATCTAGAATTTTAATCTTTGAATTTTTGATTGTGTTAATCAATATTGCAAATGCACCGCTCAGTTCGTGATATAAAGCGAATCAAGTAATCGACAAATGGACATACGATTTATTCATAAAGGACTCCAGATTTGATCTAGAATTCGGCAATTTTGAATCTTGAAAACAACGTATTCATTCGATATTTTTCAATACATCAAAACGTCACTTCCAATCTAAATTCTGATACAAAGTTTTAGATAAAGTATAACTTTTAAAAAAATGTGTACATTACAATATTTAACTTTTAGTTTGTTTAAACAGGTAACCGCCTGTAACCATTTTTAAGACTTTTATAACAAAATTAATAAATTTGACCAAACCTTGTTTCACGATTTTTATATATTTTAAAGTTTCACTGATAGGTAGATTAGTTCTTATACTTTATTAAATAATTGCAAGGACCAGATCTAATACTATCCATAGGATTTTACATAACTTTCATGTGATCTCATAATTGGGAATGTTATGTGAATTTCAGATAGAGTGACGAACCAGCCAATGGCTGAAAGTCTCTTTAATAAAGTAACAAAATATCATGTGCGTTACCAATGGAAACTAATGAAAACTTTTTTCGGTGATTTATCGGATATACAATTTTGACCTTCATGATAAGGGGTATGCATGCTCACCCCTACGCACGTCAGGTTTCCCCCTTTCCTGTCTATTGTGTGGTATGATCAGTGGATAGCAAGTTGGTCTTCCATTTGTCATTCATGCTACAGTTGGTCGGCTCGGTTGGCATTTGAGGGTCGTCGGATCGGAACTATACGAGAGAAAAAAAATGAGCACCTTGTGATTACATACACTCTCTCCTTTTGCCACTTGTTCATATACTCTTCCTCTCCCGTTCGGTTGAAGGTGCTCTTATGTAGTCTCACGTCAGGATTTATGTGTATATGTACTAATGCGATGGCATGCTAGTATGCACTGTGAAGACTGGCTGAGCGTCGTGGGTCGTTTTCGACATTGTCAAATAGTTGGGATTCTTATCGTGTATTCTATTCCCTACGAAACCGGCTTCTGCTCCACAATCGCATTCTGCTAACCGCGTACAGTGTGTAATGTGTGTTGATTTTTTCCCATACTGAAATTTGGATTGATTTTTTTTTGTAGTTCAAATTGTTCCGAGAAAAGGAAAAATCACCTTAATTCTAAACTGTTCCCTTTTCATTATAGGTTGTATTTTGCCGAATGCAGAGGCTTTTGATAGATCTTGTTTACCAGTTTGTATTAAGACTACCTCCAGTATTTAGGTGGTACGATTATTCTCTTGTCTAACACGTTGTATTTAGTATCGCCGTGAATTTAATGTTGATGGAAATCATACCTATTAGTCGTTCGTTTTTTGTTCATAATTCAGTTTGTTGTTTGAAACGCTGTGTTTGGAGTGCTTTTACGTTCCGGTGCGTGGTACAGAAAATTGCAAGTTTCTTTAATCAGAATCAGGTATGCCGCATAACGAAAAAATAAGAAAGTGATCAGTGAATTCCAATGCAATTTTGATTTATGAAATGTTATGTTCATGTGGTTAATTTGTTCTTCCAATCTACTCAATAGTTATTTGGACAAGTGTGTGAAGATTAAAGTGTACTTCTACGAGAAAAAATAAAAGTGGATAAATTGTATTGTAACGGTGTTCCAAAATAAACGGAAATACTTAGCTGTGCTATATTACATAAAATTTTACACCTTTAAACGCCTTAGCCCTGAATGTAAATCTTGTTTTTAAATTATTTTCGCATTCAGGTTATGGAATTCGTATAATGTCCTTCTGAGAAGTGACAATATTTAATGGTCATATGTTTAGTAACTATTTAAAAAAAAAAACAACATTTGTATACAAGGAGTGCGTGACTAGAAAGGAATAACTGTTAGACCATCAAGGTAAGTATCCCTAATAATCAACCACCATTAGTTGTAGAAAGCGTATAATCACATACCACTTTCGTTTGAGCGTTGCGGTGTAATTAAAAAAAAATACCGAAATTGTGAATGACGAGGCAAGATGGCTTAAGGTTGTGCTCAAATTTTGTAATGGAAAATATATTGTTTTACATTTGATATTTACACACTTTCTATAAGTAAAACAGCGTTTTTTGTATTTTGTTAAGATGGCACGGGGAAAGATGGCCCCTACTGCCTGGCAAGAAGAGCAGCTGATGGGCATGAATACTAACCACACGGAGTGAATTCAGTATTTGATCTTCTTGGAGTATTAAATTTCTTTAGCAATCTCAATGTTGTAGACATTTTTTTCCTTGATTTGTTTTCCGTGCTGAGCACCAATGCTACCGACGCCAGGGGAGCAGCTCCCACACCTGGACCCTACCTATCGACCCATCAACTCATGAACCGGGGACTAACGGCTTTACTTCCCGAAGGAAGGCGTGATCAGAGATGTTATGCCTCAGAACATCCCGGCGGTGCCGACTGGGATTGAACCCAGGCCTGCTGGGGTGCTTGGTAATCACGCTTACCACTACCTCACCGGCGCCGCTGTTGTAGACATTTAACACACAAATGTGTATTCAATTAGTAACTCTAGGCCCCGCCCGGGACCGAAATCCGTACTACCGGTGTACGCCTTACTAGGATACACATGGGATAGTTATCCGTCTACCGGCAGCGTACAGCTCATACAAAAGACCTGTATGAAATGTACGAATTTCGGTCTTGAACGGTAGGTATTGCCAGATAGTTCATGAATATACGCGGAGGAAAAAAAAATATTGTGATAGACCAAAAATATTTTTTTTATAGGTGTATGAGGATTAGACTGATGCAAAATTTGAAATTTTCGCTCCACAGTGCTCAAACGGTTTCAAATCATGTCCTGATTAGCCTTCCAAAATTTAAACTCATTTGGAAAGAAACTGACTTGGCACAAACTATTCGAAGTTTATATGGAAATTACTATGGGAAAACCAAACTTTTTGTTCATTGTCTTCTACCAATTTTCCATATTGCTTTTTCGAAAATTTCAATAACTATTTTTACGGGAAATTTTCTAAGCTACAACTTTGCGGAACATCGTTTTTCAGTAAAATGTCAAATTAAAATGTTATTAATTGTTTAAGAGATTGATAATCTTATGGCATGATCAAGCAGCTGTTCTGTTAGCAACACTGTATTCTGCAGTGTGACATAGTAGCCATGATATTTGTGCTCTATTCTTCACACCAGAAACACCAATGTTGCCTGCTGAACAGTTGAATGAGCATAATTATAAGACATCAGTGACTTGAATCATTAATAACTTTTGTTCCTTACTTTTGATTGAAAAGTGTTTTTCACCAAAGTTGTAGCTGAGAAAATTTCCTACAATAATTCTATGATTTTTAAAAGCATAGTGATGTGGGGAATTGTTAGATAGATATGAACAAAAACATAAGTTTTCCCATAGTAATTTCCATATAAACTTGAAATGGTTTGTGCAAAATCAGTTTCTTACTAAAGTAGTTCAAATTTTGGGAGGCTAACCAGGACCCGATTTGGAACCATTTAAGCACTGTCGAGCGAAAATTTCAAATTTTGCATCAGTCTAATGAGGATACGTTACTCAAAAATAGGATGAACATTTAATTTCCATGATTACCGACAGTGGTAACGAATTTCAAATAACGTTACACGGTACTTCAATAGGGACAAAGAGAGCACCCTACATTTTAATGGTCGTTCAACATAAAACTAATGATACATTGGATAAAATCTGGAGGACAGTCTCCAGATTTTATCCAATCTATCATTAGTTTTATGTTGAACGACCATTAATATGTAGGGTGTTCTCTTTGTCCCTATTGAAGTACCGTGTAACGTTATTTGAAATTTGTTTCGAACAGAATACCGAATGCGCCTTATTATTATTCTCGCTCATAAGGTGTTTTGTTGTTTTGAAATGCAAAAATGCGTTTTTGAAAAAAAAGTGCTAGAACAAAACAGTGAAGTAATGGAATTGGGTTGTTAGTGGAATGTTTTGAAACAGCAAAAAAAATATATTCCAGACTGAAGTAATACCTCGAAGCTGAAAATTTCCTTGATCACCGACAGCACACTTTCCGATAAGGTTTCAGAACGTCCACCTATTTCTCAACCCTAGGGGATGTTCTCAAGAACGTCTACGACAGCGGTCTGCACACTGAGATAGTATCGCTCGACATATCGAAGACCTTCAATAGAACGTGGACGCCCCTCATCCTTAAGAAACTAATCGACTGGAGTCTTAACGGACCCATCGTTTTCTTCATTCAGAACTTCTTGTCCAACCGCTCATTCCGAGTCGCAGTCGGCAACACCAAATCCCGGCTCTTCCCCGAGGGAATGGGTGTCCCACAAGGATTGGTTATCGCCTTTACCCTGTTCCTCGTGGCGATGAACGGAGTCTTCCGTCAGCTACCGAAAAACATAAATGTTTTCGTCTACGCCGACAACATCCTCATCGTTACCACCGGACCCACGCGAGTACGTACAAGGATGAGAGCCCAAGTGGCAGTCCCCGCCGTCGCCAGGTAGGTCCGCTCAGTAGGCTTCGAATTATCAGCCTCTAAAAGCATCAGGTGCCATGTCTGCCCTTCTCGACACAGAATTAGCGGACCACCGATCAAAATCGACGACTAGTCCATACAGATTACCGCAGCACAGATCGAACAACCGCAGCAACCGTTTTCACGTTGTGAGTGCAATTATCGACAGTCACCTTCTATACGGACTGGAGATGACCTGCATAGCAACGGATAAGCTTTTAGCTACGTTAGCACACTACAACACCTACGTCCGGATTGTCTCCGGCCTGCTGCCATCCACGCCCGCTGACGCTACCTGCATCGACGCGGGCATCCTACCTTTCCGCTTCCGTATAACCGCCCTAATAAAAATAACCATAAAAGAGAGCTTAACGACGTGTTTGGGGTATCATCCAAACCATTTATGGGATAGTTTACCCATCCGAGATACAGTTCGTTTATGGTATTTGTTTATTAGGGCGCAGCTATCGCAACCAAAGCCACTGCTTTCATCTCTAATCCGGAAATTAAGGGATCTGAGGGGAACAGACTCCTCCGCACGGCTGCAAACGAAGATCTTCTCTCAGTGGCCAGGGTCCACTGGCATGGAGACAAATGCCACTCACCGATACACGGACGGATCTCTCTCTCTCTCGGACCGGGGCCGGTATCGGTCTAGTCGGAAACATCACATCAACCAGCTTCAGCTTAGCGCCTCAATGTTCTGTCTTATCTGCTGAACCTGCTGCCATCTTTATCGCTGCTACAACGAAGTTGGACCAACCGATCCTGGCCCTCACGGATTCACACAGCGTCATACAAACCCGGGTTCCGGGGCACTGCGGAATACCAGGCAACTTCGAAGCTAACATTCTGGCTGGGGCAGGACCATCTGCCCCTCGCTATACCAACGAAGTACCGTTATAGGATGTCAAGCGCTGGATAGTGAGCAAAATATGGGAAGCTTGGGACGCGGAGTGAGTCCAAAACCGCTCTCTCTTCATCAGTCGGATAAAAGGGACGACGAGGAAGTGGACAGAATCGTTGAACCAGTGGGATCAGAAGATAGCGTCGCGTTTGAGGCCTGTAAAACAACTGCTCTGTTGGGGGTCCTCCTTCTTACGCCCCACCATTCATGGACAAGATGAACATGTTAAGATGCCACCAAATCGCTTATGAAAAAGTGTACCATCATTTATATTTGAACTAATTCATTTTTAATCATCAATCATCAGTTGGTAAATCAGTGTTGTAACGTGGCTATTATTAAATGAAAGAGGTTTTTCAAAAAGGATTTGTTTTTTTTTTTTTTTTTCCTTTGGTTTGTTTTTCCGTCGATCTTGTTTTCCGTGCTGAGCACCAATGCTACCGACGTGCCAGGAAGGCAGCTCCCACACCTGGACCCTACCTATCGACCCATCAACTCATGAACCGGGGACCAACGGCTTTACTTCCCATCCGAAGGAAGGCGTGATCAGAGATGTTATGCCTCAGAACATCCCGGCGGCGCCGACTGGGATTGAACCCAGACCTGCTGGGGTGAGAGGTAATCACGCTTACCACTACACCACCGGCACCGTTAAAAAGGATTTGTGATCGTATCCGAATAATGGGAAAACATTTTCATCTACCAAATGTTTTTTAAGTGCGGAGTTGATTGAGAAACTAGTGTCAGTGCAGTGTGAAATTCCGCTCACATATAGCCTTAAAAATTTGCGACTCATGCCGTATGTATGTACTGTTTAAATCGGAATTTAAAAGCTGTAAACTGAATTTTACTTTTCAGAGAACCGGTTATCGACTTCATTTTCCTTAGTCTGGAACAGGCATGGAAAATCATTTACATTCATTTGCCTCTAACTTTTTTCATCAGCAGCATTCCGCAAAATGATGTATAGAGCTTTAGTAGGTTTTGTATGGAATTCTGTTGATGAAAAAGTTAGGGGCAAATTAATGTAAATGAATGTACGGAATGAATGCAAATGATTTTCCATGCCTGGTCTCAAGCATTTCAGCATCTCATAACTTTTTCTGTTACGAGGTGATTTATCAATAGGACTTACATATAATGGGGTCTGAAAAGTTTGAAAAGTTTTCTTATACCGGGATCTTATATTTTTTAGTTAGCACGTAATCTTTACAACTGTTTTAGATTTCATTATTAAATAATGAAATTTCTGCGTCCGTGTTTTGAACATGTTTCATATAAACATAAATAAATAAATAAATATTTCACGTCTGTTATGACTTAAATTTATGTCAAATTTGACATCAATAGGACTTACATATAATGGGGTCTGAAAACACTCTCAGAGCACCTAAATTTACATGATTTTTTCTAATAGTGTACATACCTGTTTAGGAATCCCCTCTAGGATTTGTTTAGAATTTAGTCTACAATTATATAAGTATTCTCAAAAATTCTTACGAAAATTCTTTTGAAATGCACTCCATAATTCTCTGTAAAAGCTACATCACCTAAGAATTTCCTTGTAATACATCTGAAAATTGTCTTGGAAATCTAAAGAACACTAGATATTTAGGAATTATATGATTTTGTTTTCAGGAAATTCAGGAAATTTAGTTAAGCATTCTAAAAGCATCCTCTCGGGATGCCCATTGTTTATTTATAGTCACTTTAACACTCATGGGTCATTCGTGACTTGACCGGGGATGAGATCTGAACTCGTGACTTTGGCGTAAAACCGTGTTAACTACTACACCGGGGCCGTTCCTGATTCCCTTTAACTTCTCCCCATAATTTATTTGGATTCCTTCTCTAAATTTGTTAAAAATTCTTCTTGGAGTTTTCCTCTGAAATCATTTGAAAAGAACGTATTTTGATCTCACAACTATATACCGCACTCCTACGGGTCAATAGTTATCTGAAATAATAATAATCTATGTCTCCATTTTTTTAACTTTATTTTTGAGATTTTTAGCCATAGGCTAGTTCAATTTTGGTTTTATCGTACTGTTGTTGAACATGATTTAGACTTGGTCTTTATAACTTCGATAAAACTTGTTATTTGGGGTATTTCACCATATCTAGCTGTTTCCATTAAACCGAGAAAACTATGTTAGATAACTGGGAAAAACCGGGAATTATTAACTCATTAAATTCCTCAATGCAAAAAAAACCACCCTGCAATGCTGAGGAGCAACTTTCGACTATAGCTATGGATAAAAGGTCATCATCATGAATAATTTAGAGGACACACCCTCAGCAACTTCAGTCGTATCAGCATCATCCCAAGACATCAATATACCAGAGTATTCCAGTAATCAATGTACCCCCTATAGTAATAAGGAAGCTAGAACAGGTCAGCTACCCGAAACAGAAATTCAAGGAAATCACTAGAGGTATGCGAAAACATATATTCAACGTCCCAGAAGAAGAAGATGAGGCAGCCGTTAATAAATGTCCGATCAGTATGACGAAATAATTAAACAATTAAAAGTTACATTTTTCGCTACTGAGATTACAAAACCAGAAACTTTTCGACTATTAATAGTGTCAAATGACATATATCATAAACCAAAATCATGGTCAAAACAAAAAATTAAATTAAAATTTGGTATAAATAAGTACAAGGCGGTGCAAGCCAAAACTTTAGCGTTGAAAAAGGAGTATTGTCGACGCCAGACAGCAAATGTGGACATAGCTTAAGTCGTTACGTTAAAAATAAAGTTCTTCAATATAATAAGGACGAGACGTTAGTCGATCATTACTTGGAGAAATAGATTTAGTTTCCGTGATGAAGGATGGAAAGCGTCAGCATGTTCAAAAAAAATTATAAATTATGTCATTACGAGAAACACTCAACAGATTTCTTGAAATAAGTCAAAATTTTAAATTTTGCTTTAGTTAGTTTGCATCATTACGACCTAAGCACTGCAAATTACTGTTCAAATTCAATTCCATGAAAAGTGAAACTTTATGCTTCATAGTCTAAACAAAATATTCCTGTAACATAGAATACAAACAATATTTGGAAAAAAATGGAATAGTATAGAAAAACCCAAGGAAAACCTACTATCTCATGATTTCATTAAAACGCAGCTGTCTACATTTCTTAAAGATGCAAATGTTACATTTCAAGAAAAAGTTGTTGTTGACGTGTTTTTTTTTTTGTTGAAAATTATTAATTGTTTTTCAGGATGCAGATCAAAGCCGTCACTGGAACTATGATCAAGCCACTATTCATCAATTTGTTATTTATTATAACAATAACATATATATATATATATACATATATATTTCTTCGGTACGATCGCGAAATTTTGAAATGATTGATACGTCCGTTAAATTAACGCGTCATTTCGATCAGAAGTGATGTTTACGTACTCAATTTTTTGAAATAAATAATGAATAAGCATAAATAATTTCTTCAGAAATAAAAATACTTCTTTGATAAAATGCTATTAATTTCAATAATAAAAATTTCATCGTAGTAACCTTTGAACTAATCAGATTTTTCTGAAATTTGACTAGTTTTGGCTCCTGAGTTCTAGTTTCGTCTGACTTGGTTCAAATTGGTGAAACCGTTCGTGAGAAAAAAAATGTGTTTACAAAAACTGATTGAGATTAGCCCAATTTATCTACATCAATTCCATAATTTTTATCATATTGGAGGACTTTCGAAAAAAAGCAAGCAGAATAAAAAAATGGGTTGATAAAAAAATATATTGTCGTTACAGTTGAAAACTGAAAAAAAAACCACTAGAGAAAATCGATTTTGATCTCCTTCTATACTTTAGGGGGAAGTCTAGTTATAATTTGCGTTATACATAATTAATGTCTTAAATCTAAAGTTAAATTAATTGAACTCGCGGTCGTCTCGAGGTTAGTGGAGATTTACAATTTTATGGATGGGGAGATTTGATATTTCCAAATCAAGCAGTATAATTATAAAATTACTACAAAAATAAACATTGAAAAAACCACACACACAAAATACACACTACAAACTAGACACAAGTTAATAATACTACAATCTATGGCTAAAATTTGACCACGTTGAACTCCACTCAAAAACTTCGGGAAGACATAGGACTGATAAAGCTATGAAGCTGTGATGTGGACAATGTTTGCTTTTTCTTTGGAATTTTTTTTTTTTCGAACACTTGCACTTTATGTACATATTTTCTTCGATAAAGATTATTGTTATGTTTTATGAGAATTAAATCGTTTATATTTATGTTTGAACATTTGATGACCTTTCAAAAGGCGTTTCGAATATTCAATCATAATAATAAAAAAACATAATATAATAATCACGGCGGTCGGATCTTTAAAATGTAAAACCCTGTCTTACTTTATTTTTTATTTATTTTTTATTTATGCATGTTTTGTTTTGTTATAGAAATTTGTGGACATGAATTATTTATAAATAGTTATTGTTATTTGAATTATTTTAGTTTGTGGGTTTGAGATTATGCCGTTTTTGTATGTTGTTACTCGGTTTGTGTGTCGTGTTCTTCTCAATTATCTAATTTTATGCATAGAATTCTGTAACCCTTACTTCCCAAAAATACCATAAATGAACAATAACCTGTTAATACTTACTCAAATAGTTCATTAAATTTCTTTTTTGTGAACGACTTAAAGTACGATTTATTTTTTATTTAATCTAAATTAATTTCCTTTACCTTTCATTACTTGGTACGTATCACCCGTGTAAAAAGCGGCTTCATAGTCAAATTATTTCAGTCTCGAAATGTATATGACCGTGAATTGTAGTGCTACTTTGTAACATTTTTGTCAACCTAATAGCCACCAACCACTCGTTTTAATATATCCTTATCCCTTCCTATAACTAGTCTGCATGTGACGAGTTAGCCATTACCCCTCCTTTATTATCGGCCTTGGAATGATTTGCGCTCTTACTGCCCCACTGCAAAATGAATAATAACATAAACTTAATAAATAAATTAAGCTAATATTTATGTTATATAATTAATTGAAAAGTCTTCTAACAACTTCATTACATAATCTGTAGACCTTTCATGCAAAACTGAAATATATTCTTACGTTTCCCGGTTCGACGAACAGTTACATTAATCGTAAGAATAATAAACAGTAGAGAGGATGCGAGAAACCCTTTTTTACATGTGTTTGGTTTGCGTATGTCAACACAGTATTTTGTGGTGTAACATGAGCCTAATCGGGAGCATAAAGGTGATCTTTTTCATATTTTTTTAAAATCGCTAGAAAAATGTGTCTAATTGTTGATTAATCTCCCCTACAAACCATGACCAGCAAAGCAAATAGGCAATAGTTTCAAGAGGAAAGTGAAAACGCATAAAACAGGGACTAGCTAGAACGCGACAGTGAAAATTCGCTGCAGATACATACATACGTGGAAGTGAGCAATGTTCGGATAAAGTAAAAATGCCAAGAACCAAGCATGAACGTCGGAAGGAGACGTAAAAGGAACGGATCAACGTATTTATTATTTTGTTATTATTTTGGCACGCTTCTATAATATATGGACCTGTTTTGTGCATTCGGTTGCAAAAAGAAGATGATAACATATGTTTATTGTGTATAAATAGCACACTTTTACGTTTTGAGATTTCGTTGCAGTCCTTCAGAAGCGAACGATTACAGCAACTTGTCAAGAAAGGATATCGGTATTTTTCCTAATTACGTAACGATAGCATGGCAAAAAAGCTAGAGGTATGGATTTCGCCATAAAAATGGCCAGTAGATTTAATGCATGAAGATTTTTTTTACTCATTCCTTCTGCAGGTTCAAATTAAAAAAAAGATAAGGAAGAGGGTTGTTATCCAACCAGGACTTTTTTTTCTACAGTTGAGCTCAAAGCATCTTGCTTTGGTCTTTTCAATGTGGTATGTGCTCTTTAGATCCCTGCTGCTAGTGTAGTTGTGTGGCATATAGTGAAAGAGTGAGACATTATTTTTTCTTCAAAAATCAATACTCTATAATTACTGAGCTTACGTTTAAGAGGAATAAAAAACGGCATATAACGTAAGTCGGTGGAGTGAGATTTTAAATAAAAAAAAAATATATTGGTTGGTATCAAAGTAAGGGCCAGTATTATTCATATCGTTATGTGTTTTTCAATGCAAATAAGCAATTTTTCGTTGAGTTCAAATGCGAAAAAAAAAAGAAATAGGGAGCATGAAGGAATCGGGAACGAGTTCGGTTGCGCCGGACAGTATTCGGCTACATACGAAGGACTGTTGGAGAGTGAATCCGCGCAGGCGTGCATTGTTGTAACCAGATATGATTATAAAATAGATTTTTTTTTGTCATGTGTTTTGCTGGATGCTTCCTTTGGTGTCTTTTTGCAAGAAAGAAAAAATCCTATTTATGTATGTTTTGTATATTCTCCGCAATACTTTGAACACATAAACCACTCATACAAATTCGCTCAAGCAATCATTCCTCTTACTATTGACACGCATACAATGCAAGTGAGAGAAATCGGACCAGAAAGGAGAAGGTTTTGTCCTAGCGTGTCCATTCGACGGAACCGTTAACGTTAGGAGAAAAAAAAAATCAAAACTCTCACGAAGACATATAATTACAATCGAAGAAAAGAAAGACATTTTTATCGGTCACTAAAACGTGAGAGGTCGGAGATCACCACAGTTGGCTTGAGAATGGGATTGTATTGGTCAGATGCAGTACGTCGAATGAGGAGAGTTATTGCAGTTGGCGACAAAGACTCTAGGCAACCGCAATGTGTTCCAAGAAACGAGATACTCACACACAGAGTAGTGGCAGATGGTTTCAGAAGCTACGAAAAAAAAAATCCGAAGCGAACATGGAATGTCCTACTGCTTGCTCTTTCTTGCTTAGTGATCGTTATAGCCTACGGTAGTGGCCATAGCCTAAGAAGAGTGGTCAGAAAAAAAAGCGCTTTTGAAAGCACATAAACATTCTTATATTTTTTTCGCTCACACTCTCGTGGATCGGGATAGATCTGTCCGTACCCACTAATAAAAGGTGTGTTTATATACTTCTCATTGCTTCAAACCTTACTATAATTTTTTTCCTAAGATCCTGTCCGAGAAACTAAAAAAGGCTTGTTTTTGATTATATTAATAAAAATAAATCCATACAAATTTTTAAACTGCTCTTAAACATCAATGGAGGCAGGCTTATATTAATGAAGTCGGCAAGTACTCCAGGTCCCTGTATTAGTTAATTTTTCCCATTATTAATAACGTAATTTTAAACTCCAATCTCAAGCACGTTTCTACATGTAAAACAAACACCAGCCAAACTGATAATGTTTTAAATATGGCTTGTGGAATAGAGTACCGTAAAACGGGATATCTTTGATAATACGGGTAACTTTGATAGTAGAATATAATGCTCAAATTTACAGGCTGCACTATTTCAGAATTGGAAACATGTGTTCCATTTTGTAACTTAATGCACAGCAAAAAATTAATTTTAATATCACATCAAAGTGGCTGCACTTCAATCGTGTCGAAAATATGGTGCACTGATAAAATTTCAAACATTGTTTTTATGTGTCCCACACATGAATTTTTGCAATGTTATCAACAAATTATATTTATGTTTCGGACACATACTTAATATGTGTACATATAAAAGCCATGTGTAACCACATATACTATTAATTTGACTCATAAATGTCATGTGTGCTTCTGGGTGGATTCTGTTTATGTGCGATGACATGAAAATCATATGGAATTTCCCATGGAAATTCGTCAATCAATATGTGTGGAATTTTATTAGTGTTTAATATTACTTGCCAAAAAGGACAACATTATCATTAATACAGTGCATGAACTGACATTACGCTGCTTTTACGGCATTTGTTTATTGTTGTGGCCATAAAAAATACATGAGATTTTTGACATTATTGAAGTGCATCCTCTTGGATGTAATAGAACAATTCCATACAAATTCGCAAATCGGTTTATTTTTGTATTTTTTTGATTTATTTGAAAATTTGCGGAAACGTTCCTTATGAACGACAATGCCCTTTTTTAATCCAGCCTTATTTTTGAAAAGGGCATACACGCAGGCAAAAGAACGTAAGAATTCCATAAGAAACACTTATGAATTTTAGCCATAAGAAATAAGTGTGAATTTCATTGATTCGCCTTATGAAAAATAATGTTGACAAAAAAATAATAAATCGGAGCAGACTGAAACCGAAAAATGGACGTTGAGGTTAGGGGGCCCGTGCGTAGACCACTCGTCTTTCAACGCTTGGAAAAATGAAATGGTTAAAGGCGTATAAAAGCTACCTCATGTTACCGGAAAATCATTCATAAGTCACGCTTATGAAATTCATATATGTTGTTCATAAGTCGAGCCTTATGAAATTCTTCGGTCTATTTGCCTCAGTGTATAGAAAAATATCAAGTTTATCTTCAGAAAATTTTTACTCGAAAACTGTTTTTCCGATCGGTTTTGTGTATTCGGCAATATTGCAGGTAATAGATGATATCAATCTAACAATTTAAAAATAAATTAAATCATTCGCGAAAAATCGCAATCATAAGTGAACCCGTTAGCTTCGTACCATTCCAGGACAACATTTGAATAGTGGCACGAAGCTAGATCCGGCCAGAAGATCATAGGGCCCTCGTGTTGCTTCAACAGAGGAAGCAGACGCTTCTGTAGATACTCCTTGAGGTAGATCTCCACGTTTAGAGTCCCGGTAGCCACGGCAGCATTGGGATTCCGCTTAAACGCTTTCACGACACGCTTGTGTTTCTGATCAGGCATGGAAAATCATTTGCTATCATTTCGTGCATTCATTTACATTCATTTGCCCCTAACTTTTTTCATCAACAAAATTCCTCAAAATGATGTATGGAACTTTTGTAGGTTTTGCTATTACCTACAACTTTTGTTAACAACTCAAATCCTTATCTCTTATGCATGACGAACCAAAGCGAGCAGAAGCCACTACTGTTTTTCAGTGAATGTATTTTACATTCACTGAAAAACAGTAACAAGTTCTGCCCGCTCTAATTCGTGATGCATAAGAGATACAGATTTGAGTTATGGGCAAAAGTTGTAGCTAATAATAAAAGCTACTAATGCTATAAAAAAAACATTTTGCGGAATGCTGTTGACGAAAAAAATTAGAGGTAAATGAATGTGAATGAATGCATGAAATGAATGTAAATGATTTTTCATGCCTGATCCTGATCACTAATAGAACATCCATTCTGACCGCATTTCTCCTTCCGTTCGATGCTCAGAGTTTCGCAGTAATGTTTAATCACACGACTTACCGTTGACTGCACGATTCCGAGTTGTTTTCCGATGAGAGAGTTGAGGATTTTTCCAGGTGCTTGCGCAAAATCAATTCGCGACGTTGCTTTTCGGATGACGTCATTTTTTTCCAACTTCCGAAAAACTGACAGCGATAAAAATATAGTGTAAACGATTAAGTGGACTGTATTTATCGGGAATTCGGAATCCGGATTTTCCTTCCGAAAAGAGAAAAAACGCGACTCGTCCTCTAGAAAGATTTTACGTCAATGTTGTATTCTTGTTATTGTCTGTTTGCGTTTGGTGTACAGGGTGTGCTTACGGTTGTTGATCGTGTGTATACTAGGGATGCTCAAGTAGTCGAACATCCTCCCGGCGTTGAAATGTAGATTTCAATTCTCCTGGTCTAACGGTAGCAAGCAAACCTCCGTTACTGCCCGCTTGAACTCTACTCCATTCGCAGTTCTCACCGTAACGACGCGTGTCACGCCATCATTGCCAGAGTATGTTGCTATAATCTTTCCTAATGCCCATTGCAGAGGTGTGGTGTTCTTATCCACGAGCAGAACTAGAGCATCCTTCGAAATCTTCCTCGTTCTCAACCATTCTACTCGACTCTGGAGTTCCGGTAAATATTTCGCTGTCCACCGTTTCCAAAAATGCTGAACCATAGTTTGCACCAACTGCCATCTTGAGAGAAAATTCTGCTTCAAATCCAAGTACGACGGTTCAGCTACAGCTTGTATCTCACGTCCAATCAAAAAGTGTGCTGGTGTTATGGCTGTGTAATCGTTGGGTCATCTGAACATGGCGCTAGTGGCCGTGAATTAAGAACCGCTTCAATTTGCGTTAGTGTGGTGTACAATTCCTCATAGATGAGCTTCCGATGACAGACAATTCGAGTCAGGTGATGTTTCACCTGCTTTACACCAGTCTCCCAAATGCCACCAAAGTGGGGGCTCCGTGGTAGTATGAACGACCACTCGATCCCTTTACCGGTGCAGTAGCTCGTGATTTTTCCTAAGGCACACTGATTACGGAGCAGCAGCCACAGCTCGTGGAGTTCGGTTTTAGCCACGACAAAGTTAGTCACATTATCGGAACGCATCGTTTTCGGGTATCCACGTCGGCTTGTGAATCGTCTCAGATCAGAGACCAATTCAAGATGTATGGCACGCGTCTGCATACACACAAACAAGCTCACGTAGGCCTTCGTGATAAGTGGCTTACGCGCAGTGGATGACGACTTGATCCAGAAAGGTCCGGCATAGTCAACGCCGGTATTTGAGAAAGCTGAAGCAGGTCGGATGCGATAAGACGGTAAGTCACCCATCATTTGTGTCGTCTTAAGCGGGTTCGCTTTGAAACACGGTACACAATTCCGAATCACCTTACGAATCATGGTTTTCACATTTAGTGGCCAGTATCGTTGTCTAACGATCGCAAGCAGACCCTTCTGCCCGATGTGCAAGTTCTCCTGGTGCAAGTATAGTACAAGTGCTTCGGTGATCGGATGCTTCGCTGGGAGCAGCATCTGATGACGGCTATCATATGGAATGAAAGCTCGTTTGATACGCCCTCCAACTCGTAGAATACCATGTTCGGTGTCCAAGAACGCCTTCAATCCATTTAGTCGATGCTTCGTTTCAGCACCGTCCATCAGTGCAGCAATTTCTGGTTGGAACATTTCATGTTGGACCAAGCGTACTATCAAGAGAGTCGCCTTCTCTGCCTCTTTAGCAGTGAGCGGTCCTTTCACCACCTGTTTCTTCTTGGACCTGATGTAATTTACAAAGCGCACCAAGTAGGCCATGCAACGCACAACCTTTATGAAGCTACTCACCTTGTCAAAAATCTGCATTCGTTCAGTAGGTGCAGATAAAGCCAGTACAACACCAGTCCGCATTTCTGGAAGTTCTTCATCCGGGATCTCATCTTCCTCTATCGTTTCGACGACTGCATGGTTGAACGTAGGTGGACCATTCCACCACAACTTAGATTCCACAAGTTTCTTCGGTTGCTCTCCTTGGGATATCGAGTCGGCTGGATTTTCGTGTGTGGGAATGTAGCGCCAGCTGCAATTCGGGGTTAGGTTCGGAATTTCACTAACTCGATTCGAAAAGTAGGTGTGCAATACTTGAGGACGTTTTCTGATCCATGCCAATATAATTGTCGAGTCACTCCAGAGGTTGGTCGACGCGAAATTCAACTTCGTAGCATGCAGGAACTTCTCGGCTAGTCTAGCAAGCAGTAAAACCGCCAGGAGCTCAGCACGAGGAGTGGTGATTGCCTTATCCTTCGCCTTTTTCTTTGGCAGTATGCGAGACTTGCTACAAATCAGCATCATATGGATGGTATCATCTGGGAAAATGGCACGTGAATAGAGACATGCTCCATACGCTAAGTCGGAGGCATCCGAGAATCCGTGAAGTTCTAGTTTGAGTGAACCTTTCCAGGAGATACACCTCGGCAAGTGTACCTCATTCAGGATTGTGACGAGGTCCTTCTGGATAGTTGGCCCAGTCATCAGAACATCGTTTATCGAAACGCCCGTAGACGTTCTAGCCGATCCATCAAATACGACTCTTAGTTTGGTCGTCGTACTGGTGGGCCTCAACACGCAGTGGTGTGGCAAATAATACACTGAGCCAGGTTTCTCGCTCAGATCCTCCTGTATCTCTCGCATGTGTCCGAGCTGCTCATATTCTCGTAGGAATTGAGAGTACTGCTCTTTAAGTTCCGGCTGCTTTTCAAGCTTTCGCTCCAAATTCAGGAACCGCTTCAGGGCCATCTCACGCGAATCGCCCAATTCATGCTTGCGTTCGCTGAAGGGATGCTGTACAACGTATCTTCCTTCCTCTGTTCGTTGGTGTGTGCGCTGGAAATGATCCACACACTTCTCGTCGCCCACCGTAGGAGATAGGCGGATCTCGTCGCAGGCTTCCACTTTGTAGAAGCTTTTCAACAGTTCAATGAGCGGCTCATAGTCCTCAGCATTCTGGCAGAACGTGCGTGCAACAACAGGGGCATCGTTTGCGATCATTCCTCCAGCAATCCATCCAAGCTTGTTGTTGGTCAGCACTGGAAGATTCGGGCCGAGTTCAATTCGGTCATTCTTCATTCATCCCAGAAGTATTCAGCACCGATAAGCATATCGACACGTCCTCGCTTATAGAATGTCGGATCGGCCAGTTCTTGCTTGCTCAAGATAGGCCATTCCGAAACATCAAATGATTTCACCGGCAAGTCACCAGTGATCCGGGGGATTACCAACAGGTCCAGGCCAACAGTGTATTGTTGCCGTTCAGTTCGCTAACAGTATAGTCAGCAGGTTCCAGTTTCAACGAAAGAAGGTTTGCAAACCGCTCCGTAACGAAATTCATTTGCGATGCGGAATCCAGGAGCACTCGGTAAGGGTATGGAGTGTTGCACAAGCCATGGGCCAATACCACGGCAGTCGATAGCAGAGTCTGCTTCTGTGTACCACTGACGCATGCGCAGAGAGTCGTCGTCCCCGCTCGGTTGCTGACGTTTGGATCTCCTTCGGGTTTCACAGCCGGTGTCGCTGGATCGTCTGCTAGTTTCGCAGCGGTGGAAACTTTATTTGAAGTGTCCTCGACGTGTAGCAAGGTGTGATGCTTTTTGCCACACTCACGACAGGAATGTGTCGAGGAACACGCACTGGTACGATGGCCTTGCGTCAGGCAATTGAAACAGGAACCGCACGTTTTTAGTACATCGTATTTTTCACTAACACTTTTGTTCTTGAATGTATCACATCTCCATAGTTCATGGTGTGCCTTGCACACTTGACACTTATGTTCATTTTTCGATTCACTTGTTGACAGTAGCGTGTAGCTCTTGGCCATTGCCTTTGTTTTAACACTCTCCGTCGTCGGTCTCGTGTCGATTTTCTCATATATTCGACACTGTTCTTGCAAGAATTCCAGCGTGGCAACATAGGTTGGTAGAACTTCCTTCTTCTGTCGAGCTTCCCAGGCGACACGTAGTTTTTTGTCTATCTTCGCCGCGATGAGATTCACCAGCATCTGTTCCCCAAGCCCAGCGACTGGCAGCTCAAGGTTCTTCAAAGCCTCCACGTTCTTGGTGCACGTGTCGGTCATTTTTCTTATGTTGGCTGCATTCTCTTGTCCAACCTTCGGTAGGTTGAACAGGTTCTCGACGTGCTTGTCGATGATTATTCGCTTGTCTTCGAATCTCTGCTTCAGTACCATCCACGCAGCATCATAGTCGTTGTTGTTGACTAGATCCTGGTCGATGATACCAGCCGCTTGACCAACAAGGCAGTTCCTCAGGTGGTACAATTTCAATGCTGGATCTTCCTGCTGGTACCGGTCCATGACGGTGGTAAACATGGACTTGAAGGAGTACCACTTCTCGTACGACCCGTCGAAAGTCGGCAAGAGCACTTGTAACGGTGGAAGATAGGGCTGAGCCGGAAACATCAACTGCTTGATAGATTTCTGGAGTACATCCGTGGAAGAGGTCGCGGAAGAGGGAGCTACTGCTACAGCTACCGCTCGCTCCATCTACATGTTCAGTTTAATCACCACGTCGTTGTAAAGCGATTCAAATTCGATGTATTTCTCGATTTGTTCCGCTCGACGTTCATCAGAGAGGGGTAGCTCGTATATCTTGTTCTGAAAGTCATTGTACTCGCGGTTACAATGTTCCACCGTCTTTTGGTGAAGCTGCAGAAAATGGATGTTCATAATGTTCGGATTCGATTCTTCATCACTATGCCGTAAAGCACTTCTCACTCGGGTTAACTTCCCCTTCACTGCCCCTCTCTGATGAACCAGCACTTTTATTTGTTCTTACATTTTCTTTGATTCTACTTTTTGCTTCTGTTTATCTTTTTGTTCACTGATCGGCGTTCTCGGTGTTTTAACTTTTTTAACTGGTGGTGTTAAAAACATCTTCATTTTCTTCCTTCTCAAGATTCACTTCACTTTGATCGCACGCCATTTGCAAAAAAAAAACAAAGAAATCCGAAAAAACACTAAACACTTCCAGCAGGGTTCATTTCTGTGGTGACTTGACCACGCCATTCGCCAAAACAGTTGTCAGAGAATTTTCTTTTTTCACTTAGCGACGGCTCAGCGTCACTTCCATCGTCGATTAGGAAACTTTTCCTCCAGAGCGACCGCCATGTGCAAAAACAGCTAGCGCTTCGCCACACTCGAGCGGACGAATGTTCAAACGCAATTTCCGTCTTTCACACGAAAAAACAACACCGCAATGAACTTTCACCGGTCACTCACGGATTTGGATCGATTGACCACAACGTTGCTTCGATTAAGTGCACTGTATTTATCGGGAATTCGGAATCCGGATTTTCCTTCCGAAAAGAGAAAAAACGCGACTCTTCCTCTAGAAAGATTTTACGTCAATGTTTTATTCTTGTTCTTGTCTGTCGTACAAAGGTGTGTAGTGTTCTTTGCGTTTGGTGCACTGGGTGTGCTTACACTGAAACAAAGATAATAGTTAGGAATACTATTTTGCAGAAAACACTTATTTTCAGTATAACTACGCTTAATACCGTTAAATCTACCATGATTTCAGTATAGTTTACTATAAATATAATCAAATTTACTACCATTCTGTCAAAACTATTTTGTTTAGTCAAACGGCATAGTAGTTTTGATAGAAAAAATAGTAGAATTAAATGAATTTCGTTTCTGCAAAAATCTATTGGTGGGAGCACAGACAAACAGACGTAACTCTTCATTGTGTATCTTCGTTCATGCATTTAACGGTTGATTTGAATATTATCAGTTCCGCGAACTACTCGCCGCAGCGCTGGCATCGGATCACTTTGACGTTTCTATATATTCTATAGAACTTTTATGCAATATTGTTTACGAGTTAGCGAGCAAGCTTGTTTTCCGCGAGAAGCCAGATAGATGTCGCTACTGAGGTTATATGTTTTGAGATACTATGTTTTCAAGAACAAGTTTTTCAAAGAGTTACGTCTGTTTGTCTGTGGTGGGAGTATTTAATTTAAACCATCAATGTAGTATTTTAGCCAATGGATTTTGTTTCTATGTACGGTTGTTGAAAGTGTGTATACTAAGGATGCTCAAGTAGTCGAACACTACTTCTTCCCAAATTTTAAAGAGAAAATACCCAATGGGTAATTTTCTACAGCGTTTTTTCCGTGATACAATTTGATGTGGGACACCCTTTACCTGCAAAACAAGTTCTTTTTTTCGCCTAATTGAAAAGCCACTCAAACAATCACTATTACTTATGATGTTTATGATTATATACTCAATCAAAGTTTCTTATTTCTTGATCAAAATAGTTTTCTACACTCATCGAGTATTATCAAAGTAACCCCAAAACAAAAAACTAATGTTCGGTCACTAGACAATAAAAATAGTGCAAATGCAATAATTCTTGGTAAACATATTACTAACGAATTGACTCTAGGATCCCCAGTAATTGTTTTAAAAATATATATACTTCAACTTAGTATAATCTCAAATCTCTCTCCTATTGCCTTTAATTGTCAGCCACATTTGTCACGAAAATAAAGCCGCACGTTTCAGTTCCACTTTTGGAGTCCTGGCGATGCGTCTAAGCTTTGATATTGAATAGATTTTCCACGCATGGTTCCTTTTTGCCGCTAAGTGAACCATGAAAACCAGGAAAATGTCGGGAATTTTATTTTACCAGGAAAAACCGGGAATTTTAAAGCAAAACCAGGAAAATAATTTACAGATGCATGTCGGTTTGAAACGATGACGTTACTATTTACGTATGGTGCGTGCAAAATAATATATCTGTATATTGCCAGTTCAGAGTAAAATTAACATTTGGCGTCAGATTTGACAACCGAAATTGACAATCGTCACTGACAGCTGCTTTTGGGATTTTCGAACACTGAACCAAAAACGTTCCTTGAAGACCTTATTCGCATGACAACACATAAAATGTGAAAGCAAACATTCAAAACAACAATAATTCATATGGAAGTTCGCAAGAAAATTTGAAGAAATCTTGAAATATATATAATAGTAGAAAAATATATTAAAACTCTGAGTTGGTTGGAAATGCTAACATGAAGCTTTAGTGTGATGATTTATTAGCTAGAGAATGATCTTTAGAAGAAGGTAGGTGGATAGTTCCGTTAGAGTACGGCAGTATGAAAATTGAATAGAAGTTGAAAATGAGCGAAGGGCCATTAATGCGACAGTTTTTCAAGATAGACGCACATTTTTGCCTGTGGACTTGGAGACATACTTCAAGTCCCCGCGGCCGCGTACATCGTACGGGATAGGCAAAAATGTGCGTCTATCTTGAAAAACTGTCGCATTAATGGCCCTTCGCTCATTTTCAACTTCTATTCAATTTTCATACTGCCGTACTCTAACGGAACTATCCACCTACCCTCTTCTAAAGATCATTCTCTAGCTAATAAATCATCACACTAAAGCTTCATGTTAGCATTTCCAACCAACTCTGAAAATCGTTAACTTCGCGTATGAAGTAACATAAAAACACTTTGAATATTAAAACTGCTTTCAGCGCATTGTCAAAAGAAGATTACAACCAACCTATGGACTACTACCATAGAGGTAACTCTAAGACTAGAAGGTCCCGAAATAACGTGCTTAACTTTTTGGCTCAGCTCTGGTACTCTCTTCGGTCCCAAGCTAATCGATTCACCCCTCGAAACATAGGAAAATCCGCTAACCCCTCATTATATCTGTCAAACTTTCATAGCGAATCAAAACAAACATTGTGTAGTAGTAGAATTTCGACTAGAATGGGGTACGTTAATCGTTTGCTTGGGACCAATAGGCTAGTCACGTAGTGAGCCAATTTAAAATCTTTAGTTTCGTATTGATTGTTGCTCCTACACTATTTCATTTCATGAGCACACCGTCTCCACAACTATTTAGTTACATGTGGTTCCAGTATAGCCGGATTGATACAATTGATAATCCAGCGGATCGGTCGATTGCATCAAGAGGGATCGATCTGTCTTCAACGGAGGTTTCGAAGAATGATAGTTATTATCCGGTTGTGTTTATGTTTGACAGCTGTGGATGTTTCTTCTTCTTATTTGTGAAATGTCGATGTATGCATGCTAAGATATATGTGAATCAGCCAGCAATATTCAATACACTTTGATAATCGTGCAGAAAAGCATCAGAGCTTTCGTCGCTGCTGTCATGACAACGCAAATTTGCTTTATGTTCTCAGGCTGTATTCCACTTGGTAAATTTTCACTTAAATTTGACACTTGGAAAATAAATTAAGATGTTCGAAAATCACTCTGTTGTTGACCTTCGTATTTTCGAGAAGGTGTTTGTCAAAATTGATTCCTGGTCTGTCAGAAATAAGTCTGGTGCAATAGCAGGTTTATTTGAAAATTTTCCATTGTCAAATTCAAGTTAAAAATCACCAAATGGAACACAGACTCAATACAAACACGATGAAAGCCGAGATGAAAGCTCATATAGATCAGTGCACGGTCCCTAACCTCACAATTTGGTCTTGTTGTATCCCTTTCATTTAACACCAGAGTAAAAGTGATGACAACAGATTTCTACGACTGTGAACCGACACAAACCACCGTAAATTGTCATATTTGACATCTACGTGCACTGATCTATCACAAATCTTGCTTTCGGTGCTGGATACGTGATTAACAAGAGAAAGTGAATTGAAACTGTACCCTTTTTTTTACCACTCCGAACACGATGCCTCCGGTAAAATGTGTAGCTGAAAATTGACAATATTTGAAAAATCATTACTCTACAATTTATCGATAGATTTTAAATCTATTGATACCGAATAAAGTATCTAGTTTCAGATGGTGCAAATAAATTTGAAATTTGTCAATAAATGGCTGAGCTATGATTTTCCAAACATTGCAAGTTGGCCGTTACACATTTTACCGAGGCTTCGGGTTCGGAGTGCTAATGACATATATAGTAAATGCCAATATCGCCAATAAGGACCAATATACCCATTTAGTTAAACCAGGATTAAGGCTTGAGCGGAGGTCAAGAAATTGGCCTTAAGCCGCTTGATTACAGTAGACGTTAACTAAGTGGAAAACCTTGGACTGTAACAAATACTCAGTCAATGGATATTTATCTGTCAAAATTTAATTTCAATTTGTTGACATGAGCCGGATGGGCACTGATGTATTTTAAATATTTTTTATTATCAGGTTTGACACATGATATGCATTTTAGTTAGCGATTGTCCTTTGGTTGGTGAAAAGTCGACACAACTCAGCGAACGTTGAATATAAGGGAAATGCAGGTAATGTCGGCCTAAGTGTCCCTAATTTGGGACCATACATAAATTCAACAATCGACTAAATTTTCAATAGTAATAAAAAATATCCATTAGATCCATAGGCCAACATTAAAGACATTTCCCCTACGTAATGGAATAATTATTTTACTCCTGTTTTTTTTTTTTTCAAACCAGTTTAGTTTGCATACGAAGCATATAATTTGAAGTATTTCACTTTAAGACATTTCTCTCATGGGGGCGACCCCGGTGTAGTGGTAAACATCCATACCTCTCACGCCAAAGTCACGAAATCAAATCTCACCCCGGACAAGTCACGAATGAACCAAGAGTGTCAAAGTTACTGAAAAAAAAAACATTTCACTCATGTAGAAGAATTAAAGGGAATCTGCAAAACTGATAGATATAGCTTTGTTAAAAAACCAGGAATTTGTTATATAAGATACCAGGAAAACGGGAAAAAAACAGGAATTTAAAATCAGAAATTCACTTGCCACCCTGCTATAATGATGCGAAAAATAAATGTTTGATTCTTTCGAAGAGATACCTATCAGTTTCTAAAAGATAACATACGAATTTATACAGATCTATGACAAGCTTCATTTGCACGGCCATGGCTGCTTGAAATCGAAAACGAATGAGATTTCAAATCCTAGTATCAATACAAGTTGATATTTGTACACACTTTAAAACAAAAATACTTGAACATATACGCGTTGAGAATTTCATATTTAGCGGCGCCGGTGGTGTAGTGGTAAGCGTGATTACCTCTCACCCCAGCAGGTCTGGGTTCAATCCCAGTAGCGCCGCCGGGATGTTCTGAGGCATAACATCTCTGATCACACCTTCCTTCGGAAGGGAAGTAAAGCCATTGGTCCCCGGTTCATGAGTTGATGGATCGATAGGTAGGGTCCAGGTGTGGGAGTTGCCTCCCTTGCTTCGGTTATATTGGTGCTCAGCACGGAAAACAAAACAAGGGAAAAAAAGAGAATTTCATATTTGTGAAATCGGTGCGGCAAAGTTGTTCAGGAGATCATAACAAAACCTTTTCGCTGGGGGACAGTAGTTAAAAATGTTCTCACTACGTAGCGCTAGTATACATGTGAAAATCTCGCATGTGATATATCGCGATATTCTGACCAGATAGAAAGATACTGTCTTGGACAAAGTTGTTCAGGAGGTCAAAGTCTATTGCTTGGTGTACAATAGTTCAGAATTTTCTCACTATGCGGCGCTAGTATGCACGTAAAATTTTCGTATATAGAATATCTCGGGATCCTGACCAGATAGAAATTTACTGTCTTCGGTAAAGTTGTTCAGGAGGTCAAGGCCTTTTGACTGGTGGACAATAGTTGAGAGTTTTCTCACTACGCGGTGCTAGTATACATGTAAAATTTTTGCATATAAAATATCTCTAGATCCTGACCAGATAGAAAGTAAATGTCTTCAGCAAAGTTGTTCAGAAAGTCAATACCTTTTTGTGGACAGTAGTTCAGAATTTTCTCACTACGCGGTGCTAGTATGCACGTGCAATAATCGCATGTTCAGGGGACCAAGACTTTTTGGCTGGTCGACAGTAGTACAGAATTTATTCACCATGCGGCGCTAGTATACATGTGGGTCATTCCAGCTCATCGTCATAGTCATCGTCATCGATTTGAACCAAAACGCTTATTTTGGCATTCTGAACAAACGACTTTTTTGGTTTTTCTTTTTACTATCTAGCCCAGAGAACCAGAATGCACGTATATTCAAAGTTGAATATACAAATGACTTATGCGTACAAAAGTGGAGGCCATATACGTGCAAATTTTAATTCCTTTTTAAACGAGTTTATTTAGAATTAAGTGATTTTTGTTACAAACAAAGAACAATGAATTATCTGCTCCGTAAAGCTAACGCGATTGAGCCTTAAAAATAAATGAACTAGATAAAAAAATGCGAGTTGATTAAACACTACATAAGATTTAATCTGTAATAAAAAATTAAATTTGAAAAGTCTTACGATGTGATTTGATTTAATTTGTGATACAGTACAAAGGAAAAATGATTCACCGTATATACCTAAGTCCAAAATGTACGTTCTATACAATTTAACTTAAACATAAGGCGATGTATGTCATTCTTATATGCATGTTGAGTTAAAGTTTAGCAATACATGTTGTAATTCTGTCTGTACATTGTAATACGAAGCCGGCGCCGGTGGTGTAGTGGTAAGCGTGACTGCTTTCTAACACCCCAATGGGTCAGGGTTCAATCCCAGCCGAGGTCGGTGGGATTTTTCTAAGGCATAAACATCTCTGGTCACGTCTTCCTTCGGAAGGGAAGTAAAGCCGTTGGTCCCGGCCCATCTGTGTTGTGAATGGGTGCGATATCCTACGCAGGTGTGGAAGCTGCCTTCCTGCACATTCGATTGTCGTCAATGGATGGCAATCGATGTCCGTCGGTGATTGGCACTAGATTGCGGAACAGAGACCAACGTTAAATAAAGGAAAGAAGAAGAAGAAGATTGTAATACGACCAGAGGTGGCAACAGTACATTTTTTGAAAAACCATCGTCCAGAGCGAAACAAAACAGCCAGCACACGGGCGGCCGTTTATAACTACATTCCAAGCGAACAGCGGAGATAGAGAATAAATAAAATCTCGCAGCCTGATTTTTCCAAACAGTTTATTGTAATGAAATTTTAGCTGCAGGCTTGCGTGTGACAGTAAATTACCAACTCCCTTATTTACGCATAATTTTAACATCAATGCTTATGAGTGGTCAGTCTTCATTCTTATCTTTTAATTCCATGCAATAAACATCAAATACATGCAGTAATTAGCCAGAAATCAGCAAAATTCTACACGACATAAATTTATGTCGCACGTGCCGCCGGTCTTGTCTGCTTCTTTGTACGAAAATGTTCTGTCGCTGGCAGAAAACAGTTTAGAAACGTCATGACATTTTTGCCGCTTGCCAGTTTGTTTTTGTGTGTCGTCACAATGGTTATCGCAAAAAGTATGAAATGTTAAGGAAAAAATGTTAAACTCCAGGACTCGTGCCACCACTGAATACGACTTTTGGTTGGCTGGGAGATCCGTCGATTCTAAAACCGAAGATAACATATCAAGAAGACTGATAACTTTGCCTGAATCAGAGCGACAGACACGCTCGAGCGAAGGTGGAAGCAACGCAAGCATATACACAAACCTTTCTTCTGGTGATGGAACATTGAGAAAATGGAAGAGTTGCCAGTCTTCTTGATATGTTGTCTTCGCTTAAACCCTAGATTTTTGAGATTGTTAGACATTGGATCTCTAAGAAGAGATAACTCCACAACCATGTAAGCTATTTTTGATCTCGGCACGCCATTTTGAAGGTATTTTAATGTAGATTTTTTAGGTGTTCTGACATTTTATGTTTGTTTCAGTAACTACAATAAACAGTCTGTTTACCGGAAGGCATTCAAATTATCATGAAATGGGTTATTTTAACCCACGGCGGGATTCTTTATTTCTAAATATTTTGGGATCAAATTTTCTCCACACTTTGGAAACCCCTTCTAATTGATGTGTTTTCAACTGCAAATGATTTGAACAAATAGTTTTTAAGATATGGCCAAATGAGTGATAGGTAGTTTTGAGCTTTTCTGGTGGAAAATCACTGTTATTTAATATTTTTCTATTTTTTCTTGAATTCCTTCACACCGATAGCACAATAATATTGTAGTGTTATTTTTTTTAAATGATCTGTACAGGTATTTCATTAGATGTATTGTATGCAATCATAACAAGCTAATTTATTTATATGTGTTCAAAATATACGCACTAGTCTTTCAATACAACCCAGCCTGCTGACCAAAGATTTAAAATCATATCATTACTGCTTTCATTATCTTAAATAACTTTTAGATTAATTAATCAGCAGCGCCGGTAGTGTAGTGTTAAGCGTGATTACCTCTCACCCCAGCAGGCCTGGGTTCAATCCCAGTTGACTCCGCCGGGATGTTCTGACAGTAACTTTTTAGCAAGTCACGAGCTACATATATCATATGCGAGAATTGCACGAAAAAAAAATCTGAGTTACTGTCCACCAGTAAAAAAGGCTTGCCCTCCTGATCAACTTTGTCGAAGACAGTAACTTTCTATCTGGTCAGGATCTCGAGATATATCACCTGCGAGAATTGCACATGTATCCTAGCGCTACGTAGTGAGAGAATTTTGAACTACTGCCACTAGCATAAAGGTTATGATCTCCTTTGACTTCCTAACAACTTTTTCGAGGACAGTAACTTTCTATCTGGTCAGGATCTCGAGATATATCACATGCGAGAATTTCACGTGTATACTAGCACTATGTAGTGAGAAAATTGTGAACTACTGTCCGCCAGCAAAAAGATCATGATCTGCTGAACAACTTGCCAAAAACAGTAACTTTCTATCTGGTCAGGATCTCGAGATATTCCATGTTGTAACCAATTAAGTCAAATCCAACGTTGTATAGACACCGTTTACGCGGTTTCCATTTACATTTTCGCTATTATCAGCATTTTTCGAAGATTTACTCTAATCAAAGTTTAGCTTATTTCGTTCAAAACAAGTTGGTTTCAGATCGATTGGTAACTCAGCAACAAAATGGTAATGGAAAACTCATATGTGTTGTACAAAGTACAACAGCGCGAGTAACGGATGGTTAAAAGTGAATTTACCTATACATTCTCAGGTCACTTTTACGATTGAAGGTGGCTCGTCATATGGTGGTGAGTGCTGTCAGAAGCAGTACGGAGCGCCCTATTATACGGGGAACTAATGCTACACATTTTTGAATTCTTTTGAAATAGCGTGTAATATATTTTTTTAAATCTCGATTCGATATCGCCCATTATTAGTGTTAAGCAAACGAGCTGACAGATACAAATGTCATAATGACATTTTTTATGACAGTTTAGGGTATAGCCATAGATGACATAGTTCGGACCGATTGGGTTATCCATAACTCAAGTGATAAGCCAATCGAAAACTGTAGGTTTCGTATTGATTGTTGTCCACACGGTCTTTTGGGAAGGGAAATGATGATTAGTATGACAACCATTGTTAAAGAGACCCGGTGTACCTCTGCGTCTCTACGATTGCCATTGGAAGGAAAGTTGTATTAGGTAGTGTGGATCTGGTTATTTTTATTGTTGATTCACTGTGGCAAGTGATGCGATCGGTAAAGCAGATTGGTTTATTTCAATCTAATGGGGATATAGAATTAGGCAAAGTGGCAAATACTTGGGAAGGGACGGGCCTGGGATTGAACTCTGCTCAGTAGGTAGAAACGCCAAGCTACCGAGCCTCGTCTAGATGTGTGGGAAGGGTCATATTCCAGAGAAAAAGGATTAACTAAGATTTTATTTATTTATTGTTTTGAAGAGAAAAGATCTTTCTGCAAAACAATCAACAAATACGCGCGGATTAATCCTTACACACTTATCCAGTCAGTAATGTATACCGAGTTTTTGAATAGCGTAAAATTTAAAAATAATAAAAAAGTAATAGGGGAAATGACGGCTTCGGCATGACAGACTATTTTCGGCAACACAAATTGTAACACTATTTTCACTGGATTTTCTTACGAAAACACTTCGCTGAATGCATGCAAACGATTATTTATGCTTTCAGCTTCAATTTGACTATATTTTTACCGCTTAGAAAAAGCAATCTAGCAAGGTTTTCTTGAAATGCAACACACGCACTACAAATTGTAGCTGATTTCGAGTTGCCGATAATAGAACAGCAGATTTACATGCAGTTCAAATGGAACGGTTGCCGAAGAAAAACTGGTTGCCGACAATACTCGCTCTCACTAGAGAAGATTGGAGCTTTGTAAAAGCGTTTCAAAACAGTTTTTGACAATTCTTTCGACTGAAATTGTTAGAGCAGCTGGCAGCAAAAGATTGTAAACAAACCAATACTGCATATGTGTGAGTTCATTAAAGAAAAAGGCTATAGAAAGAAGGTCGCTGCTTAGGTTGCCGAGAATACGTAAAATCCCCTAGTAAAAAATATTGACTCCTGTAAAAAAAATCCAAGTGTGTAGGTGTAGGTGCGATAAAACGGGAAACTCCATAGAGCCAATAACATCATTCGCAGTATTACGTCATTGACTGTATGGAGTTTTCAGTTTTATTGCACCCACAGATTTAAAAATGGCTGTTCTCACTTACCCCCTACTTGCCTCGGTGTTCCGTACCAAAATTGTAAGCACTTATGCTTTTTGCATTGCACTTAACGGTAACTGGAAATGTTTACCCATCGACAGGGAAGAAGGGCCATAATGAACAGGTGAGGCATACTGAGCATCCTGTGCTTCCTGATCGAACCAAATTAATTTATCAATCATCATTACAATGGTGACATTGAACCTACTACCAATTAATTTGTTTCGAACAACTAGAGATTTGGGACTGGAGTGCGGGATGCTCAGTATGCCCCACCTGTTCACTATGCTTCTCTTACCCTAACTAAAATGTATTTCATATGTCAAAATTACAACGTCTGGCGTGCTCACCAATAACTGGAGCTGGTATTACTAGTGCTGGAATCAACATCTTAATTTTAATGGGACAATGGCCTACAGTTTTCAAGGCAGAAACAAATGCTATTTAAACATGTAAAATGATTATTTATACAGTGCTGTTCGATATAATAGCAGCACATGTCGATTTTCATACAAAATTGACAACTTTGAGTTGTTATAACTTTGGTTTTTGATTTTAAAATGTATGTACTGCAAATATTTTAAACATTCTTAACTATTATGTATTTTGGGATTTTTGAATTTGGAGAAATGTAAAATTTAAAATCTCAAAATTTAGCTGAAATGCAAATGATTAAAACTGATATTATTTCAAACAATTTTACCTAGTATCTCACTTTCCGGCAGGTGCTTAAAAAAGTTGGTATTTTGTAATTGTAATCGTTGAACATATTTGTAGTTCTGTGACTAAGGTTTCAGCTCAATTGATCATAAGACAACAAAGTTACATCATGTCAAAGTTGATCATTTGTATGAAAATCGGCAGGCACTGCTATTATATCGAACAGTACTGTATGTCTCTGGTTCATATCCCATTTTGGAAAAGTTAACAATGACCCGAAGAATATTGAAGTTAAAAATATGGAATAAAAAAAAACACCAAATGCGATTTGGTTGAGTGCTGTTGGGCTCTGTGCCAAAAAATCGAAGTTTATTCCAATACGTTCGTTTGCGTGCATGTTCAATTATGTTGTAACTAAGTTTTTGATGAAAGGTTGTTTCTCCATATGCACAGCGGCTAGAAAATCACCTCGTAAAGGTTTTATACGAAAATATTCATTCTGTAAAAATGTGCTTGTATTGTAATTGTAAGTGCCATTTTTTTTGTAAGCAACATATACATTTTTCTTAAGTTTATTAGATTTGTAGTCGTAGGCTAGTTCATCTCCAGAAACATATACAGAAGATGTAAGAAATCCACAATTTTACATTTGATGTTCATGCCATTTATTTTGCACGTATAATATATTACTCCCCAGTCTGGTCAGGCTTCTTTCTTTTATATAATCCATACGATTTAGAACAGTATTGATTATATCCTTACAATTACTGTATAGAAAGTTGTTTCCGTATCTTCTGCTCTTGTTTTTGCTGTTGGTCAGGTACGAAACTAATGGCACATAAACATCAGTGCTGCCAGCAATAAAATACCGTTCATTTTCTAACCACATGGACGATGGCTTATCGCCTATATACGTATCACCTATCATACAAAACAGCGCTATCGTTGCCTTTTGTCCTCCTTGCTTTCTGAATCATGAAAATATTATGTAGGTAGGTATATGTATTTCACATAGATGATAACATTGCTATAGAAAACGGAGAAGCTATGCCTGTAATAACATACGTGGCAAAAGTATGTGTATGGGGTATAAATAACGATGCAAACAAATCATAAAAATCAGCTGTTTCTAAGAATGGTAGATATAAACAAAACAAAAAATAATTCAGTTTAGTGCAATAAAAAAAAAAGATTGTTTACGAATCTCTAGCAGAAAACGGAACATTTGATAATGCACGTGTAATATAAATGATATTCTAGCAAAATATACATACACTTTTTCGCAGCTTTACGCGACTACGGAGCAAAACAAGTTCTACCTTTCTTCGTTACTCTCATGTGAAATGAAATGAGCCTTTGCGTGCGGTGTGAGTGAAAAATTATTCATCTCTCGTATTTTCTCACCTAAATTCAATAATAATATCAGCACCTTGAAAGTCTAGAATTTTTCTTCGTAGATTTGTCTTGGGACATGGTTTACCGATGCCTTTTACTGCTTGTCATGATTCACACTGTTTCGTAGACGCGACAGGGATCGTCTCGACGCTAACGGAGATTATTTTATATTTTATATTTATAGTATTTGTTCCAGCGGGTGACGATGAGATGTGACGACAATGATAATATGTGATCATCGAATAACGATAGTAGGGAAAATGTGGGTAAGATGGACTATGGGCTAAAATTTCGCGACAAAATCACAAAAAAGTTTATTCTAACCAATCGGCATTTTTATACTACTCAATCAATCAATCCCCGGTTCATGACTTGATGTGTCGATAAGTAGGGTCCAGGTGTGAGAGCTGCCTCCCTGGCCTCGGTAGCATTGGTGCTCAGCACGGAAAACAAGATTGACGGAAAACAAACCAAAGGAAAAAAGGAAAAAAATCATACGTTACCGAAATCAATTCTGGGTTCATTTTAAATTTAACTGTGCTTGCCTTTTTTTTTGAACAGGGTTGTACGATGCTTGAAAAAAAAAGCATTTTTTACTATTTTTGAAGGTAGACTCAAACTGATCCAGTTTTCGAATCAAACAGTTTTGTAATGTGTAAATATTATTTGTTTTAACATATTTATGATTCATTACAATCGCATTCATTATTTTCTTGTAAAAAATACTATTATTTTACATGTTTCTCTTCCTCTTATTTTGTTTACTAGTTTTGTAATGAGTAAATATTCTTTGTTTTAAAATAGCGGAAATGGATGTAATGTCCCAAATTTGGGCCCATACATAAATTCAGCAATCGACTAAATTTTCAATGGCGGCCAAACATATCCATTAGTACCGTCCCAATGACGTGTTCATCTAGATAAAATTGATAAATAGCAGATTTTTAGCGATGGGCCCAATCTTAGATCCATAGGCCGACATTAGAGCCATTTACCCTATTTATATTTTGAAAAATTGTTAATACTACAATCGCATTTATTATTTTCTTGTAAAAATGACATCATGAAAAAAATAGCGGTGCCGGTGGTGTAGGTAGTGGTAAGCGTCACTGCCAATATTTTGATTTAAAATAATAGTCTTCTTTATTCAGATTTAACATAAATCGATATATGGGTCATTCCACGCTAAGTGTCCGAGGTAGTTGAAATTGACCTCTTCCGATTTGGACAAATATTTAACTCCAATTTTAAAAACATCCAAATTTTTGTGCTGATCGGAGCACGATTCTGTCAAGGGGAAAATTTTTATTTATCGCGATTTTCAAGAAAGCACTGCATTCTTTTTTATTATATCCGAAAGGAATGAAGCTACATATAGCGTTGGGTACTGTTTTCATAAGAGAATTAGTCAATAAATCTAAATATGCAACTATTATTTATGTAAAATGTTGCCAAATATTAATTCACGTTTGAAAACTACAAACTTCCTTTATTTTAATAAGTAATTTTAATTTACAAATTTATTGCACCATCGTGTTCCCGATCCTTTTTTACATAAAAAAAAAACACTTAACGACAAAAAGTGACTTGCGTAGTTGCTGAGATATTGCATTTAAAATCTTCAAAAGTAAAAAATAACACTTTTATACATTTTTTTTACTTATTGTTTTAAATATGTTTGAAAAAAAAACATATAAACCAAGAAAAGTTTTTTCTTACAGTGTTGCCAAATTTTTAATTTATTTAGCGACTGAACACTTTAAACGAGATTTTAAAGTAGATCAAATATTTGTGTCGTGAGCACCATCGTGATCTACAGCCTTTTTTATATAAGGTAGATTAACTGACTTAAAGTGCAGAGCATACTGGGACAGCATTTCGGAGAATAGAGTGAAAATAAAAAAATAGAGATTTTCAATTTTTTGACGCATTTTCTAAAGCAATAGTATAAATTTCGACACATTTCAAAGCTTAACTGGACAATGAATCCATCACTAAATGTTTTTAGCACAGTGTTTCCAAAATAATTATATCGCGATTAAAAACTATAAATGCGACTTTCTCAGAGAGAACACGCTATTTCGATGCTACTCATTTTTGAGTCGATAATCACTCAGTTCAGCCAGAAGGGAAGTTACTCAAAAATGATGAAACTGGGTAACGGTTACTCAGATGATGACATTTGTCAACTGAATAAACCTAAGAGAAGAGGTGACAATACGGGGGCGAAAATGAACCACTTTTCTGTCAAACGTGAACCAGCTCCTGATTGGCCGATTTCATGTGCATAAGATAGAGATAGAGATAGATAAAGATGAGATAGAGATAGAAATAAAAGAGGAAGAAGCCAATTGTCACCTCTTCCTCTTAGGAATAAACCTTACCCATAGAGTTCTCTACCACCGTTAGTATTAGTGAGCAGTTTCACTAATACAAGTGTCGTACTGGTTGAAAATAAAAAAAACAAACCACTGTCAAGTCGAACACTTTGACAGCTGATTTCGTGATTGAAAATAATAAACAAATCGATTTTACACGGCTACACTAGCAATATTGTATTGGTGAAATCTTGCGGCAAGAAGTCCCTCCCCTTGGCTAGTTTTTGCACCTTGTTGCTGGTGGGCAGGATTAATTTCATGCTTTTTAGTGGAGTGTTGGAGACGGTAGGTTTATGGTCGGCGTTGCTGGCTCATGCCGCGATAGAATGGCGTCATGGGCAGGCAATGGGGATTACTAAGCTTCCCCTCTCTGATAAACCACTGCATGAGAGAACCAAAGATCTAGTCTAGCAGTGATAGTATCACACTTACTCCTTTGTTTGAGAGCCGCGTCGTAGTACGCTTACGTATAGGCACTGACGTTGGGTGCAATACTGGCGGGTTTTGCCGCAAATCACTCTTATTTTATTTATTTTTACGCAGATAGATTTATTTGGGTTTGCAAGGGAATTGTACTATTGAAGTATTTAATTTTCCTTCTATTTGCGTGACAAGCTTTAATTGTTGTTTTCATTTAAGTATTACTCAGGGAACATCGTTAAACACCATTTGTGTACATGGTATTGTAACTAATCTTACATGTGCTTCATTTGGATTTGGGATAAGTGTTTGAACTATGGCTCGGGATTTCCACGGTGGTGTGCTTCTATTGTGACATACTCATATGTATTTTTGTAGTGCGACATATTGGAAACGTGAGAGTGTAGTTGGAACATTTACCCTATGCAACATACAATTTAAAATTAGCTTGGAAACTAACTTCAAAGTGAAGCATTTTAGTCACTTGAAGGTGTCACCTGGGACGAACAAAGATATAATTAATATATGTCAAAGCCAGAAGTACTTGAAACACGTTAAATTTTAGTTTAAAAGCATGGGTTATGATTTTGTAGGTTGATTAGAGATTTTAGTTATTTAAAAACCCTTATAAACAAAACCCTTTTGAGCAAATTTTCAAACATCAAATTGATTGAGTGATTTATTGAAAGACACCTTCATTTGAAACATTGCGTTGCGTTAGAAAACAGTATTCTTCTCTAACGAAAATTGACAACAATTGACAAGTCATACATCTAACATAGTAGTAGTAGCAGTGTCACATAATCTAATCACAATTGCTGCAAATAGTGCTGGAGGGGCTGGCAGGGCTGAATACGGATCAAAACTAACACTCTTAACACTTAAATGATCCCGAAACTAACACTCATCCATTGCACTTTTAGTTATATGTTAGTTTTATTTTCAAACTAATTTATCTACGCTTCTTTCTATTGTTTGGATCAAGTACAACTATAATACTAATCTACCTTTATGTATGCTTTACTCCCTTTTAACCCATTATCTTTATGAATGGCGAATCATATGGAGCTGGAACTCAAAGAAATAACGTGATTTCAATGGATTAAGGAGAAGGAATAGAATTTCTTCGAACAGGATATCAAACAAATTCAGGACCAATCCATTAGAGATCAGAAATCAACAAGGCACCTGTGAGTTATATACTCGAAGAGGTATTTGATAAATAATTAAAAAAGTGGTAAGTTCAATCATAGTGGAGCCAAGGATCATGAGAGGTAATTGTCAATAATTTATTAATGAGTAAAAATAACCAATGGTTATTAACCATATTATCCTATATTTGATATTACTATTTTTATATATCAATGAAATTAATCATAACAGAGTAATAGAAAGAGTTTAAAAGCATATGGGGAAGGACAATAGACACAAGTTGACACAATACACAAGACAAGTGGGGGTTAATACACAAGACAAAATGACAAAATAAGTGACGACAGAAGACAAGACTGGGACAAAAATCAACCTTTAAAAAACAAGAATGCGCAATAAAATTATCAAACCTATTTGGATCAACACATAAACAACATTGACCAAACGGGCACCATAGCCTAGAAACTTCTGTGTGTTGATTTAAAATAGAGGCTCATAGAAGTAAAATTTATCAATAGAAGGGGTCCAGTGTAGAGTTTAAGCAAGTGTATGCTGCCACTGTGATCACTACAAAAAAAAGTAAGTATCATATTAATATCGACCGATTAATACTGATTTAACTTCACCATTTGTGTTGACCAAAAGTGGCAAAACTATTTATTTTATTAGCAGACAGGAATTTTCATTTAAATAATTTTCAAAACCCTTATTTTATTGTTACTATGCATTTACAAGTCTTCACGGACATTTTTTTTTTGTTCATTTTCAAATAATTTTGTTGTGTATTGCTTTGAACGTGGAGTTTGAAATTTATTGTGTAGGGTTTTTGATCTAATTTCCGTCCTACTAAGCACAACCTCTCTTTTCTGAACGAATTCGAATAAAAAATTGAATATTTCTTTAAAAGATGACTTCTAAATTAATTCACCTTTCCATACGTACCGTTGGATTTGATAAAGAGTGACAAATGGATAAGATATTGTTTAAAATCTAATACTGCTTCTTGATTCTAAATTCGTTCTACGAGTTTCAATTCCGTCCATTAGATTTTCTTCGTCTTCCGGATAAACGTAGATAAAGGGGATTCACTAGGAGCGCTTCTTTTGTTTTGAGAACAATGAGCGTAAATGTTCATAAAATGCTCTCAAATAGGATTTATGTTGTAGCTAGTGGAATAACGCATCGGAACAAACCTATTATTGATTTGTGCATGGTGAAATCATTGATATTATTGATCTTTTCTGATCTATAGAACTGAAATGGGCGATTACGACGAAGTAGCGCTCTACCCTATCTATACTTATTTATTTTTTATCTCATCTTTTGAAATTTACGTAGGCCTAGTTCATTATTATTTTTCTTTTTGTATAGAGTTATTAGGTACTTCAGATTACCCTCCCCTTGGCTAGTTTTTTAACCTGGACGTTGGTGGGCGGGCCTAATCTTATGCTTCATAGTGGAGCGTTGGAGACGGTTGGCTTAGGTCCGGCATCGTTGGCTCATGCCGTGACAGAATAGCGTCATGAGCATGCGATGAGGATTACTGAGCTTCCCCTCTCTGATGAACCATTGCATAAGAGAACCAAAGTTCTAGCCTGAAGTGATAGTATCACACTTGTTACTCCTTTATTTGAAAGCCGCGTTGTAGTACGCTTACGTATAGGCACTGACGTTGGGTGCGATACTGGCGGGTTTTGCCGCAAATCACTCTTATTTTTTTACGCAGATAAATTATTTGGGTTTGCAAGGGAATTATACTATTGAAATATTTCAGAAAGTACCCATCAGTGCTCCTTCTACTTGCGTGACAAGCTTTCGTTGTTGTTTTCATTGAGGTATTACTCAGGGAACAATGTTAAACACCATTTTTGTACATGGTATTGCAACTAATCTTATATGTGCTTCATTTTGATTTGGGAGAAATGTTTGAACTATGGCTCGAGATTTCCACTGTGGTGCGCTTCTATTGTGACATAACCATACGTAATTTTGTGAGGCGACATAGTGGAAACGTGTGAGCGTAGTTGGAGCATATACCCTATATAATTTAAAATCAGCTAGGAAACTAACTTCAAAATGAAGCATTTTAGTCACTTGAAGGTGTTACCTGGGTCGAACTAATATATATTAAATACACTGGAGTCGCTTTTTACGCGGGTGATACGTCCCGCGTAAAAAAAATAAAATAAATAAAATAAAAACCGCGTAAAAAAAACCGCGTAAATTCCGGAATCCGCGTAAAAAAAAAACCGCGTAAATTCCGAAATCCGCGTAAAAAAAAACCGCGTAAAAAAAAGACCGTGTAAAAATACCGCGTAAAAAGCGACTCTAGTGTATAATGATAAACCGCGTAAATTCTGATATCCGCGTAAAAAAACCAAAATCCGCGTAAAAAAACCGCGTAAATTCCGGAATCCGCGTAAAAAAACCGCGTAAATTCCGAAATCCGCGTAAAAAAACCGTGTAAAAAAAACCGCGTAAAAAGCGACTCCAGTGTATAGGTCAAATTAAAAAACAACTTGAAACACGTTAAATTTCAGATTACATTCACAAGTGCAGGTACTTACGTAAAACTACATAATTCGTATAAAATGTAAGTAAATCATCAATCACTCAACGAATCGATTACGTAAGTAAATATACTTCCAACTAATTAAAAATGGAAAATAACATCAAATTGAGTCGCCAACTAATTCAGTTGAAACTAAACTGTTGACAATTGAAAGCATAGTTAACTTTAACATAATTTTGATAAAACAATCATTTCATCCAGTTCACTTTAAAACAAACAAGTATGAAAGGAGATTGCTTAGAATAAAGATAGAAGTAATAAGCGCAATATTAAACGACATTAAATTTGAATCTGATACGGTAGGCCTTATAACAGAGTCGATAGCCATTGCAAATCAACCATCTCTACCTGCTTATTTTCCTAACTTTCACTATTATTGCTGTTACTCTGACTATCCCCTATGTTCAACAGCTTTCCTTACTATCCGGTATCGTAAACAGGATTCATTTGACCCCTGTGGTTATTATTCTATTATGCCAAATCTATACCTCTACCCTGGTGCAGTATTGACAGCGATTTTTCGCTGGTGACTTGGCCCTATGACCCCCTTCTGTGCTTGAAAATGAAAATGAAATGAAAAATGAGTTATTAGGTACTTCAGATTATCACTTATCTTTTTTTTTTCTTTATTGTATTTGGATTCTGTTCTTACGGGGGTTTTTTTTTTTTGTGCGGTTTCTTTAGGCTTTTTTATTTGTAATTTGCTGAGTTTGTGTGGGTGTCTTAATTCACTCATAAATATTTTTTTACGTGGATTTCGAAATTTATGCGGTTTTATCAAATTTCAATGTTTTTATGCGCGATGCATATCGTTCGGTACGATTCAAATTCGGATTACTTTCAATATTATTGATATTTTTCTTGATACGAGATGTCTCGTATCTACATGTTCCTGATTATGTAATCGCAATACGAGCTGAAAAGCTACAGTGACCTAGTGAGCACCATAGCTCGTGTCGTCTGTTAGTATTGTGTATTATATGCATTTCTCAATCTAGATACTAGCCTATTAAGTGCCATTAACAACTCGAAGTTTCATTCACAATTCTTTACAATGGCACTTGGAGTTAAGGTTGCATTATATTTATTTTTCCTTTTTTTTAGCTCTAAAACCCCAATGTCTGATACTGAGCAATGCTAAATCTTTCATAACTCCGTCATTTCTGAACAGATTTTTTATCGATCCATCTAATAAAAACCGCAAACTCTTAAATTTTTGAGCTGAAGGCGTGTGTGGCGGTGAAATGACATTTCGAGAAATTCATATAAATTTTACGAAGTACGTTAGTGCTACATGTATATATTATAATATATATTGCAAGTTAATATACTAGTAATAAAATTTCGACTGAAACATTTAAGGTGGATAACTTTTCTTCACCCTGTAGTTGGAAACTGACTACTTCAAAATCAGAAATCCTGGTTTGTGCAAAATCAATATTCAACCAAATGAGTTTAAATTTTTGGAGAATGATCACAGTCCAAAAAGAATTCGATTAATCGATTAATGATTCTTTGTGGATTTTGTATATTTGTTCTATATTTATTTAATTGCTTCAACTAATGATGGCTATTCTCTTTTTCTTTACAGGTATATCAATTGAACTATTTGAATATTTTCGGTAAGCATGCCTCTATACCATTATTGGGTAAACATCCAATCTGGTCAATTAAAACTTGTAAAACAGTATAGTACTAAAATATCACCTTGAATTCTGTGCACATTGCCGCATAGGGCCAACGAATTACAGGCGACTACTTGCTTTCACCTTGACCTGAACAAATTTTTGTCGACTTGGTTGATTTTTTCAAGCCATGAGCCACCGAGTCTTCATCTGATGCTATGTCCTGCTGGGTTCCAAGCCAGAATTTTCACCTCTTCGTAGTATGTGGCCGATCCACCTCCAATTATGTTCTAGAACTTCTGTTGATTCGGTTTCTGAAGTAGCCAACAAGCCTGCTAATTACCGAAATCGTTGGTTAGATGAGCAGCATTCCAAATCCAGTTGTGAAGCCTGGTTGCACTGAACAATTTTATACGCAACATCAGTTTTTTATATAAGATACACGGGGGCTTAGTGAAACGTGGAATGAGTTCAAACAGGAACACTTAACAGTATTTATCTGTAAAATGGGAATTTAGAACAAATTGATTGATAATAAAAACATGTTGATTTGCATCGTTGCATTTGAATCTAGAATGTTCAAATAATTCTGACGCATTTAACATTTGATGCAAACATAGTCTTAGAAGTTTACGTAATTTCATTTAAAATGTAACATTTCAGCATATCAAGTATTTGTCCCAAACAGTGCTGTAAATTACAAAATCAATTGAACATTTTTGATGAAAATGAGAAAAGCAGCTATCCGCTATCAAAGGGGCCTCCTTAGAATGTTTGCTTAGTCATTTGGCGAAGGCATGGATCATTCTCATTTGAGAAAGGCTTGATATGATTCTATTGAGTGTAACCTACACATAAACGGAGCTTTGGTCTACATTCCGGCGAAAAAGCTAAGCCAACCCGGACTTCTAACAAACCACAACCCGATGTTGACCCGACATCAACCTGACATTGTGTTGACATTGACCTTACATTGATTCGACATCGGGACATGTTTGTTCGGGACCAGTTTTGCTGGGTTTCTTACATACTCCACTGTCGTATATCAAATGATAGTGAGTGACTCAATTGACAGTGACGATGAGATTCGATTGAGAAAGGAGCTCTTCAGTCCGCATCGTGCTCTCTTGCCGTGCGGTGCTATTTGCTTTTTGCTGAAGGAAGTGTTACTGCTACCTAAAGCTACAACAAATTTAAACACCACTTTTCAGTGCTCAACCTGTAAAATTTCTACCTTATTCAACTCTTATTCCTCTTCGATCCTTGTTTGGACCCTACCCGAGGTAATCCTTCTTGGATATTGATTTGGAAAATTCCTCTTCGATCCTTCAGATTCTTATAGTAATCTGCTTGGAAGTCGATTTGGATAAAAAAAAATTACTGCCGCCATGGCGCCTAAACGCAAAAGAAAGGGGCAAACCACCGACAAACCGACATGAATGACCATAGCAAAAACAACAAATTTTCTGACCAAAGCACACTACTGACATCTAGCTCCGTGTTCGTGGGAAATATTTAGCTAAGCCATGAACCCGCATGCATAAGTTATTAATGGGTTCGTGTCTGATCTATTCTGGACAAATTATTTGGATCTAGATAAAAAAATCGTATGGTTTTGACAGTTCGGATCACTGCAAATTTAAATCGGCCGTTTACGATCTTCGGGCACAAGTCAGAATTAAGTGTCATGTCGGTTTGTCGGTGGACAAACTCTTGATCCCCTTTCTGATGAAATTAATTTGAGTAATCAATTTGATTTGCTCACGATGATGAAAATGATCCATCATCCAAGAAAAATTCTAGTAAACTTTCCCGGCTTAATGCCAAGAAGGAAAAGATTCCCCCTATTGTGATAACCACTTCCGATTTCCATGCTCTTCGCATGGAACTTTTGAACTTCGTGAAAGTTAAGTTTTCCCTACAAATTGGACGTCGGGGTGAATGCCGTGTATTGGCTGAAACCTTGGACGGATTTAAATGTCTTCTCAAGTATCTTGCTGAGAAGCAGCACAAATTTTTTACTTACTACACCAAAACTGAACGTGTGTTAAGGTTGCCCAGTGGTGAATCCCTGGATCAGATCAAAGATGAACTGGCAAAATTACTTGGAGTTGTGCCACTCCAAGTAATCAAAATGAAAATGAAATCCCGTCCTGGCGATTCGCGCAACGGGATTTCTAATGATTTTTATTTAGTTCACGTCAAGTCTAGTGAACTAAATAACCTTTAGGCCTTAGAAAAAACTAGCCTTATGCTCCATGTCCGAGTGAAGTGGGAACACTTCAGGAAGGCTGGAGGAAATTTCCAAAACCTCACCCAGTGCCGTTAGTGCCAGGGATGGGGTCAAAGAACTAAAAATTGCTACATGTCAGCTAAATGCATGAATTGTGGTGATTCCTCTCACGCAAAGGACGACTGTCCTGTGAAGGAAGATCCTAAGAAATTTAAAGGTTCACATTGTGGTGAAAACCACAAATCCAATTTTTGGGAATGTAAGACTCGCAAAGCGATCCTACAATCTCGTTCTAAGCGACAGGTAGGAAACGCTCCACGTTCCTCTGCTATTAACAACCGTCAGCGAGGAACAATTTCTACATTCAGAAAACAAACAAATTCAAAGGATTCAGAACAAAGTTCTGAAGATGATTTCGAAGTTGCCTCCCTGGTACAGCACTACCGAAGTACATAGAATTTTGAATGTTGAGACTTTAGAACAAATGTCCAACAAAATAATTAATAATGTCAGGCAAAAATCGTTGCAATCCTCAGTTGCAACGATTAATTCCCTTTACACTTAGATAAGATTTAGTTTTAGTTTTAAGATTTTAATTGTTATACTGATGACATGCAGGTTTAAAAAACCTGTTTATAATACTGAATTGCCAAGGCAGGAACAATGTAAAAACACTTAGATATATATCATAACAATTAAGGCCGGTAAGTTACTGTAGTAACTTCAGCATCTAGGTTTAAATGAAATGTAATTTATTTTGAATTTGGAACAAATAAAGAGTTAAAAAAACGGCTCTTCAAATGATGGGCATGAGGGAATTCGTTTGATTTGTTTTCCGTCGTTCTTGTTTTCCGTGCTGAGCGGCAATGCTACCGACGCCAGGGAGGCAGCTCCCACACCTGGACCCTACTTATCGACTAATTAACTCATGAACCGGGGACCAACGGCTTTACTTCCCTTCCCATCAACCCGAAGGAAGGCGTGATCAGAGATGTTATGCCTCAGAACATCCCGGCGGCGCCGACTGGGATTGAACCCAGGCCTGTTGGGGTGAGAGGTAATCACGCTTACCACTACACTACCGGAACTGCTGTAGCCTTAAAACTGGTTTATCTATATGGGTTAACGTGGTTTACGATTTAAGCGGAGGTGAAAAAATCGTTCCTAAGTTGTATAAACTGATAAGTTTTGATTATATGTACCTACATTTTTTTTATCTAGTTTGTTTATTTGGAGGACTCAATCGCGTTAGCTTTATAGAGCCGATAATTCATTGCTCATTATTTGTAACAAAATTCACTTAATTCTATGTCTATTAGGAGTTGGGCCGAATACTTGCGGCTTACCCGAGGTTAGAGGGGTACATTGTCGAAGGATAAGATCAGGGGAGGAGCTTGGGGGTGAGGTTTCGTTGTCTCATCAGAGCGTTTTCGCCAGTAACAACGGTAGTGCGGTTCTAGCTTCGTCTGGAGATCGACCGGCTATGGTGACCAGCGTGCGACGATGAGACTCATCGAGACGGGGGGACATGACAAACAAAAACTATTGAATAGAAATAAAGTACAAAGAAATTAAATTCTTGTACTAGACATTTGCAGAAACACATAAATTGACTGCATATAGCAGATATCGCGGGTTCCCAACACGTCTCTGATAGGGATATAGGGTTGTCTTCTTTGGGCCTCTAGGGTATTCAAAAGTCTCTCTGTGGCAGCGTCATTATCCGTACATTGCCAAACTGCGTGATCGATATCATCGTAACCGTTTCCACACCGACAGATGTTACGACGACGTTTATTCTATGGAGATATGTGCATCTAGCCAGTAGTGCTGGGGTGAGAGGTAATCACCACCGCCGCTTAACGCTTTTTTTCTTGAAATACCTTAATATCTTAAAATACAATAAACTAACCTTCTTGAAATTAAGCTCATTTTTAGTCATAATAAAGATTATTAATATCCAGAAACGCAGTAGGCTCTACCCGCGAACGGTTGGTTTTGTTTTCGCTGGCTCTGATTTCATCTGTTTTCCTGCATATTTTTTAATTGCACAAGTCAAAAAAATATTAGTTTTCGCGTGCGGATAAGCGTAAATTAAGATCTATCACGTTTTAAGAAGCTTTTTAGTGATATTATAATATATTAACGTGAAAACTCTGGGACAAAAATTTGTTTCGAGTAGCTGTGTTGCTGTGGTGTAGCGTTGGTGAGTTTTTCTTTTCGCTTGTTTTTGGTGCTTTGCCTGCCTCCCAAGAAGAGTTTAACCGATTTTTTTTTTCTTTTCTTGGTGCTGGTGTTCTGCCTTCCGGAGAATGCACGTGAATGAGGTGTTAGGCAAAAATTCGGTGCAAATGAAAAACTTTGCATGTGATTCAAAATGTTGTGTTTGCTAGTAAAAACAACGCGGAAGATTTTTTCGAATACCGTATTACCGTACTACCGACGTCCAGCTCCCACACCTGGACCCTACCTATCGACCCATCAACTCATGGACCGGGGGACCAACGGCTACTTCCCTTGGCGTGATCAGAGATTGTATGCCTCAGAAAATTTCGGCGGTGCCGACTGGGATTGAACCCAGGCCTTTTGGGGTGAGAGGCAATCACGCTCACCACTACACCACCGGCGCCGCGGATTAAATAATTAACTTTTAAAAGTGTCCAGATTTATGGACTAAGTGTCTGGATTTCGGTGAATTATGATAATAAAACACAAAGTTGAAGACTGGCGCAAACTTTCAGAATTCATAATCTCTAAAGAAAAAGATTCACAAAATTATTCTGCTAAAAAAAAATATTTTCCGTTAGTTTCTGGTCCAACATTTTTGTTTCAATTACCAACACCAGGTAGGTGACTCCATCCATACCATACGTGGTGCTTAGGTGAAGGCAAATTGGCATATTACTAGTTTCTGTGTTATAAAAGAAATTATTTTGAAATTACGGTCAACGTTCCGAGTTATAACCCCGAGCAGGAACTAATATCTCGATACCTTAAATTGGTATTTTTGAGCCTGACATAAGAGGTAAAATACCAAAAAATAATACCAAAAAAATGTTCCCACAATACCATTACAATACCAAATTTTGATAATGCAATACCAAAACAATACCACACAGGTATTCTTTTGGTATCCAAATACCAATTTGTGATATTTACAAAGTATTTTGCATGTAATTTTTGGTATTATTCTTTGGTATATTTTACCTCTTGTCATGTTGGTCAATACCAAATTTTCGTATCAGGTCATTTTCTTGAAGGCCGGAAGCTTTAGTATTGGCAAACATCGAAAAATCATGTAGTAGAATCATATTTTTTTTCAGAAGTTCTTTTTCAAGCCCATCAAATTATATTTTCTACAAGTCCGGAATCAACATATTTCCAATTCCAGATTTTAGACAAATTCTATGTCTAAAATCATGAAATCTTTACTATATTTTAGAAACATTAAATTTTTCTCGGACTCGTCGTCTCCACTCTACTCGATCCATGGTCACACTTCGCCAGCTTCGTAGTCCGCGAGGGGTCCGCAGGTCGCCTTCTACTTGGTCGATCCACCTTGCCCGCTGCGCGCCTCTTCTTCTTGTTCCTGTTGGGTCGCTTTCTAGAACCATTTTCACTGGGTCGTCGTGCGGCATTCTTACGACGTGCCCAGCCCACCGTAGCCACCCAATTTTTGCAATGTGAACGATGGATGGTTCTCCCAGTAGCTGGTTCAATTCGTGGTTCATTCGCCTCCTCAACGTTCCGTCATCCATCTGCACTCCACCGTAGATGGTACGCAACACCTTCCGTTCGAAAACATCAAGGTTGGTCCTCCACGAGCATAATCCAGGTCTCGTGGCCGTAGAGGACCACCGGTCTAATCAGCCTCTTGTAGACAGTCAATTTCGTGCAGCGGCTAATTTTATTCGACCGGAGCGTCCTCCGGAGTCCAAAGTAGGCACGATTCCCTGCCATAATGCGTCCTTGAACTTCTCCGTTGGTATCATTTTCGGCGGTCACCAGTGGACCCAAATACACGAACTCATCAACCACCTCGATTTCGTCACCGTCAATCTGAACTCGGGGTGGGAGGCTATCATTGTCTTCCCTAGAACCTCTTCCTTTCATGTATTTTGTCTTCGATGCGTTGATGGCAAGTACAATCCGCCTAGCTTCAGCCTTCAGTCTGATGTACGTTTTCGCCATAGTCTCAAAGTTCCGTGCCATGATGTCGAGGTCATCGGCGAAGCCAAGAAGCTGGATGGACTTCTTGAAGATCGTGCCACTCGTGTCTATCCCTGCTCTTCTGATCACACCTTCTAACACGATGTTGAATAGCAGACACGAAAGTCCATCACCTTGCCGTAACCCCCTTCGAGATTCAAAGGGACTCGAGAGGTCTGTTGCCGTGCCACCTTCGTTTTCTGCTGCATCACTGTTGAGGTGCTCGTCATAGTACTGCTTCCACCTCTCAATCATCTCACACTCGTTCGTGAGAAGGTTACCGTCCAAGTCCTTGCACATATCGGCTTGCGGCACGTAGCCTTTGCGCGAACTATTTAGCTTTTCGTAGAACTTCCGTGTGTCGTTTACGCGGTACAGATTTTCCATCGCCTCGCGATCTCGGTCTTCCTGCTGACGCTTCTTTCTTTAGAAAACCGCGTTTTGTCTGTTCCACGCTTGTCTGTATCGCTCCACATTCAATCTCGTGCGGTGTTGCTACAGTCTCACCCGTGCTGCATTCTTCTCCTCTACTAACAGTTTGCATCCGCCATCAAACCAGTCATTTTTTCGGTCCGGGATCGCCGTACCTAGTGCCACTGCAGCAGTACTACCTATGGCAAAACGGATGTCCCTCCAGCCATCTTCAAGAGAAGCTGCGCCAAGCTGCTCTTCCGTGGGTGCAACTTCCAGCTGCTGCGCGTAGTCCTGGGCAACTCCGGCGTCCCGTAATTGCTCAATGTTGGGTCGCGGCGTTCGAATTCGACGGGTGTAATGTACCGTCGAGAGTTTTGAGCGCATGCATACTGCAACTAGGTAGTGGTCCGAATCTATGTTCGCACTGCGGTACGTGCGGACGTTGATAATGCCGGAGAAGAATTTCCCGTCGATTAGAACATGATCGATTTGGTTTTATGTGTGTTGGTCAGGTGATCTCCAGGATATCCTTGCGGGGGAAAAAGATACTTCGAACTTCCATACCCCGAGAGGCTGCAAAGTTCACGCATCGTTGGCCCGATTGCCGGTTTATACATTGCCTCCCGTCCTACCTGAGCGTTCATGTCGCCGATGACGATTTTGACATCCCGTTTCGATCAGCCGTCGTACACCTGCTCCAGCTGCGCATAGAACGCTTTTTTTCTCGTCGTCGGGTCCCCCTTCGTGTGGGCAGTGCACGTTGATGATGCTGCAGTTGAAGAAACGGCCCTTAATCTTCAACTTGCACATCCTCGCGTTGATCGGCTGCCAACCAATCACGCGTTGGCGCTTCTTACCTAGCACTACAAAGCCGGTTCCCAGCTCGTTGGTGGTGCCACAGCTCTGGTAGAAAGTAGCCGCTCGATGCCCGCTTTTCCATACCTTTTGTCCCGTCCAGCAAAGTTCCTGCAGTGCTACGACTTCGAAGGTACGTGGTTGAAGTTCGTCATAGATTAACCTATCGCAGCCCGGGAAGCCGAGTGATTTGCAGTCCCATATTCCGAGTTTCCAATCGTAGTCCTTATTTCGTCGCGTAAGTCTGTGCCGATTGTTCCGATCCGTATTTCTTTCTTCAGTATTTGCCAATTTTTTTTTCCAGGGTGGCTTGTTGGGCCTGCCCCAATCACCTGTCTCGCCGGGGGACCATCGTGCACAGTTCTGTTACGAGTCCCACGCTGGCACTAGGACGGTGATCAGCCGCTCCTAACACGAAGAACAGACGCCGTTTTGAGCCGCACCTCCATGGTGAACAGACGCTCGGATTTGGTGAAGCATTTCCTCTATCACCGTACTATGGTTACCGCGTCAGTGTTCGCGTCGCACCTATTCACTTTGCTATTGCCGGACTGGGAAAGTTGCCCAGTCTACGCCACCCAGCTGTGTCCATGTTACAGCTGGTAGTCTTTTGTTATCATATGACTCGAGGGGCGTGAAGTAGGAACTTGTGAGGACCACAGCTAGGTATTCCGCTCCTTCCAGGTTGTCAACTCACTATATTGTAGCTAATACGGATATACATTAAGCAGCTGTACGTTTGGTGAAACTTTGACCTTAATTTTAAAGAATATTATAAAACAATTTAAGTTCATCCACAAGCCCGATTCAAATATTCATATATTGTCATTAAAGTGGAGCTTTTCTTGTTTTGAAGCTATAAAACTAATTAATTGAAATTTCTAAATTTTGCCGAACTGATCTTTTGATCGTAATCGGTAATAATTCTTTCGAGATATGGGTGAGTTAACTGTATTTGCTTTATAGAAAAGAATATTCCATTGATGTGAAGGATTTTGGCATGTACGTACACATCATTTCACCTTTCATATCACAAAAAGCGTGGTTGAAAACAAAACTGTTGTTAAACCTAGTTTATACGAGTCAAAGCATAAAACAAAATTGATTTCATACATTATGTTTTATAAAAATTCCTAAAGATGAACCAGCCTATATCTCTTTAATAAAGAAAAAAATACAAACAATACGCTTTGGCGAAGCTATCACAAATTTATAGCAGCAAAGTAAAGATTATGATATCACAAAATACATAAAGCATCTAAAATACAAACAATGTGGTTTGACGAAGCTTTCACAAATTTATAGTAGCAGAATAAAAATTATAAACTCACAAAATATATAAAGCCTCTTTTGCTCGATCATTTGCTATGTTCAGACTGAACAGTTATAAAATGTTAAAAGGCTATGTTACGGGCATTGTTTTTGTCGAAAATTATTGTATATAATTATTATCATTATTATTCTGTATTGATTTGCAAGTTCACGAGCCGCATGCAGTGTACGGGCTAAAAGCATTCCGTGGGCCGCACAAATTAACTCGGCGGGCCGTTATCTGAGCACCACTGGCCCTTTATACTTGAACCCACCAACAATCAATTGTCTCAGAAAATCAAAACAACGAGTTCTACTGGGATCTAACCCAGACTATAGTCGCTATATTCATAGTCTGGCGGGTAGAATCTCGGGAACCAATTGAGCTGTCAAATAGCGGAACCAATTGAGCAAATCACGACTAACAACAGAAAAGAGCACATCAGCTATTGCGAACAAAACGTCGGAAACCATTTTCTCGTGACTCAAAGCTCGCCTACGCAAACTAATATCATCTTTGGGTTGTGGAAAGTTTCCCTTATCCGGTGATGCCGGTAGTTTGCGTTCGATTGGCGTGGAAAGAATAATTTACGTTTGTTTATAAATGTTGATAGTACCTTTTCCATTGTTGGTCTAAAATATATTGAATTGGTTCCACTTTTTGATAGATCGAAATTCTATCCGCCAGACTATGAATATAGCGACTATAACCCAGACCCACTGGGTTGTGTGGCAGGGAACCTTACCAAACAACCACCGGCACCTTAAATAATATTTTGCTAACACAAGTCGCAGTGTTAGTAGTAGTGTTAATGATGCAATCTCAAACAATACCCAGGAACGCGCACGGGAATCAGTCGAAAGTATTTAGTTACGCTGGTTTTTTTTTTCGAGTGCTTTCAGTTCGTGGGAAGAAATTTTTTTCGTCTATCAAGTTTTTTTATTCTTCGCTTGTTCCCTCACGTAAAAAAATTAAATTGGTACATTGAGCTCCAAGCTTCAATATAGGCATTGTCTTATTCTTCCTTAGCACGTCATACAATGGAAATTTAGATCTACATAAAGATTCTTGATTCCAATACACAAACATAATCACATTTTTTATTACAGTTTAGTTGTCCATTATTCACCAATATACCTTAACTCTTTTTTCTGCCAAGGTGGTGCTTAGTGTATTTTAAAACTACCACAGTCGTTTCTCTTATATATCGTAATCAAGACTCTCATGGTATTCATGCATATACCATAGGTATACCCTACACATATGATCTGACAAATGTTTGCCCAAAGTCGGATCAACGCAGACTTATGTTTGCGTTAGTGATGCAAGGAATTTTCAAACTGGAATCAATTCGTTATTGTTACCGCTAGGAGCATACTATCATCAATAATACCACTTTTCATTCTTTTTTTCCAAAGCCCCAAACCAATTCGGAAAGCCAAACAGCGTTTCTAGAATTCGTATTTAATCAATCATGCATGGAAAGAAGAAAAACCGGTTCTTCATCGCCGGATATACTTCTGTGTATGTATGTGTACATGCAAGAACCTGCGGTTGTTTCCCTCTTCACTCGTGACGCTGACTCGTGCTTGGAGAATATGAACGTGTTTAAAGTTGCTGCCGAATGTTCTGCGTTCAGCGAGCAACTCCAAGCAAAGTTGTGGCTGTGTGGTCGAACCATCCATGCCAGCCGCAACCGAAGCGGGCAGTGAAAAGAAGAAAAACGGTTTGATTCGTTAATCAGATCAAATTCTCAACCTTTTGGTTGATGAATTTGGTAGGTGGATTTTTTTTTTATGTTACACAAAGTTGAGCCATGGAAATATACCTGGCTTTGAAGTTCAATCGTGTTGATTAGACAGCACTTTTTAAATTTTGAATTTGTTAAATCACGGATTTAGCATGACTTCTAGGATTTGTCTCAAACGCAATTTTATTGGTGATTGAAAATAAGGCCAGATGCCGGTTGAATGTTATTTATTTATTCATTTATTTCGTCAATCGATGTAGACTTCGGGACCAATATATATATTTGTCTTAACCGGGATAACATGTTAGCAGTTAATGTTTTTCTTAATGTTGCTTTAGGCATAATCTGTTCGTATTTATTATATACATTCATGTGATGAACCAGCCTATGGCTGAAAGTCTCTTTAATAAAGATAACCGAACATTCATCATTCTATTGATTGTTAAATTTTTACTTAAGTATGTAAAAGTAGGTATCAATATAAATTAAAACTTGCCTAAATTTTTTTGAATTTATTCGCCATGGGCGATTACTTCAAATACAAAAAAAAAGAAAATAAATGTTAAATGGGGAATTTCACAATACCGTAGAACCACGTTAGTTTGAATAGCTGAAATCGCAGTTAAATGGCGCTCATGTACAATTTGTTTTGTTGGTACCCCTACACTGCACGGTGGTCAAATATTGTCCAAACCGCGGCTAAACTGAATATCTCGGCTTTGTTATGTATCTTAACCATAGAAAAAATCACTTTTTTCTTGAAAAGTTTTGAGCCATTTGCCACCATTACTTAATTACATTATACGCCTGGATAGAGACGACTCGAATGGAAGACCACTCTTAGGGAGTGCAACCTTTCCTACAAAAATTTCCATTCCAGCTCTTTCAGGTGTCGAAATCGTCGCTTGTCAAATATCTGCAAAGTACAAAAGATATAGCTTCGTTCCTCCAAGAACTTCTATTACCCGTAGTCAACTCTGGAATCTATTTTCGATGATTCCATTCGCAGTGTTATTTCTTGGTGATATGAACTGCCGTTGTACTGGATCCACCCTATCTATATGATAAAAATAGGACGCCTATTACCTATATCAACTCGAAAAAAAAAAATGTGATGACATGAAAAAATGATGGATTCAAAATGCTAAGTAGAATTAAATGGAAAATAAAAACTTTTTTTTGCTCTTTTGAGTATTCCACTAACAGCCCAATATCATAACTTGTATTATGATGGCCACTTAGGGTTTTTTTTTAGATTTTAGTCTTTACTTGAATCTTGGGTTATTAGTTAGGTAGGTTCCGATTCTCAACGTTGTGGTTTAATTTTTATACCTGAGAGGTTAGAGAATGTAGGTTAGATTTCAATAGATATTTGTGGGACTGACACTGATGAAGAACACACATTGTAGTCAAAATATGCAACATGTGCAACCACTCATCTTCTAACGAAATTGACGAACACTCCCACCGGTGGACATTCGATTTCGTCAAAAAGGTCTGTCCGGCACAACATATTCTTCGAGAAACGTCTTTAAGTGGTGGTTCTCTGGAATAGGCCTTTCCCAATGTTTGAATTATGTATGGCTCTTCTTTCATCGAAAACTCTTTCTCTTGAACAACTGACAACCTGCAGAATTACTCAAGTAACCACCAAGCCCGTTAATATCCCGATAAGATTCCCTATTTGCAATACCCTCCCCTTGGCTAGTTTTTGCACCTTGCTGTTGGTGGGCGGGCTTAATTTCATGCTAGTGGAGTGTTGGAGACGGTAGGTTTATGGTCGGCGTTGCTGACTCATGCCGCGATAGAATGGCGTCATGGGCAGGCAATGGGGATTACTAAACTTCCCCTCTCTGATAAACCACTGCATGAGAGAACCAAAGATCTAGTCTAGCAGTGATAGTATCACACTTGTTACTCCTTTAATTGAGAGCCGCGTCGTAGTACGCTTACGTATAGGCACTGACGTTGGGTGTGATACTGGCGGGTTTTGCCGCAAATCACTCTTATTTTATTTATTTTTACGCAGATAGATTTATTTGGGTTTGCAAGGGAATTATACTATTGAAATATTTCAGAAAGTGCCGAACGGTGCTCCTTCTATTTGCGTGACAAGCTTTCATTGTTGTTTTCATTGAAGTATTACTCAGGAAACAATGTTAAACATCATTTTTGTACATGGTATTGTAATTAATCTTATATGTGCTGCATTTTGATTTGGGATAAGTGTTTGAACTATGGCTCGGGATTTCCACTGTGGTGTGCTTCTATTGTGACATACCCATATGTATTTTTGTGGTGCCACATAGTGGAAACATGAGAGCGTAATTGGAACATTTACCCTATACAATATACAATTTAAAATTAGCTTGGAAACTAACTTCAAAGTGAAGCATTTTAGTCACTTGAAGGTGTCACCTGGGACGAACAAAGATATAATTAATATATGCCAGAAGTACTTGAAACACGTTAAATTTTAGTTTAAAAGCATGGGTTATGATTGTGTAGGTAGATTAGAGATTTCAGATATTTATTAAATAAACTTCAATTAGAGAATTCAGAAAGTTAATTAACTTAAGAGATAGGACGCGGGGGGTCCGCTTAGGGAGGCGACTAGCCTATGAAGTTGTATAATAAATCTTCCTATTTAGTGTATTTGTTAATCACAGACAATGTCAATAGCGAAAGTCATATCTTCAACCAGGCGCTTACGAACAAGTGAAGTTTTAGGAAAGATGTGTTAAATATGTTGATAAGTTTGAAATAAGTAGTAGTAGCAGTGTCGCATAATCTTATCACAATTGCTGCAAATAGTGCTGGAGGGGCCGGCAGGACTGAATACGAATCAAAACTAACATAACTACTAACACTAAAATGATCCCGGAACTAACACTTATCCATTGCACTTTTAGTTATATATTAGTTTTATTTTTCTACTAAGTCATCTATGCTTCTTTCTATTGTTTGGATCAAGTACAACTAATACTAATCTACCTTTACGTATGTTTTACTCCCTTTTAACCCATTATCTTTATGAATGGTGAATCATATGACGTGAGACACGTACAAGCTGGAACTCAAAGAATTACTTCGAACATAGTAATTGTCAATAATTCATTAATGAATAGAAATCTCAATAACTTTTTCAAGGGAGCGTATCGGCTTTTGTAGGCTGTGCGTTTGGTCGTCGATTTGGCGTAACTGGTGGCTCGCCCGCGCGTGCTGGCACTATCATCAGATAGGGGAAATTTTCCTCTACCTGCTGGTGGTGTTGATCAGCGTGTACGAGCTGCCGGTTGCGCCGGATCGACGATCGGATGCATTGTTTGCAGGAGCTGGTGCTTCCCTTTGAAAAAGTAATCGAGAAATAACCATATTATCCTGTAATTGATATTACTATTTTTATATATCAATGAAATTAGTCATGACAGAGTAACAGAACGAGTTTAAAAACAGATGGGGAAGGACAATAGACACAAGTTGACACAATAAACAAGACAAGTGGGGGTTAATACACAAGACAAAATGACAAAATAAGTGACGACAGAAGACAAGACTGGGAAAAAAATCAACCTTTTAAAAAAACAAGAATGCGCAATTATATTATCAAAACTATTTGGATCAACACAAAAAGAACAGTGACCAAACGGGCACCATAGCCTAGGAACGTCTGTGTGTTGATTTAAAATAGAGGCTCATAGAAGCAAAATTTATCAATAAAAGGGGTCCAGTGTAGAGTTTAAGCAAGTTGCTGCCACTGTGATTACAAAAAAAAGAAAGTCCCTATTTGCAATACACAATACACAAACGGCTTTCAATTTTAATATCCGAATTATATAGCATTTTTTCATTATTTGGCTTGATGGTTACTTGGGCCAGCCCCAAAGCTCATGTTCAGCCCTATTCTTTATAAAATTGCATGCTAAGAAAACTTGCAGATGCCGGTGTGGTTTCCGCAAGAGGACCACATGCCTCAGACTTGCAAGCACCATTGCAAAGTTCCCTATAAAACTTGTCTTCTTAGGCTAGAAATCTAGGGATCGAATTCTTACTGCATAAAACCTAACTGGTAGTGTTTACTCGAAATCAGTACCCAGCCTAGTTAATTGCAGCTTGATGCAGCAAAATCATTTTTGGGCAGAAACATTACCCAATGATTACCTTTCAAGTACCTTGTGGTCTGGTTTGATTCAAAGTACATTTGAAATACTCACATTACGTATTTGAAGCAAAAATTCAAACAGAGGATCTACTTTTTCCGTTAAATTTGCAGCACATGGTGGGGTGGTCACCTTGGTGAACTAATAACGCTTTATAAAACAACTATTCTCTCTGTTCTAGAGTACTGTTCTTGCTACAAGAAAAAGTCAAATAATAAAATTAGAACGAATTCAATGTCGTTGTCTATGTATTGCTCTCGGCTGCATGTACTCAACGCGTAACATGAGTGTCGATGTGCTGACAGGAGTATCACCTCTCCAGAACCGATTCTGGGAGCTTTTTCTCAGAATACTTATCAAACGTGAGTGACTTGGGCTGAACACACAATCTCGATCCATGAGAATTTATCACCACTACATAACAAGACCAACAATTGAAATGGCCTTAACTCCATTTTGTAAACAAACCTTGTAAGGCCATTTTCTCGCGAACCGAAACCTTCATTCGCAAACCTAACCCACAATCGGGTAGAGGAGAATTTCCCCTACCTGTTCATTATGTTGGTTTGCCTTTGCGGACTTCGGTTCGTGAGAAAATGACCTTACAAGGTTTGTTTACAAAATGGAGTTAAGGCCATTTCAATTATTGGTCTTGATATAGCCGGACATGTGTCCCAGACCGTGCTAATTTCACTAATTGCAGTCCTCAATTGAATATGATCTGACCATTAAACAAGCAAAACATGGGGTTCTAGATCAACTTCGACCTATTATTTTTCCGTTTATTTTTACTGAATAGTATCAAGACATCAATTTTACTTTAACTAATTATGTTTGTATTACTTCATGCGTGAAGTTAACGAGTTACATAGTTGGAGATGCTTAACATTAAATTTCAGACTTAAAATAGTAATTTTATACGATAGATTAGGAGATGAAAATATAGAGTTGATAGTTCCGCTAGAGTACCGCAGTGTAAAAATTGTATATAGGGGAAATGGATGTAATGTCGACCTAAATGCCCCTAATTTGAGCCCATGCATAAATTCAGCAATCGACTAAATTTTCAATAGCGACCAAAAATATCCATTATTACCGTCCCAATGACGCGTTCATCTAGATAAAATGGATAAATAGCAGTTTTTTAGCGATGGCCCAATCTTAGATCCATAGGCCAACATTAGAGCCATTTCACCTAGCGAGTAGAAAGCGAACAAAGGTCAGTGTCCAGTGGTGGCGGGGGGACATTTTTTTTCCTTGTCGGGTATTTTTATCACTGCGACCATTTTTCTGATCTATTGTGATATATTCCCCATTTTTTTCTTTAGCTATATCAAGATGCCGTATCACTATTATTAGGAGTGATCGCCATCGTTTGACTAATAGCATTATCCCAGCACGGCATTATACTTCGAATAAAGTGCACTGCCGTACTGGGAGTTGTTCTCCAAATGTCAAAGGGTTCTATCAGCCCCTTGTCGAAGAACTTACGCCTTTTATTGAAAATTGCCGGACAGTGGCATAGCAAATGTTCCGAGTCTTCCTTTTCTATGCCACAGAAGCGACATACATCATCTTGAAGTTTTCCAATCAGCTTCAAGTGATAACGGCTCGGACAATGACCTGTTATAAGACCTGCATATATACTAAGATCTTTCTTAGAAAGTTCCAGGATTTTGTGGGTCACAGAAATGTTTGGATTAATAAATCGCTTCGACTGCCTAGCAATGGAACTGTTCTTCCAGTTTTCCTCCACTTTTGAAGATTCCCACGCTTTTAGCTCCATTCTAAGAGATGCAGCCGATAAGCCACAAAAGGGCTCTTGCTCGATGAACTTATGAGAAGATCCGGGGGGAGATACCTCTCACCATCCCTCCCCAACAGGGAAGTTTGGTAAAAGAGAAGATCGACCCGATTCGTGCCGTCCTAAAAAAGTTTACCGCCCCGAGAATATATTTTTTTTTCCATTTTTCTAAAAATAGGGGAAATGTATGTAATATCGGCCTACGTGTCCCTAATTTGGGCCCATACATAAATTCAGCAATCGACTAAATTTTCAATAGCAACCAAAAATATCCATTAGTACCGTCCCAATGACGCGTTCATCTAGATACAATTGATAATTAGCAGATTTTTAGCGATGGGCCCAATCTTAGATCCATAGGCCAACATTAGAGCCATTTCCCCTATTTTGAAAAATTATCAAAAATCCAAGAATAGTCTTTCCTTAGATTCCTGGGAAAATTGACCTGTTATAATATTTCTAGAGCTGGAGCGGTGCCGGTGGTATAGTGGTAAGCATGATAACCTCTCACCCCAGCAGGCCTGGGTTCAGTCCCAGTCGGCGCCGCACAGTGGGAGGAAATCAAAAATAGTGGAACATGGCTATTTGCGACGATACTACACTGGAGTCGCTTTTTACGCGGTTTTTTTTACACGGTTTTTTTTTACGCGGTTTTTTTTTACGCGGATTTCGGAATTTACGCGGTTTTTTTTTACGCGGATTCCGGAATTTACGCGGTTTTTTTTTTACGCGGATTTTGGTTTTTTTTTACGCGGATTTCAGAATTTACGCGGTATATCGCTTTTTACGCGTTTTTTTCTTACACGGTCTTTTTTTACTCGGTTTTTTTTACGCGGATTTCGGAATTTACGCGGTTTTTTTTTACTCGGATTCCGGAATTTACGCGGTTTTTTTTTACGCGGTTTTTTTTTACGCGGGACGTATCACCCGCGTAAAAAGCGACTCCAGTGTATTGAGTGTAGCATTTTGATGTCCTTATGAATGTTTCTTCCTTTATGGAGTAGTGAACATTTTAAGATAAAATAAATTATGTCTTGTTGAAGTTGATGAATTTCTTTGAAAACTTTTTAGATGAAGTCATTTTAAGAAACTTTGTCGAAGACGTCTCAATTGGACGAAGTTAAAGGGTGAAAATGGAGTACAAACGCTAGTACCCCATTAAAAAACATTTTTTACCATAACTTTAATGTTAAATTTTGATTTTTTTTTTAAATATTCTACAAAGTTGTAAGTGCTCTTAAAATGTGCATTTTTGCTGCGAGAAACAAACCGCGATCTCTGCATGTAAAGAATTTACATCCATATTTATAATTTTTCAACACTATATTTAAAGGGGTGTAGCAGCTAATCTCAACGTTATTTTGATCAGCATCTTCTACTCTACTGATACATATACAATTCATATGGGGAACCAAGGGGATGCCTTATAAATTTTCTTATAAAGCACATCAATGTTTTGCAACGTTTTGCTGTTTTCATGACCATTTTTCCAAGTATGTACATTAGAGTGTACGGGATGTCCTGAGGCATAACATAACAACATTCCCTTCGGAAAGGAAGTAAAGTCGTTGGTCACCGGTTCATGTAGATGTGTCGATAGGTAGGGTTCAGATGTGTGAGCTGCCTCCCTGGCTTCGGTAGCATTGGTGCTCAGCACGGAAAACAAGATCGACGGAAAACAAAATCAAGGAAAAAATAGATGGAGCTGGAATTAGGGCGTAACAGCCTGTGTAAACAATTACTTCTCTCGATGATTTCTATGAATTCAAGGCACGCCTACATAAACTAACGTATCCATCGAGTGGGGGAAGTCTTCTCCTACTCGATGGTGATGTCAATTTGTCAGGGAGAGCCATGTCTCTTGGAACTCATCACATGTTTTTTTCTTCTCATGGATCTTATTAGAATTATCTCAGATTTTACGCAGAGTGCTTTTCATAAGTGTCCTAGAGTAGAAAGGGAATCTCAAGCTTTCTTATTCAAGGAGCACTCTTAGATACACAAATTTTGGTGAAATACTGCATTTGGCAGACACAAAGAAGTTAAGAACCATGCTGAATACCTTAAGAAAGAACACTATTACATAGTACCGTCAAACGGGCTAACTTACAACAACGGGTTAACTTGCAACAAGACGACATTTCCAAAATTTGGAAGAACTTAATTGAAATTGATGGCTAATGCAATCTATTTAATAGATTGCATTAGTCATCAATTTACGTGACAAGTCAATCATGAGGTTTGTCTTCCGGGTGATTTAAACAAAAATCGTAAAAAGAGTGATTATCAAGCGTTGTCTTAGCCTACAATCTGTAGAGATAAGTGGCGTCCCACATTTATATGTGTGTTAGAGTAAGTATCTAATCAACAATATAAGTGGTTTACGTTTAGTGTTCTTACTACTTTTTTATATTAATAAAGTATTTATAAACAAGTACTTAGATGGGGTAACTTGCAACAGTTAACTCTTAGTTAATTTTATTATTTCATTATTTCATAAAACATTTTTTTAGTCAAAATGGATGGCACCCTGGGTGAGGTTAATAATATTCCCGTTCATCGAAAATGACGTTTAAAGGCATTGTGTCAACATCTTGTATTCCCAGATCTGTTAAAGAACCTTAAACAAATTGGAGAGCTCTGATCAAGGTATTCGATCTGGATTAATCGGGGTGTTAATTAAGTTCTTACAGCCTGTACCAGTTTTCCATTCTTATATTGTGAATTACAGCCTGTACCAGTTTTGTATTCGTATATTGTGTAGTGAATACAATGATACTAAATGCCCAGGGAAATCAAGTAAATTTCCAACCAAAAAAATGCTAGCTTGTACCGGGATTCGAACCCAGTCGCTGCCTTCAGCATGGTCTTGCGTGCGCCTGTACCGACTGGCCTGGTTCCGTACGATTTGATAATGAGAAACAAATTGTTGAGATATTGTTAAAAGTCTAACACTGCTTCTTTACGCCAAACTCGGCCTACGAATTCTAAACTCGGTCTAACGCATTGAAACGCCAATGAATTCACTTCGGCCTATCGGATGAAGATAAATATTGATTCGGTGGAGCGCTTCTTTTGTTTTTGAGAAAAATGGGTGTAAACATTCATATCACGCCTTCTCATTGACTTTGTTCGGCAGCTATTGAACTAAAGAATCGTATCAAATGCATAATTGACTTGTTAACTCTGAAACAATGGATTTATTTGATGTTTTCTGCTCAATAGGCCCAAAATGGGCGATTGGGCCGAAGTAGTGCTCTACCCTATTATCATTTATTCTCACAAAAAAATCACTTAAGTTTGCCTCCATAATTCTTAATTTTCTCTAAAATTATCGTTTTTTTCCCTTGATTTGTTTTTTGTCGTTCTGTTTTTTTCCGTACTGAGTATCAATGCTACTGACGCCAGGGAGGCAGCTCTCACACTTGGACCCTACCCTACCTATCGACCCATCGTTTTTACTTCCCTTCCTAAGGAAGGCGTGATCAGAGATTTTATGCCTCAGAAAATCCCGACGAAGCCGACTGGGATTGAACCCAGGCCCTTTGGAGTGAGAGGCCGTCACGCTTACCAGTACACCAGCTGCGTCGCTCTAAAATTATCTTGGTAACCTCTTCTGAGGTATCTTGTGGCACTCTTTAGAAATTCAGGTAAGAATTGTATCTGAAGTTTTCCATGAATTTTCATGTAATTTTCCTCAGTATTTTTCTAGAAAATTTTCCTGAAATCCTCCTCAGCTTTTCTTAAGTACTGCCCAATTTACTTTGAAATTCTCCTTAGGAGTCAGAAAATCCTGATATATGAGTTCCTGTGAAATTCCTGGAATTCTTCTCAGAATTACTATGAGTTTATTCGTCTATCAGAATTTGAACAGAGTGTATTGAGCCTGTTCAACGAAGATTTATTCACTACACATTTCGACCGTTACCAAGTCCTTTTTAGACAACCCCCTATGAAGAACGTTGTTCACTGATCCACCTAGAAATTTCAGAAAGTTAGAACCTCTCAAGACACACCGAGACGCTTAACGAGTTTTGTAACCCGTAACGTGGGTAGATCACCTTTTCGTGGTACTGGCTAGCGTGGTACCGGTGCTGGCTAAAAGCAAAATTGTAAACTGATAAAAATAAATAATACACTGAAAAAAACGATTTAGGTCGGAACGAGGCATATCGAGTGTCTTAGACTACACTGGGTCACATCCACCCCCGAGGGAGTGACCAGTTTCAAACTAAACCCGAGCAAAGTCGGTTAACAAAATGAAAGCAAATCGATATTAAAGTTTGCAGTTTCTATCATAATGAAAACTCATTTTGATTTCAATTGTCGCGACATAAGTCTGATATCATATTGTGATTTCATTATGCAGTCAAAACTTTTTAAATGAAAGCAACTTAGTTCTACTCTTAACGTCTTGTTTAAAATTTAATTTAAGTTCATCTGTTGTTGAACTAATGATTCTTGTTTATTTGTTTTGTTTAACACATTTTAGATCATTCCTGACTTGCCCGGGGAGAGATTTGACTTATTCAACTTTTAAGTCTTTCAGCGTGAGAAGCATGGATGCTAACCATTTATGCCAGGCCCGTATTCAGTTAAACATTATGAATGCCAAATGAGTAATCAAATTGATTTCATTGAAAGCAGGATTAGTTTTCCGTTTGCTTCACAGTGTAAAATTTTGCACTCATTTTTGCTGTGTTAACCGTTAAGTCAACCAAAATGAGATCAACTAGAGTATTCAAAATAAGTTACATCATAACAGCAAATTTTGATTTCAATTTGATCTTCAGCTTTGCTCGGGAAGCCAAAACCCATCGTGCGACACATAAAGCTACATGAGAACTCTACAACACGCTCATTGCTTGTTACATTAAGAACCCAGGATCACATTGGCCAACAACCGGCGATATTTCGGATACCCCCGGGAAGTTGCTCAAAATTTGATAAAGGAAGAAGGGTTGGATCTGGAAAGTAGATAAATTTATCTTTGGACCTCTAGGAAATAAGTTGGGAGATCAAAACTGACAGCACTCGGTAATTAATTAATAACTGTGGTGGAAGAGCTTTAAGAACACTAATCTGAGAGCAGACAAACTCTCGCGTAAGAAGCGTTAAAAAAAGAATAAGAAAATTTAACACATTCCTAACGGCCCGATAAATTCTGTGATTGTGACCTTTCCCAACATACTGAACGTTCTCCTATGACTCCTATAACATGTACTACTGCGAGTTAGTTGATGGATTTGCTTTTCTAAACGGCCTTTATTATGGTGTATTCACTTCTGAGCGTGAATTAGCGGAGCGGAGCAAAACTTGCGTTGGCATGAGAGAGTCAACTAGTACTAGTGTATTTTTCTCCGTACCTTTGCAAAATCTCGCCCTGCGCGTGCGGAGTTAAAGGTGGATTCCATCCTAAGCGGTATTTCACGTGTACGAGAGGGAGAAAAGTACTAGTCCTATCTCTCATGCAAACGCAAGTTTTGCTCCGCTCCGCTACTGCACGCTCATATGTGAATACACCAGAATAGCCACCCGTTCACACGAGTTGTTATCAAAATATGTAATTCTTTCGCGTAATATTCGGTGTGTATGTGTGTGTGTGTGTGTGTGTGTAACATCAGAACGTCCCGATGCCTGCTTCCATTCATTCTTTGTATATTTATATCCATTTCTCTCTTGGTCCGTAGCGCCACAGCGTTTGTTTTCGTACACCCAAATGAACGTTGTGATTTTTATGGATTTTTTGTATATGTTGGAGACCAGTAATCTATCGTTCTGCTATGGCATAAACGCTCCTTTAGCTGCAAAAGACTCATATTTCTGTGAAGGTACGTCCTCAACCGAAAAACAACGAAACAAGAAAGTAGTAAAATTCCCATCATCCCTTGTTTGAGTGTATGTAGAAATGCATGTGCGAAACGATAAAACATGAATTTCAATCTCTCAACCTAGGATGTAGAAGAAGCGTGCCGAGGGACAAATGTTTTGTATTTTGTTTTGAAGGTGTGTACAAATCGAAGAGAAAACAAGAGTAGTAGGTATCATGATAAGGCACTAACTAAATTGATGACATAAACAATTAATTTATTGGTCCGAATGGGTTGAGAATGTATAAAAAAATGCGATACTTTACCGCAGCTCGCCTTGCGCGGTGTTGTAGTCAGCACGAGGGGCACACATAACTATCCCAAAATTTACTAAGCAAATCGATCAATTTTTTAACGCTCTTGGGTCATTCGTAACTTTAACGCTCTTGGGTCATTCGTGACTTGTCTGAGATTTGAACTCGTGACTTTGGCATGAGAGGTATGGATGCTAACCATAACGCCGGGGTCGCCCCCTGGATGAACAATTGTTTAGTATGTATATATTTATCCGTAGTATATAAGGATCCGTACACTGAGGATAACTAAACTTAAGAATTATGACCTCAGACAACCTAGTCAGTAAGGGCACGGTATTACCAAGACGAAGGTGGCGGGTTCGATTCCCGGTCTGCTCGAGGGAATCTTTCGAGATGAACATTATTTTAGTTCCCCTTGGCATAGAGCAATGACGTTTTTAAAGGTCCTGGTCAACAGGCAGCTTGCTGGTATTAGAAGCCAAAATATTATAAACATTGCTGAGCACGCAAGTGACGAAGTCACTCTATCACAACATTCCATACTGCAAACAGTGATTGTGACGTCACAGTCAACATCTAAACTTTGCAATGGAATACGACCACCACTAAACATTTCTACATTTCACTAATACCAATAAGCCTGGTGGTCCGGACCTTATATAAAGGATAATGAAGCTGGTGACTCATCATGACTCATAGTGATCTTATTTTCGAATTTTCATGTGAATTGATTTATCGCTTGGTCATATTCCGACCTATTCCGGCGAGTATGGGTCTTCAGACTATAGAACTTTTCAAAAACGTGCCAAACCATGTTTTTGAAAAGTGCTAGTCTGAAGACCCATACTCGCCGGAATATGTTCCGGCCATTGCTCTGGAACCAGCGGAACGAATCCAGAAATATTCAATAACGTTATATGGGACCATGGTATCTTTCTACTGTTCAATACTGTGCTAAACTAATGCAGAATCGTCATGGCATTGTGACTGATTTGCGGTTATTTTTATCATTGACGTTAAATGTAATCGCAAGTCAGTCCCACTCAGGTTGTGGTCATAACATAAAAATTGCACGATATTTTATCCAATACTTTTTAGTAAAAATAGATGCATTCTTTCACATAGCACGTTTATTTTTAAAATTATCCCTCCAAAATAAGTGTAAAATCAGAAAACATGTAAAATCTTTGAACGCTGTTTTCTCATTTCTAGTTTTTTTTTACAGATGGGACTGACTCGCGATTATGACAGATCAGGAATCAATTTATACAAACACGTTCTTGAAAATAGGAAGATCAACAATAGAGGGATTTTCGAACATTATAATTTATTTTCGAAGTGTTAAATTCAAGTGAAAATTCACCAAATGGAACACACCCTAAGTAACAGCGCAGAGAAACCCGTGAAAAGTGTACGTTCGTCGTTTCATTATCTCATTTTTAAAGTGAATAAATTGAACTGTTTGTTGCTAAGATGATTTCGCTGGTGATGAATGGGCTGCACATAATTGATAATTCTCCCGAATATCCTGGTAAATACACTTCGACTTAAGTAACATTAGGGGGCCACCAAATGACGCATAATAACCTTTGATTCAAAAACCAGTAATTTTTAGTATGAAAGCTAGCGATCTGCTTTGTATGATTAAAACCCTGCTTAATATGTTAAACATTGCTATCACTATGAGATTGAATGTGTTTAATTTAAAATAGGAATAACTTTTCGGTCAACACAAAACTTTATTTTTCTCGGATCGGTGTGAATGGTTGTCGGTGAAGCAAAGAATTGTATATTTGACAATGGTGTTTATTTTTAAAGTATTTAACGGTTTGCTGCCTCGATATTTGTGTGATTGAATTGAAAGATGAAGTGACTTTCATAGATATAATACTAGAAACGCTGTTGAAATAAGAACACCACATTTCTTGACTTGTGCTTCACAAAATTCATTATATTTTAAAGGAATAAATGTTCTTTTTTTAATAATTATTGTAGCGCTACAAAACTATTTTGTTCGCCACGATGGTGATGATGGATTTTTAATATTTGATGTAATAGCACCGACAAACCGACATGACACTTCATTCTGAAAATCGTAAACGGTCGATTTAAATGTGCAGTGATCCGAACTGTCAAAATCATAGGATTTTTTATCTAGATAAAAACAATATGTCCAGAATAGATCAGACCAATTCAAAACTTTTGCATGCGGGTTCATGGCTTAGCTAAATATTTCCCGCGAACACGGAGCCAGATGTCAGTAGTGCGCTTGGTCAGAAATTTTATTGTTTTTTTTTATGGTCATTCATGTCGGTTTGTCGGTGGTAATAGTAGTAGATTAAAAAAAAAGTAGTGTACAAAGGTTTGAGCCTCGCGCGCGTATTACGGATATAGAGGACTGAATTTAACATTTGATAAAAAAATGTAAGTTTGAAGCTTATTCGGAGGATACCTTAAGTTTGTAGTAAGTTTTCTGGCAAATGTCGGGGGCTCGTGAGCATTCCTGACATTGCTGAAAATTATGATAGTTTAATAGGATGCTTTGTTGATTGTTCATTAACTATTGATCGCTTGTAATACTTATGAATATTTTAGGTGGACAAAAAGGTGAACTAGGAGGTCCTTATTTATATCACTGTGAAGCATCTGTAAACTCTAGAGGAAATTTATATCTGTAACCAGTTCAATTTTGTTTGCCAACCTGGTTAAAATGTCATCCAGCTCAAACCTTAGTAGGGGTAATATGTGGGACCATCATCATCATCATGAATGCTTGCAGATTTCGTTTCCGCCCTTTCGTAGTGTCTGGCCGACCCATTTCCACTTACGGCTCAGTATTCGAAATCCAGTTGTGAGGTTACCAGGTACGAATTAGCGCAGGCAACAGTTGGTGAAATCTGCAGTGCAGTGCTCCTCACAGATTTTATGTTTAAATTGAAAATTTGGTGCACGTCAAACTTCGTCATGCTTTTCGTTGAGGTGGACGATTTTATTTGGTACTCTCTTGCGCCGAAGGTTCCCGATTCTCGTGATTGAGTCATTCGAAAACCCTTCATGCGATTTCTCAAATTACATGAAAATTCAGTAACAATATCCGGACATTATCCTGGTGCCCTCGGGACACCCATCAAACTACGCATCAAATGCACTAGCGTTTGCAGCATGTATCTTTGGTGGGTAAGGGGTTGCAACAGGTGAGTAACATTCCAATGCTCTCACAGCTTAAGAAATGTGCTACCTGTATCTTTTTTGTTTCATGTTCTCTGTATTTTACCTTGACGACGAGGTTTGCTTCCAACGATGGACCATGCCAATTACACATTTTATGCTTCTGACTGCTGCTGACATCATGTTTGTTAAATGTTATGTTCCTAATTTTGTATTTTTTATTGTGTATTGTGAAAAGATGTGGGGGTTTTACGCCATTTCGGCTTTTGCCCATCAAATTATCAAATTTCATTAAGACAACACAAAGTCAGATGAGAAATATTAAAAATAAATAAATAAATAAATACTCGCTCTAGATTACTCTTAGGCTTGTAAAACCTATAGAGTAAAGTGGGCAAGAGTACACACTTAGTTTTAAAATTCATGTATCTTTGTACCGTAACATCAAATTTAAGTTAATAGCCGTGAGTCGATTTCTTGACTATTTGGCATAAAATCGTACAAATCCGAGGTAATTAATATTTTTGGTAATATTATTGCACTTAAGCATGATAATTAAAGATTAAAACAGGTTCTATCAGCATTTTTCAAAATCTAAGGGATTTGACCATTATCATTCGTACTCAAAGTCAATATTGAAAAAGGTCTCCTATGAGTTACATCTTTCCTATATCGTCTTCTGATACATACTATAAAATATCTATCATATAGACCAATCATAATACACTCAGGTCTTTTTTACACGAAGAGTATATACCGTGTAAAAAAACTACCATGATTTTGATTTTACACATGTTACAATTTTATTAAAAATTGATTTGGATGCCATTCGTGATAATAATAAAAGAAGATCTTAGAGTTTTCCTCAATTGTTCGTCGCTGCAGAAAAGACCTCAGTAAATCGGCGGCGTAGCATAAGGCGAGGGATATAGTAGTCGAATACCGAGGCGACTCTATTGAAGGTCCTTTGAATGCCATCGATAGCGGTATGCATCTTATAATTTGTCTGGCGTAGAGGTAAGCGCAGCATGTGATTGTTCCGTAGGGCTCTGGGCTGGACATTTATGGTGATATCCTACAGAACGGCGTGGCAATGGATTCTGTTCTGAAGAATGTCTGCTACAAACAAGGCTCTGCATACGTTTCGTCTAGACCGCATGGTCTCCAGATTGATAAGCTGGCAGAGGCTCTCGTAACTGGGCAGATGATAAGGATCACCCCGAGGTAGCCTACGCAAGGCAAATTTTACGAACATTCGTTGTACAGATTTGATCCTTTCGAGCCATTGAGGTATACTGGATTCCACACTGCAGAACTGAACTCTAGAATTGGGCGCACTAATGAGCAGTACAGCGATTTTAAACAGCATACGTCGGTGAAGTTCTTAGCTATGCGTATGATGATGTTCTTGATACTTTATCAACGATGTACGATACGTGTTGCTTGAAGGTAAGTTGGGTATCCAGTATAACTCCAAGATCCTGAACATGACTGACGCGTTCGATTTCCGCTTCCGAGAGGGTATATTTGCAATTAATTGGTTGGTTGACTACCATTCGATTCAGTTTGCACCATCCGGTAAAGCAGTTTAGTTGATTTTGCAAGAAAAGAGCGACGGAAATTGAGCGGATCCGATAAAAAATCTTTAGATCATCGGCAAATGATAGCAGGTCTGTATAAAAATTTCTGTTTGTATGCCAAAAATTGTGATTATTATAAAGTATGCCATTCGCTTACCTATGGCTTGAAGCGGATAATGTGATTTAAATCAAGTCGATAGGTAGTATAGTCGAGAAATCGTTAAAAACGAATCCGTGTAAATTGCGACTCAGTGTAAAAAAGACTTGAGTGTACTGAAATACTTAGGTTATTGCTATGTTTAGTGGTAACTAACATAGAACTAACCATTTCTTTTAGTGTATGGACTAATAAATATATCAGTTAACTTACAATTCAAGACTAATCCATTTATTCAGTTTTCTTATACTCTACTTCGAAAGTGTATATGGCAAGAAATACAAGAAATTAAGTTCATTCGAAAGCTATTCAAATTGGCGGTTAATTACATATAGAAATGCTATTACACATCATAGGTTCCTCCAAGATTGCAACAAGTCATTTGCAATCTTTCAAACGTTCTTTCCTTCCTTTATCCAGTTGGATCTGCTTGGTAATATCGACGAATTGTTGGGATCGTCCAATGTTTGTTGGTGATATCAAGAGCAAATTTTCATTACGTCGAATGTAACAAAGGTAAACAAAGTCGAGCTATCAGTGTCAATCGATGCACCTGCTATTACACTACATACTGGATCACATCCCATTTTTAAATTTATTTACCAGTCGAATTGCTTTTTGACGTAATCACCTTCCGATCAAAATAGTTTTCGATGTTACTTAAGTCACCCGATTTGCCGAAATGCCGTTTGCCTTAAGTAACAGCACTGAGAAACCCGTGAAAAGTGTACTTTCGTCGTTTCGCTTTCTCATTATTAAAGTGAATAAATCGAACTGTTTGTTGCTAAGATGATTTCGGTGGTCCTAAAATGATGAATGGGCTGCACGTAAGAAGACGTAATTGATAATTCTCCCGAATATCCTGGTAAATACACTTTGACTTAAGTAACAATAGGGGCCACCAAACGACGTATAATAACTTTTGACTCAAAAACCAGTATTTCTTAGCATGAAAGTTAGCGATTTGCCTTTGTATGATTAAAACCCGGCTAAATATGTTAGACATTGCTATCACTATGAGATTATATGTGTTTAATTGGAAATAGGAATAACTTTTCGGTCATCAAACCAAAACTTTATTTTTCTCGGATCGGTGCGAATGTTACTTACGACATAATGAAAATTTGCTCTTGATATCGTCTAAAGAGCCTGAATTTATAAAGAGACGACGTGTCAAAATTGTAACAATCGATTATCTGTCAAAGTCATAGGAAAAGTCATGCCAATCGAGCAGAAGACCAGAATTATAAATTCAGGCTCTTTAGTATCGTCCTGCTGACCTGACAGTTTGTACAGCTGAGTGATATCAATGAGGTACAGAGAGAGGTGAAGCAGATCGTGAAATATTGTTGTATTAGTAAACCAAAAAATCAACGTAAACGCAAGTAGTGACGTCACTAATTGCTTGTATCGTACAGGGGTTTTACTCACACAACTTAACCGATTGCTTACCTCTGTAATCCAGCTCATTGGAGTGATATGACGTTTCCATATTTGCTGCTCTTCTGTTAATACCAAGTAAACAACTCGACCAATGCTCTTCTGCACAGTACCTCGGACGAATCGCTTCTTATTTGGTATTCGCGTATCCAGTACCAAAACTGCTTCACCTACGTCTATCTTCCGTACAGTTTTAAGCTGGTGGTGGTCTTAAACAGGATTAGACGGAGGAGGCCTTCTTTACCAAGTCTAGTCTCAGGTTTACCTTTCTCTCAAATATTCGTTGTGAAGGTGTCTCTTGTGTGGTGCAGTGAGGAGTGTTGCGGTACACCATCAAGAAATCCACAATTGCGTCCTCAACCAACCTCCGATGCCAACATTTTCTCTAGGGCCTGCTTTACCGTTTTCAGAGCATTTTCAGCCGCTCCGTTTGACTGAGTAGGTAACCCCTACGGGTGAGTCATGTGCTGTATACCATTCACCTGCAGAAAATTCTTGAACTCACTGACAACGAGAACAGGTAGCCCAAAAGGGGCAAATGTTGATCGTAAACATTTAATGGTAGCTTCGATTCGAGTCATCACGTATACTTCTATCCATTTTGTGAACGAGTCTACGAGTATCAGCAGGTACCGACCACGAATTGGACCTGCGAAATCCAGATGTATCCTCTCAAATCCATGTTTCGTTTCAGGCCACGGAGACCATGTCCTCGGCGGTGAACCCCTAAATTTACTGCATGACATGCAATTTTCGAGAAGTTGATGAATATCTGCGTTTAAATAAGGCCACCACACGAATTGGATGGCAAAACTCTTCGTCTTAACTTCACCTCGATGTGACTGGTGTAGCTCATTCAAAATCCTATTCTGAAGATGTGAAGCTACTTCCAAACGATCACCATGCAATATCAATCCATCACTGCAACTCAGCTTCTCCCGAACTGCGAAGTACCTCTGAAGCTCTCCTTTAGACGATAGTTTTCTTGGCCACACGTTGAAAATATATTGCCGAACCTTTCGTAATATGTCGTCATTTTCAGTTGCTCCCTTCAACTCATCAGCATAGACAACGTTGAGACCTGCTCTCGCAACATAATGCACACTTGCTGCTTCTTCCTCGTTTTCGATCTCCAACTCTTGTTTTAGATCCGGACTTCTCGAAAGATCATTCGTTAAATGATTATTGTCTCCTTTAATGTACTCCAACGTGTAATCAAAAGCTGCAGTGGAAAGTGCCCATCGTTGCAACTGCCGACTAGAAAATACTGGTATTTCCTTACAGGGGTCAATGATCTGTCCTTATAGTGACTTTTGTACCATAAACGTATGGGTAAAATTTCTCCAGTGCATAGAGGTCATTCATACCCATCCGGTTGCCTCTGCAGTAACACAGCTCCCACTCCGACATCCGAAGCGTCAGTTTCGATTATAGAAGGTTACTGTTGATCGAAGTGCGCTAGAGCTATATCTCCTTTTATTAAATCGACTATCTTTTTCCAAGCTGCTCGACAGTCTTCGGTCCACAGAAATTTTCCTCGGCTTCCTTTCGTGCGAGTGAGTGCATATATTGGAGCCATTATCGTGGCCATATGAATAACAACATGTGAAAAGGGCATAAAATCTATTTGTAAACAAACCTTCTTATGCCCTTTTCTCGCTACCCATATGACACCGACGCAAACCATCAACATCACCCGGTAGGGAAAACTTTCCCCTTCTCGATGATGTTGTTGGTTTGCGTGAGCGACCCTCGGTTGGCGAGAAAAGGGCCTACAAGGGTTTGTTTACAAAAAGCTTGTATGCTTGTGGACTTTAAGCGTAAAAATTCATTGGTGTTGATTCAAATGTTAAGATTTACCTACTCTTTGCATATCTATAGTAAGCTATGATTCTAATCTATCAATTACTTTGAAGAAAAACAAATTTCAACAACTAAGTGAAAAGTTACTAACAAATGAGCAGTTGGTGTGTACAACTGTACATTCCAAGCATGTTTGTGGAGACCATGGTGATCAATGGTAATTCCCAAGTATGAGATATTGTCTCTTAGAAATTCATATTTTTACTTTTTTACCTTCAATCCCGCATTTGAAAGTATTCGAAGTACCTTTTCTACGTTCTCCAAATGGTTGACCATTTTTTCTTCATCTGTGACCCCCTGTTTTCCAGTCACCATTATGTCGTCGATAAAGACAACGACACCCTCAACGCCTTGCAGCAGCTGCTCTATGATCCCTTGAAATATATATATATATATATATAGGGTAGGGAACTACTTCGGTCTAATCGCCCATTTTGGGTCTATCGAGCAGAAAACTTCAAATAAATCCATGATTTCATAGTTAACAAGTCAATTGTGCGTTTGGTACGATACTTTAGTTAATAAGCTACCGAACGAGGTCAATGAGAACGCGTGATATGAAGGTTTGCACCCATTATTCCCAAAAACAAAAGAAGCGCTCCGACCGAATCAGTTTTTATCTTCATCCGATAGGCCAAAGTAAATTAATTGGCGTTTCAATGGCGTTTCAATGCGTTAGGCCGAGTTTAGAATCCATAGGCCGAGTTTGGCGTCAAGAAGCAGTGTTAGACTTTTGACAATATATCAACGATTGGTTTCTCTTTATCAAATCTTACGGTACGTACGGAAAGGTAAATAAATTTGGAAGCCATCAGTAATAATAACATTCCTTTTGGTGCTAAACTTCGCTAGATTAAGAAAGACTAAGTGCGGGTTGTGCTTAATAGGCCGGGAATGGGGTAGTTAGAATATATATATATAAGTTCCAAGAGCTATTTGTTTACCCCGGTGGGTGCTCCAACTGCATATCTGCGTAGACTCATCAGTTAGCTCTAGTTGATTATACGCATCTCGTAGATCATTTTTCGAAAATTTTTGCCCACCTATATCCTTGGAATTGGTTGCTTGCAGTTCTCGAGTAGTCGATTGAGAGTGACCTTATAATCACCCCGCAAATACCCACTGTTCCATCAGTCTTGAGTATGGGCAGACCTCCTTCACTATTTGGAATTTATAGAGACAGATAACAGCGCCAAAAGGATTGTGACGAGACAACATTGAACTGCAGCCTTGGAAGTAAACACGCACACCAACATCTATGCATTTACGAACCCACACCACTGAGTGGACGGTATAGCGCAAATCAAAACACGAAGCGGTGTCATCACTTATCGTCATCACTCAGCTTCGGCAGCTTCCGATTGCGTTTGTATTCGCAGACGTTGACAAATACCTTTCTATGTTATACAATAAGAAAGCATTCATATCCGACATAATTTTTGAATTGAATGCGTGCTGCGTTGACTAAGGAAGACGGCATTTCCAATGGCTTGTGTGTGTAATTCTTCATGGAGAGTTAATGTTTTTCCATGTCTACTTATATGCTTATAAAGATTATATTGTACAACAGCGTCGCAAATAATCAATTACTTTTAGAGATTTCTCGATGAACATTTCAAATGGTCCTATCTGCTTTGATAGATTCTCTTCATCGACTTTCTCTTTTCATAACCACTGCTATGCAAACAGATTTCGCGCTAATTCTACCACATATTTTGATAAAGGAGGTTCTTATCTAGCGTTCAAAACGTCAAATACAACAGGGAAAGGTTTTGCAGCTGAGTTATTGATGAAAGAGAAAGTCGATGAAGAGAATCGATCAATTCAGATGGGACCTTTTGAAATGTGCATCTAGATTTGCTTCTTACCGGTGATGATATTGGAAACTCTTTCACTCCAAAGCAAAACATATTAAAAGCCCATCATGATGCGAGCTTGGATGTGTGATTGTTTTCTCAAATGTTTATGTTGCGTATAAAGTGGTAATGAATGAAAATCGGAGCAATCACAAAAGAGTGAGAGCCTTGCTATCGCAATATAATGATGATGACATCGAGGATGATATCGTCCTCTTCGTCTTCTTCGGCTGATCATCAACGTCCGCGCTGGCACATGTCATGCTGACACCTGTCAGTTATTGAGCCCTGGTGGTGAAGTTGGTGGGGAACTTCCAACAGTTTCAATGTGCACTCACCAGATGGCACTGTGATCACATAAGGGTTGTGTATCCATTGCCTTGTTCGATGAATTGATTAGTGGGATATCTTGTTAATAAGGTATCTTTGGTAAAAGCAGCTATCCTTTTCCGTGTATACTGGAGGAAATTAGCAACGGATTGTTGTTGAGTGTTGTTATCAAAAATTAAATAAAGAGAGTTATCATATGGTTCGAATTGAATAATTTAAGCTTTTTTTATGTGTAATAACTGAACTGATGGCATGAACTTGTTTAAGCAATAGAAATTTTAAAAATGCTTGTTTTTTATTCACAATCACAAATGATTGCAAACTTTTGATGTGTATTTTCATAGATCAAATTTAGGTCTTAAAGGGATGATGCATATATTATATCACGCTCTATATGGGTAGGGGGGCTTAAGATTTTATGACAAGCAATGCATTAGATATATGAAAATACGTAACGAATTGTTAGAGGCTTTTTTTAAATTTAGCATGACATAATTTTTGAATGGCCCCAAAGGTGGACTAACCCAAGGCTCGGCGACATGCGACAGCAAAACAAATTCATTTACTTTTATATTAAATATGCTCTATTACGGACTCTATTTCCTATTATGCTTAAATCAAGGCTCTATGAGAAAAACTTGTAATCCTTGATCCTGCACGAAACGAAAATGACACGTAAAAACGATTAATTTTCTTATAAAAAATCTAATAAAACGTATCTTTTTTCTTAGAAATTTGTGTTTCAAGTGATGGTCATATGGAAATCATTGACACATAACTATCATTGCTATTTTCAAAGCATTATTTGCATTGGACATCCAATGGAATTCAAATGATTTCAACAATTGGGATTACTTAAAGTTTTTTTTTCAGTGATTGTATCAAATTAGTTTTAATCCAAATGCTCAGAGTGTTGAGTTATTTGAATTGTTCAACTCATGTCGAACTTTTGCTCTCTTTAGTCTAGCATTGAATGAGCGCACATACACGAACATCACATATTTTTTTTATTATTAAAGTGATTTTCAGCCGAGCCACGGACATCACAATGAAATCGAATGAAATACATGTGTTACATGAAAAGTAAGTGTTGTCACACATTTGGTTGATATTGACATACATAATGTATGTTTTTTATTGTTTTATTGGCGAGGTTTTAGATATAATGTATGTGCCCCCGGAAAAAAATAACCATACAATTACCATAAAATAATATAAAATCAGAACAAAATCTATGGCTAATGATCGATCTTATGTATGTATATCATACAAGTAAATTTAAATTATTGTTATTACAATAGATCTACAATACGTCCCATATAGTATAAATTTTCAACAATAGAAAAACAATCAAATGAATGGTGAATGGCTCCAGTTTGTTCGGGAAAAAGTGTTTTTTTTACGGTTAAGATACATAACAACCCACTTATTCTATTGTATATTTCCCCTTAGTTTCTATTAGATTGTGGAAACAATAAATTCTATGGTTATTTTATCGTTGTGTAATTTATTTTAATCATGTAACGATACATTCATTTCATACATTCATTTACATTCATTTGTTTCTAACTTTTTTCATCAACAGCATTCCGCAAAATGATGTATACAGCTTTTGTAGGTTTTGTTATAAGCTACAACTTTTGCTTATAATTAAAATCTATATCTCTTATGCATCACGAACTAGAGTGGGTAGAACTTGTAACTGTTTTTCAGTGAATGTAAAATACATTCACTGAAAAACAGTAGTGGCTTCTGTTCGCTGTGGTTCGTCGTGCATAAGAGATACGAATTTCACTTGTGAACAAAAGTTGTAGCTAATAATAAAACCTACAAAATCTCTGCGGAATGCCGTTCAAAAAAAAAAGTTAGAGGCAAATGAATGTAAATGAATGCACGAAATGAATGCAAATGATTTTCCATGCCTGCCTATATCGTTCTTTCTTTTTACGGGTCCGACACGTTAAAACAATTGATTGGTTCTATTGCAAATTTCCATGTGTGAAAACATGAAATAAAAAAAAAATGCCTTCCTGCAAGAAATATCAAGTCACAGATAAACCAGCATTACTGTATTTTAATATACATTAATAAGTTCATCGAACAAAAAGTTCTCATTGTAGACGAGTCTCCCCAATCGTACTTGCAAGCACAATAGTCCATTTTACGAAATGACAGGAGCTGGTTTTTTGACAGAATTTTATGATATTGATGTTGCTTCTCAAAGCCGTTAGGTAACCGCCTTCTGAGGCATTCCACGAAGGTTCGCAAATCGATCCTGACCGATCATTTCCAATTACACTGAAACTGTGCACAGTTGTTCCTTTTTAGTAAAGTCGCCATTTTGTGCTCTCAGTTTTTCATATTGAATCACGACTACTTTTTGAAAAGGGCCTGTGTAAAAATAGTACTAATGAGTTTAAAAATATATATTGCCGAAACGCTTTGTTCGATTGATTTGGTGTCTTGAGCAAAGTTTGGCAATTGTGTAAAAAATATACATTGTAAAAAATTTCGTTTATATCAATGAAAAAAATTATGTTTATTATTAAAAAAGTTAATTTCTCAAAAAGTGCATTTTTGAACATTTTCGTTTTAAGCCTCATGAAGCTCATAATGTTTGCTACTAACTGGCAAAGTTTGGTGATGGGAACCTCAAAAACAGTTATGCTTTTTTGAAAATTTCACGATTTTTACATTTTCATTAAAAACACATGTTTTTTACCCGTGTATATTTTTTCAAGAATCGCATTTTAATTTTGCACAACTTTCCCGAAGAAACCATAACAATCAAGCAAGCCGTTTTTGCAATATAGGTATGTTTATTTCATTAGTGTTTTTCTACACAGGCCCTATTGAAAAGTTACGATTCATTACATCTGATACCATGAAAAGGTCTCGTTACTAACAAAACTAAAAAATTCATTTGATGAATATTGAGCTAGAACTAAATAAAAGTGATATGATGTTCAAACTAGCGACCCTTACTGAAAGAGCAATTCCATTCAAAATGACGATTTTTTTATTTTCTTTTTTATTGATTGTCTTCAATTTTGCATAGTTGTATCAGTGATCTTAACTGTAATAAGTCAAATACTCAACACTGTAGTAGTGAACACCAAAAACATCTGTCTGTACCTAATGTAGAAATTGTACCTATCGATCTGATACTTAAATGAGTTTGAATGGTGAAAACAAGCAGTTGATCACAAAGATTGCTTTTTACCACATACATATTAAAAAGTTATCATAGGAAATCCATCACCAAACTTTGCCAGTTTGTAGCAAACATTATGAGCTTCAATGAGGCTTAAAACGAAAATTTCCAAAAATGTACTTTTTGAGAAATTAACTTTTTTAATAACAAATATTTTTTTTATTGAAACAAACGACATTTTTTACAGTGCATATTTTTAACATTATTGCCAAAATAATAGCTACAACTTTGCTGAAGACACCAAATCAATCCAACAAATTGTTTCAGCAATATATATTTTTTAACTCATTAGTACTATTTTTACACAGGCCCTGTTAGAAAAGTAGTCGTGATTCAATTTGAAGAACTGATAACACCAATTGGCATCTTTACTAAAAAAAAACAACTGTGCAAATTTTCATCAAAATCGGTGCCGACAAATTAAAAAAAAAATTAAAAAAATCGTCAATCTGTAGCGAATTGCTCTTCTGTCATAGTTCATTCATGAGTTGAATCAGAAACGTCTCGTAAAATGCTGTATGATACTTTATATCCATGGAAGACGAGAAAATTTCCAACCCGAAACAAACTTCAACCGAACCGAGAATCCAATCCGTCGGTCCCAGAAAGATATACTTCAGGTATATTTTTATAAACAGACTCTGTTGAACATTTTGAAACTTTTTGCTGTATGTGTGATGAAATTTATAAATGTCGTCACATATTTCAATATATCTGAAGATAAAGGACATATGACAAAAAATTGCAATTAAATTGAAACTTGTGATTTGAAGTAAAATTGTTCAACCTCTCAAATAACCTAACCTAATATAAAATATACTTTACATAAGTTTACTTACTACATTTTTTCACACTGATTCTGAACCTTAGATGAAAATAGATATTAAATCTAGCAAAACATATTTCCAAATTATTTATACCATAAGAATTAAATTAGTTTGAAGACATAAAAAGATTTTCGCGAAATGTTGATCGACGTAAGTTTGGAAATATTCCTAAAAGCACCCTTTAAGGGTGATTAGAATATAAATTGAGATAACATGCATTATGTAGAAGCATAACCAAAGCCGCTCTTTGCATCAGAAGGATTCTTATGCGCAAAAACAATGACCATAAGAAGCGCCTAACCACCAATTCGGGATATTATCTCAACTTTATGTGGTATGGTCGTACCATCTATTATATCGTTATTGTATGATACTCGTTTATTAGGGTATGTCCTTCCTGTTTGCAGCAGCAGTATCTTCTGTGCTTATAGTGCCGTCTCACTGTTACCCAATATCCCCTATAATTGAACCACCCCATTCTATGGTGTTGGTTATGCGTTTGGCTTTTTTTTGTTTATTAAGTCGTGCAGATGGTTGAATGCAGAGTATAGAGTTAAATGTAGAGCTGGTGTTATGTATGTATCTTATGAAGCCACTACTCTTTATTCTGAGCTTGGCCTGCTCTTGATCGAAAGTTTTCTGGCTGACAGTGATGTGCAAAGTAAAGTACATAGATTGATATACATCTACATTTGACTGAGCGTCAGCGGTGCGGTACATATACATACACATATATTATTTCGAAAAGCATAAGATGAGCCAAATCAATAACCTCCCTTCGAATCGAGACACACACCATATATAATGTATTTGCCTTCACTTGCTGCTTTTGCTGTTTTTGATGTTGCTATTCTTAGCTCCTGCAACTCACTCATCCGACTTACTCCACATCCGACCCTTGATCCAGCCAGTTCACTCACTCACTCGCTCGCCCTCACTTTGTGTCAACCTCGACGACTGGAGTACTAGGCTATGCTGTATTATGTATAAATATTTATGTAGAGGAAGAACAAAATGGATGATGGTTGGTTGTAGTAATTATCGATTTTGCGTTGAGTATACAACATTTTTTCTTCGCTCCAGCTAGTTGTATTTAATATGTATATGTAGTCCACAGCAAAAAAAAAAAAACGTGTACTTTTTTTCGTTTGTCTTCCGTTGAAATATATTTAATTTAAACTAATACATATTATGATAAATGAATTGCTACAACTAAGACAAACATATCTCTCACAAAAAAAGAACAAACTAAATAAAAAAAGATGCATATCTACAACATAGCGAAATGAAAAGCGAGGGAAAAAATGTAATCGATATAATAGCGAAATGGCAAAATATGAGTTTCCTGTGTGAAACTATTGGAGCAATTTATGTTTCCAGTTGAATAGCAATAATCAATGGTATTATTGCCGTGTTTTAACTAAATAAACATTTGAGCTAAGAAAATTTGACCATCACAATTTTTATTATTAGCTATTATGTCCCAAACTTTACAAGCCTGTATTTTTTTTTTACAAATTTTGCGATCTCAATTATACATCCATTGCTCATAGAAGATGAGTACTTTTCCAACTCGAAAAATTTCTTGACTAGAGCGGGAGTCGCCGCCACCGGCATAATAGACTGGGCCTTTGCTGATAAGGTTATATGTAGGCTCTAATTGGATCATCACATTTGATTAATCTACCTTTAAGTTTAGATATATCTTATTGTCTTCAAATCCAGAGAACTATGTAATTAAACCACACATATTTCGAATCAGAAAGATGGTTGACTCAGATAGAGTATGGCGGGGCGCAATGGGTCTTCGGTAGAATGGATTGCATTGAGTAAACAAATCTTCAGAAATTCATGCCACTATACAATATGTTTAAGCCACTGGAAAACTTGAAAAAGTGCACACATATACCGTAGATATTCGCTAATCTGTTCGATCTTAGTTGAACAAATTAAAAATTCTCAGAACTCGGAGCATTTGAAATCAAACTTATTTCATACACAGGATCCCTCATTTAAGGTTTACAACTTTCTCTTACAGAACTTTGGTGAGTTTTTAGTCCATTTGTAGCTAGAATGATTTTTTCGGAAGAGTGTTCAAAACGAACTTTTTTCTCACCGGTGCACAGTGGTCGGAGATGGCATCACGAACTTAATTGAATTGTTTATAAACTATTGACTTAATCAAAAAAGTGTCTTCAAAGGTTTTATATTATCGCCTACTATGAAAAAAATATAGACCTTACTTTTTCCTCTAAAGATATCAAATTATCGGCAAAGTTGTAAAGCTACTCAAAGTATGAAACTTTGTTGAACATATAAGTTTTATATGTCTAATAAGGCATGTACTCGAAAAAAATGCACCAGACAAAAGTGTTCGCCAAAAGTTTATTTTAAGTAGGATTTTCTTGAAACTTTCAGGGAATGAACTAATACATATGGATTATGTTTCGGCATAATTACTTTATTCAATTTCCTTTCCATCGCTGAAAGCCCGCATTTTCCCCTTAAGACCCCTCATTACATTTTGTGCAATGGTGGAGCCGACCTTTTTGGGCACTTTCATCCATTCTTTCTTCAACTTCAGCTCGTTCTTAAACACCTTGGACGATTTTCGAACTTTGGCCTTCATTATGGCCCAAAATCTTTCCACCAGACGAATCTCTGGTGAATTTGGGGGGTTGGCGGTTTTTGGTACAAAGACAACGTTATTGTCTCTGTACCAATCCAACGTCGATCGCGCGTAATGGCATGATGCCAGGTCGCCTCCGTGGGACCGCAGGAAGGGTAACAGACGCTTCTGGAGGCACTCGGCGCGGTAAATTTTGCTGTTGATGGTACCCATTGTGATGTACGGTTTACTCAGTTTACCGCATTGGCATATGGCCTGCCCAAGTATTTTTTGGCGAATTTGTCCACTTTCTTCTTCCTTATGTCTTCCGGAACATCAAACCGTGATTTGGCAACGTAGAACTCCAACCCCGGTATCTGCTTTGCGTCTGCCTTGATGTAGGTTTCGTCATCCATAACCACACACATCGGTTTCGTTAACCACTCTCGATACAGCTTCCTTGCGCGGGATTTGGCCGCCATGTTTTGTTGATCACGCCTGTTCGGTGCCTTCTGGACCTTGAATACACGAAGCCCAGCTCGTTTCATGGTTTGCTGAACGAACCAGGCGGAACACTTTGCCTTCAGAGCCGCGTCGCGAATCGAAAGGTTCGGATTACGCTTGAAAAAATCCAATACCTTCCGGGCCTTCACAGGGTCAGCTGTCTTCGATTTTCTTCCACTTCCAGCCTGCCGCTCGGTCGTCTGAGACCCCGTAAACGATTTTACCACCCGAGACACAGTTGTATGGGTGATTCCCAGTTGTCTTCCGATCCATCTCATGGTCGCAGTCGGATTTTCCATGACGGCGCGCAAAATTCTCCGGCGATTTTCTTCTTGTTTCGATGACATCTCAATAACCACTTAACCGATTGTTATGAAATTTTTTTTTGTAAACAATTCACTCCAAACTAGTTATACCCAAATTTTCATCAATTTTTACCCACGGATAAAAAAGTTACACACGGATAAAAATGGTGCATTTTTTTCGAGTACAAGCCTTAGTTTTGGATGTACGGGTCGTTTGTCTATGATTATCCCTTGAAATTTAATTTTATAAACTTATTACATAATAACTTTTCAAGCAAATAATGTTCTAGACAAGTATAAACATAGTAAAACTACATGTTTTTGTCGATGACAGTATGTGGCTATGAACATTTTTTTCAAAGTTATAGCACTTTTTAACTTTATTTTAACTCATTTTTTACTGCATATAGGGGAGAAGGCGGCAAATTGGGATGTAATTTCTACTACTCTTTTTCAAGCTTAGACTTTGTACTACAAACAAATACCATAAACGAACGGTAACCCGTATGGTCGAACTATTTCACAAATTATGGCAGCCATGAAGAAAAATACGCTACAAAGGGAAGAGGGTCTAAAACTGATGTTTCATGAAATGTAAACAAGTTTGTTTACGTTTGTTTACGTGTCATGAAGTACCATCTTTGGTTCCCCTCCTCCTTGTAGCATATTTTTCTACATGGTTGGGCAACCTAAAATGCTACGTCATTTATGCATCTTCCCTAATATTTTAAATGTGTACATACTGTCTTAGCAAACACATGCAGTTTTTCTTTTTTACATTTGTTTAAAGCTCGATTCAAAGTAAATCTGGACGCACGGTTTAATACACCAACGCGCCCCTGGTGGTTGGAACAAAAAACGTTTGACAGGCATTTGTTGATGTTTGATTGACGAAGAAATTGGTGAAAAGTTTTTCTCGATTGATCGACGCATCCCGAAATTACGGATCATGGAACTTGAGAAAAGAAAATTAATTGTGCACAAACATCTAGAGAACCCTTCGTGGTCTGCCTCAAAATAGCAAAAGTGTTAAAATTCCCAAAGTCAACGGTGAGTCTTGTAATCAAACGTTACAAGGATACTCTGAGTGTGGATAGAGCACAGCGCATCTATCATAAAAGTGGCACTAGGGACAAAGAGCTGAGGAGAAAGGTGTTGAGGTACGTGAAAAGCAACCCAGGTGTCTCCATACGTGATTTGGCAAAGAAATACTATTCCAACTTTTCCATCGTGCGTAACATTCTTTCAAGAGAAGGTTATAAGTCTTTTTGTGCCAGTAAACATCCGAATCGCTCCCTGAAACAAACTTTAGTGGCCAAAAAGCGAGCACGATTACTATACGAACGAGTTTTGACGAAATTTGATGGCTGTATTTCAATGGATGACGAAACATATGTCAAAATGGATTATAAACAAATCCCCGGACGAAAATTTTACCTAGCAACTGCTCGTGGGGATGTCGTTTCCAGGTATAAATTTGTTTTTGCTGATAAGTTTGCTCGGAAACTAATGATTTGGCAAGGAATCTGCAGTTGTGGCCTTAAAACCAAGGTTTTCATCACATCTCACACAATGACGTCGAAGGTTTATATTAAAGAGTGTCTGAAAAAGCGGTACTTCATTCGGCAACACTCGACTAACGTTATGTTTTGGCCGGATCTAGCCAGCTGCCACTACTCTAAGGAGGTACTAGAATGGTATGCTGCAAACAATGTTAATTTCGTCGCCAAAGAGATTAATCCTCCGAATTGCCCTGAGTTCAGACCGATCGAAAAATATTGGGCAATTGTCAAGCGAAAACTTCGAGGATGCGGTAAAGAAGTGACAAATGCACAAAAAAATGCGTTTAAAGTGGAATAAGTTCACCGGTACAGTGTCACCAGCGACTGTGCAGATCATGATGGCATCGATCACAAGTAAAGTGCGACAGTTCGTTCGAAACGGTGAAATGTAATAACTTGTTATATATCGTTTGAAAGCTGAATAAATACCCACTCTCACCCAGTTGTTCTTCTATTCTCCACGAGTGCCAACTTTGATTTGCCAATAAGCAAACGTCAGACTGTGCGAGATACATGGCGGACTTGTACTATCATTTCACTGCATCGAAAATTCCCATAAAAAACAGTCAATCTTTGATTACTTTACTTACTCATTAGAGTGGTTCAGAACAATAAAAAACAGATCATACTGTCAAAGAGAAAAGATAATATCAGATCATGGATTGGTCTATTATAAACAACACATGATGTAAACATTCTTAGAAGTGGTGATAGCCGGCGCCGGTGGTGTAGTGGTAAGCGTGACTGCTTTCTAACACCCCGATGGGTCTGGGTTCAATCCCAGCCGAAGTCGGTGGGATTTTTCCCGAAGACAAACCGTTTGAGAGTCCTGGGTGTAACCCTTGACCGAACTCTGAGCTTCAAACCTCACTGTCAAATGGTGAAGAAAGCGTGCGAACCTCGGTTACGAATCCTTCGGATGATCAGTGCCAAACTTCCGCGTGGCAATCGAAAATCGCTACTGCAGGTGGGATCGGCCCTAGTGACCGCGAAACTGATGTACGGTATTGGAATATTTAGCCGAGGAGGACCACTAACGCTGCAGAATCTCGCTCCAGCCTACCATAGAATGGTACGATTTGCTTCCGGAGCCTTCGTCACTAGTCCGATAGAATCGATTATGGCTGAAGCGGGCACCTTACCATTCGAACTGCTAGCAGCACAATCCATAGTACGAATTGCAATTCGGATACTAGCGAAGAATCGAAACAACACCAGTCTCCCTCTTATTCGACGAGCATCGGATCGCCTCAATGAGTTGACAAACTCAGCACTCCCTGCTGTCGGTCAACTCGTACGGCAGACCGATCATCCGTGGCACATACGAAAACCTTCGATCCTGTGGGACGTCAAAAAATGCGTACGAGCCGGCGATCCTCCAGAGAAAGTCCGCCCGGTAGTGCAACAACTACTGTCGACCCGCTTCCACCGATCAACTGTCGTCTACACCGATGGATCCAAACACAACCACACTGTAGGTGCCGCATTCCATAACAATGGTTTAGCGGGAAAGTACAGCCTCCCAAAAGAATGTAGCGTTTTTTCTGCGGAGGCGTACGCCATTAAGATGGCTGTTTCCATTCCGAATATTTCGAACGAGTTAGTCATTCTAACGGACTCTGCAAGTTGTCTCCAGGCCTTAGAAGCTGGAACATCTAAGCACCCGTGGATTCAGGAAGTGGAGCAAATATCACGAAACAAATCCGTCCGTTTCTGCTGGATACCTGGACACGCCGGCATCCACGGAAACAACGAAGCTGATCGGTTGGCAAACATGGCGAGAACACAACCTCCCATTGATGTACCAATCCCAGGCGATGATGCGCTGAGAATGGTGATGCAAAACATTCGCCAACGATGGAACGACCAATGGTTCGCGACCAGAGACTCCAAACTAAGAGAAGTCAAAGACGACACGCACAAGTGGACGGAACGGGGAAGCACTTTCGACCAGCGTGTGCTAACACGACTAAGAATTGGTCACACGCGGCTAACCCATACGTACTTGTTGAAGAAGGAAGCCCCGCCCAGTTGTTGTGGAACGGTTTTAGACGTCCGACACGTGATTTTGCAGTGCAAAAACTATGAAAGGCAACGACAAGAGAACAGCATTGACACAACAAGCTTACGAGATGCGCTAGGAAACTCTGAGGAGCAAACCACAAATATGCTGAATTTTCTTCGGCAAACTGGACTGTACCGAAAAATTTGAAGGATGTAGAGAAAAGAAGAACGAACAGCCGAAACCCGGTGTAATGGCAATGAAGATTAAGCAGATAACGGAGCAACAAAAGGAAGGAAGAATGTGAAGAAGATGGAGCAGCTGAAGCTCAGTGTAGCGGCAAGAAGGTGAAGCAGTTAACGAAACAAGGAAGGAAGGAAGAATGTGAAGAAGATGGAGCAGCCAAAACCCGGTGTAGAGGCAAGAAGGTGAAACAGTTAACTGAGCAAGGAAGGAAGGAAGAATATGATGAAGGCAAACATGTAACTGGATGAAGATCAAGTAAAGAAAATGAAGGTCATCAAGAATACAAAGCGGATAGCGGATGGAAGAAAAAGAAGAAGAAGAAGATCAAAAGAAAATTATGATGAAGTAAAGGCGGAACACAAGATTAAGTGGAAAAATACGAAGAGATCAAGAAGATAAAGCGGAAAATAACAAAATACAGAAGACGACACCGATGGAAATCTGGAGAAATCGTGGAGACGTGGAAGAGGAAACCAAAGCAATGGAATTAAAGAAGGATGAAGAAAGAAGATGATGAAGAAGCTAAGAAAATAATTTGAAGTATGGTGAGAAGAAAAAAGAAGATCGATCAAAAGTGAATGAAGAAGAATACCATTAAGCAGCATATGATCAGAAGTGAAGAAGATATAAGAAGATGACGCAGCCAATTCAGCAAGATGAAGGAGACCCGTCAACAAAATCACAAGAAACGGACGAAGACTACGAACAAAAACGAAGATGATGCAGAAAGAAGATGAAGAAAAGGTAGAAGAAGTAAAAGTGAAATTCATTGAGAAGAAGAAGTTAAAGAGATGCAATGTTATGATCAACGATGAACCAGAAGGAGACGAAACAAAGCTAAGTACAATCAACCATCAACACTAACACTCACACCCACACATCATTACACAAAATTGAAACAGACATGAATGCATCTATGGATGTAAAATGTCTTAAATAAATACAAAAAAAAAAAAAAAAATTATTATTATTATTATTATTATTATTATTATTATTATTATTATTATCATATTATTATTATATTATTATTATTATTATTATTATTATCATTATTATTATTGTTATCATTATTATTATTGTTATCATTATTATTATTATTGTTATCATTATTATTATTGTTATCATTATTATTATTGTTATCATTATTATTATTGTTATCATTATTATCATTATTATTATTAATATTATTATTCATTCGAGTTCGGGACATTGTTGCTAACAGTAGCAAACGTGCGCGCGCTCGGGATATCGTTGTATTTGGTGGTTTTTCGCGGTTTTTTCGTTCTGAAAACGCTACCAGCAACATGATGAAGTAAAGGTGGAACGCAAAATTAAGTGGAAAAAGACGAAGAAGATCAAGAAGATAAAGCGGAAAATAGCAAAATGAAGAAGACGACACCGATGGAAATCTGGAGAAATCGTGAAGACGTGGAAGAGGAAATCAAAGCAATGGAATTAAAGAAGGATGAAGAAAAAAGATGATAAAGAAGTAAAGAAAATAATTTGAAGTATGGTGAGAAGAAAGAAGAAGATAGATTAAAAGTGAATGAAGAAGAATACCATTAAGCAACAAATGATCAGAAGTGAAGAAGATATAAGAAGATGACGCAGCCAATCCAGCAAGATGAAGGAGACCCGTCAACAAAATAACAGTAAACGGACGAAGGCTACGAACAAAAACGAAGATGATGAAGAAAGAAGATGAAGAAAAGGTAGAAGAAGTAAAAGTGAAATTTATTGAGAAGAAAAAGTAAAAGAGATGCAATGTTATGATCAAAGATGAACCAGAAGGAGACGAAACAAAGCTAAGTTAATCATAAACACTAACACTCACACCCACACATCATTACACTAAACTGAAACAACTCTTCAAGGGAACGTATAAGGGTACGGGGAACAATTCCGGAATATTGTGATTTAACGGTACAGCGATATCGATGAGGGTTACCCGCTTCATCGTTTTGTCGTAAACTACAATGTCAGGGCGATTGGCATGAATGTGGACATCCGTAATGATCTCGCGATCCCAGTACAGTTTTATGCAACTATTTTCCAGTACTGGCAGGTACTTGTAGTAGGGTACGTACTGGTTCACCAAGTTGTGCTTCAGTGCAGATACGCTACTTCTTCCAACGCTTGGCAACCAGCAAAAACATGTTCGATCGTCTCCCCTACTGCATTGCACTTTCTACACCAGTCTTCTACTTCTTCGTGCAATATGTACCTACGGTAGTTCTTCGTCGCAATAACCCGATCCTGGATGGCTACTATGAAACCTTCAGTCTCTAAGAAGAGGTCACCTCGCACCAGCCACGTATTCGACGCCACTTTGTCGACATGCGCTTGTTCCAACTGATGGGGATGCGTCCCGTGCAGCTCCTTCAGCTTCCACGATGCGACTTTATCTCCGACAGTTTTTAGGTCGCAATTCAATTGGCAGTCTTCCTGCGCCATATGCAGACCATATGCATATTGCTGAACCCGTGGTCTGCCTCACAAACAGCACGGTAGGCTTCGTGACGTGGTGCCACATCTGCTTCAATTCCTCCGCCAAATCGTGGTACTTTAGTATCTTGGTCGAGAACGTTGACTGAACATTGCGATTTAACGGTACAGCGATATCGAAGATTCTTCGTGAAATATGTACCAACGGTAGTTCTTCTTCGATCCTGGATGGCTACCATGAAACCTTCAGTCTCTGAGAAGAGTTCACCTCGCACCAGCCACGTATTCGACGCCACTTTGTCGACATGCGCTTGTTCCAACATGGGGTTGCGTCCCATGCAGCTCCTCCAGCTTCCACGATGCGACTTTATCTTCGACAGCTTTTAGGTCGCAATTCAACTGGTAGTCTTCCTGCGCCAGATGCTGGGCGCTGAACCCGTGGTCTGCCTCACAAACAGCACGGTAGACTTCGTGACGGTTCTGGCTTTCTACGAAGTAGCTCCACAACTGCTGAATCTGGGAAACACATAGCGCTTGGATATCAGTGATGCCTCTTCCTCTTTCATTACGTGGCAAGGTGACTCTCTCGACGACCGACAATAACTGTATGGATGATGACCTGATCTTTGCAGCCTTGAGTGTTTCGCCGGCAGCCCTTCTGTTCTTCGGTCATAACGTTGTTTACATTGCAATGGTTCTGTATATTCCGATTTATTACTGATGAGAGCACTTTGTACAGGCTCGAGAGACATGTTATGGGCCTGTACTTGTCTAGATTAGCCGTGTTTTGGTCCTTGGGCAGAAGATAGGTTACCCCTCTGGCATGCTTGGCATTGGCATGCACAGTTGTACACATCAACTGCTCATTTGTTAATAACTTTTCACTTAGTTATTGAAAATTGATTTTCTTTAAAGTAATTGACATATTAGGATCATAGCTTACTATAGATATGCAAAGAGTAGGTAATTCTTAATATTTGAATCAACACCAATGAATTTTTACACTCTAAGTCTGAGATGTGCAGCGAGCATTTCTCACTTGATTTTTACAACGCAAAAACAAATACAGTTTATTACTAGAATTAATATCTACCTTTTATTGCGTACCCATTACAAGCTTAAACTTTATTCTATCTACTGCTTTAAACAGAACTACGTTTGGTCAACTGTGTGCAAAGTTATTAGCAAATGAGCAGTTTGTGACCAAAACTGTGTAAGCCAAGCATGCCCTCTGGTAGCTGTTGGGGGTATTCTAGTACCATATTGAAGCATTCCGCCATCCGCCCATGGATTGAGGTGAATTTTTTATTTCAGAAGTTATGCACAAGATCTGGTTCTGGTGCAGCCCAATTCCTGGTATACCGGGTAGCCTCCCGAATATCCTGGGCGGTTACAACGACTTACTTACAATTCCATTAATTCTATCCTCTTCCTCTGCCAACCACATCCCATCACTGTAATGTTGAACAGGATTCTGCCACAGATCGGCCCAAAACTGTGTTACATCGCCAATCTCCGGGAGTCCTTCGTTATAGCGGGTTTTATTGTTACGGAAGTGGTTTTAGAACTCCCTTTCGTTAGTGTTGAACATTCAATTTTATAAAATAAAATTGTAATTTAAATTCGCTTTTGTAATGCTAAGGTAAACAGTTTGATTTGAGTGTAAAGTTAATTTATAAGAAAGTTCTAACAGTTTTTTTGCACTTCGAAACTTGACGGGTCATACCTTTAACCGAGGGGGGGGCGTCACATCTAAATCTCAATTATAGATGCTAGAAAAATCTCACACTAGCAAACCAATCTACTAAAAATCTTTTTTCATTTCTCGCATCTACTTGCATCGCGCATCATCTTTTTGAAGGAAATCTTCAGAATCGTCATAAATCTGCTATCTATCTACTCACCGTGCGCGCAGCTTAACACACTAAAACAAAATTGTTCCCGCATCGTAGATAGAGTCGTCCCCCTCGCCGACAGGGCTAAATACGGGTCAATACTAACAAAACTCTAACACTAACATAACTCCGAAACTAACGTTCATCCATTGCACTAATAGTTATAATGTAGTTGTACCTTCCTAATAACCCATCTATCACAGACAAACAGACATAACGGTCAATTTGAGTTGTTTTTGGTTGGTGGTGCCGCCACCTGTGGCGCGCACGGTCGGTTCCCTTGCGTTTGACGTCTCCACACTAGCGCCATCTGTTCAGCGTAGTATCCATTATATGATACTCAACAGATGGCGGTAGTGTTTTAGTGACTATGTTTTGTGGAGAGAAATATTAAACGTGTTATTTCTGTTTTTCTGTGCATCTATGTTTATTTTTCGTTGTGTGTGTGTGTACTAATACCTTTTTCTCTGTTCTTTTATTCGTTTTCTGTATCCCTTCACCATCACCCCATATCCCATCATCTTGACGAGAGATGAGTTACTAGCATGGTGCACGCCCAAGTCGTACTACAGGGTAATATGCCGAGAGTGGTTATATCACAAAAACCACGCAGGAACGAAAATCGATGGAGCTGAGGAATAATGAGGTAAATTCTACATAGTATTTCAAAGGATCCAACTCTAAGCTGATAATAATAGCAATTAATAATCAAACAACCATAAAAAGGTAAGAATGAATTTATTTATTTTAAATACAGTAATGACCTGATTTTGTCAGCCCCTCCGCGCTTCAGACTTTTTTCTTTCAATAATTTCACAAAACCATAAATCTAAATTTTTCTCATTCATCGTTAAGAGTGATATTTAAAGTATACTTTGGCGCAATAGGTTCAAGAAGATTACTGAAAAAGGGCATGGGTTTTGTAGAACATTGGAAAACATTTTCAAAAAAGGAGGCTGATAAAATCGGGACATTACTGTATTCCATTTACATTTACATGATTTATCACATATTTATGGTTGTAATCTAATACACACATTTGATCACAATACGAGCCTTAAAGCTGCAGTGGCCTAGTGAGCACCATAACTCGAGTCGTCTGTTAGTATTGTTTATCGCATGGAGAGCCCAACCGAGATGCTAGCCTATTAAGACTGCAGTTGGTCAAATCTGTTTATCTTAAAGCAATTGATACAATACAGGTTAAGCTTGTTGTAGATACATAATAAAATGGTAGAGTTGCATTTGGGTGAAAAGCTGTTATTGTTTTCAGACTTACAGTAAAAAACAACAACACATGATGATCAGCGATACAGAAGCGTGACATAAGAAACATTCATGTCATTCTTTAGTGAGAATTCTAGTTTTAAGATTTAAGTAGGTACTCTTTATGAACTCCGATTCTGCTCTATCAATTACTTTAAAGAAATCCAAATTTCAACAACTGAGTGAATAGTTATTAACAAATTAGTAATTTGTGTGTAAAACTGTGCATGCTTTGAGGTTCATACGTAGAAGCAATTAATTTTACTCGGAATTCACTTTTGACGTAAATGATAAAGCATAAACAAAACATTCACTTAAAATAAAGCTGCTACTCCGTGATTGACAAGATCTAGCGAAATTTGCACGAAGAACCATATGAATGGAGCTTGGGATTAGCATTCTGAGTGTGCAAAACCCGGTAAATTAATACTCTCAAGATCAATAATGGCGCCGGCCACGTCCTTAGGTCATCGTGGAGGGGATTGTAAGTTTGACACCTGTTGTTACTAGAGACTAAGAACACCTCTGCAGCTCCATGGTTGTCACGAGAAGGACGCTTTTGTTAGTGGGAATGGTGAATTAAGACTGGATTCACTTTGGAAAGTTATGCGATATTTTAAAGCATGTTAAACAAATGTCACTACCCCAATTCAGTAATGTAAAGGGTCTTGGGTTCTAACCCACGATATTCTGCTCAGTAAGCAAAAACGGTCGTTCTAAAGCCACCGTTTCCCTTACATCACAACAAGCTACGACAGACGATCATTCGAGCCAGGGTACAAGAAGTTATTTAAATGAAATGACGTCCCCGAAAGCAGTAAACAATGTTTTCCAAACTGGATCAAGCGCACGTCATATTTATCTAAATATATTACTTGAGTGTAAGTACCGTTCCGCCCGAGTTCTATCAATAAAGGTTTTCTTCACTAGCGACCTCAGTGATGGAAATCAACCGATTCCCAGTTTGTCGTAAACTGTACAGATCGTGATCTGTACAAACTACGACCGACGATTTTTTATGCAACCCAGACGAAAAGTTTTGTTCAAACAAGCGTTCATACGATAAAAGCATTGTTTCGACTTCCCCAATGAGGCCTCAATTTTTGTATCAGTCTAAGTGTGAATAATATACACTTCCCCTACCTTTTACAATAAATATTTCAAAGTACCATCTGATTCGTCATGGTTAATAGGGTAGTTGAAAATATCGATTTTGCTCCGCCATGCTCAATCGATTCTAAATCGGGTCCTGATTATTCTCCCAAAATTTAAACTCATTGGTTTTCAATCTAATACTGCAGTGGCCCATTGAAGTTTACATGGGAATTACGATGGGAAAATTTACATTTTTGTTCTCAACGCCTTAGCCTTTTTCCGTAATAATTTACGAGCAAGCTTGCTATCTGTTCTTATATAATTATTTATCAGCTATAAGTTTGCTGAAGATCACTAATTGATTTAGCTTCAAGATAATTAGTTATTAATTGATTTCGAAGCCAATAACTTTATGATATGATCAATGAACCGGGCAACACTGCATTTTGACATATAGGGTGTCCCAGAATGTCTAAGCACGATTAAAAAAAAACTATAACGTAACTCTGTTACAGCAAATTCGATTTTTATTTCGTTGTTATGTTCTTTATAGTATTCTATTACAGTTAAACGTAATGTTTGATCTCACGCTACTCATTTGCTTCAGCACAGTTGTCTTTCCAACAATTTTGGATACTTTTTCCCAGTCTTTCACAAACTTTGTAACGGAATCCGTTGTCTGTACATGTTTCCGCAAATATGCATTGGTCAGGACCCAAAAAGTTTCGATTGACCTGGCTTGGGGACAGTTTGGCGGATTCACCTCCTTGAGTACGAATTGGAGCTTGTTGGCTTTATACCAGGCTACCGTATCCTTGGAGTAATGAACCGACGCCAAATCCGGTCAAAACAGTACTAAGGCGTCGTCCATAATCACGCACACCGATTTTCCCTACAGTAATTGGTCGTATAACTTGCGAGCCCTCGGTTTGACGGATGCGGCTTGTTTTTCACTCCGCTTTGGCTTCTTCTTGATCTTATACGTCTTTAGACCCATTCTTGCCTTAGTCCGCTGGACGTTACTCTTCGAGGATCCCACTTTTTTAGCCACATCTCGAACCGAACCACTTTTCTTATAAGCGAAAGCTTACACGATTTTCCAGTCCAGATTTTGGTCAACAGGGTTCGGTTTACGTCCAGATTTTTGCTAGTCCTGGAAATTTGCTTCATCACCATACTTAAACGTTATCTGAAACAAGCAGAAGTGTCCCAAAGTCGTGCTAAGACATTCTGGGACACCCTATAGTAGCCTGGAATTTTTGCCCTATTCTTCATGCCAAGTATGTGAATAGTGCAACCTAGAGAGGGTCTAGTTTAAAAGAGAAGCGAATTCAAAACAAACAGCCTTGGCACCTATGCCTAGGTGATTTCTAGCAACACTGCAAATGCAATCAAGATATGCGCTGCTCAATTGGCTCTGGATTTGACAGTTTGGCTCAAAACCATACTCCTCTCTTATACTAGACCCTCTCTAGTGCACCCCACACGGCTAAATTATTGTCAATTTCCGATGTCTGATAAAATTTATTCAATTGATTATCATTTGAAAATTTTGACCGTCGGGGTGAATGCTGTGTATTGACGGAAACCTTCAACATTTCATTTAACTAATCGTTGATATTCCTTCAGAAGATTTATAAATGGTCATTGGTTTCTCATATGACGCGATGTTTTTTTCTAGTTTTTAATAAACATTAAAGATTTTCTCAACAAAATATTACTTAAGCCCATTCGGGGCAATACGTTCATTCTCAAAACTGAAAAAAAATATAGCCCTAAATAGCAGTACACTGGAGTCGCTTTTTACGCGGGTGATACGTCCCGCGTAAAAAAACCGTGTAAATTCCGGAATCCGCGTAAAAAAACCGCGTAAATTCCGAAATCCGCTTAAAAAAATCGTGTAAATTCCGAAATCCGCGTAAAAAAAACCGTGTAAAAAAAACCGCGTAAAAAGCGACTCCAGTGTACTTCATAAATTTAATTTATTTTACAGAAAATAATTGCTTCTTTTAAATCTTTTTATGTTACAACTGTTCATTGTTGGCCCTTCATAAAGCCTCTAGAGAGCAGAATATTCTTATCCATTGTTTACAAGGTCGCTCATACCACCCCCGACAGGGTGCCCATCTTACCCCAACGGTTTAATTTTGCTTACAAGACGAACATTTTTAAAATCTTTTTTCATAAGACTCAAAGGTTTACTTTTAAAATTCAATTTCTATTCATGATTTAAATAGGGCTTGAAACTATTCATTTGGTTAAACATTATTCGAATTTCCCACTGAATAATGTATGATTAGTGATGATTTTCTTAAGGTGGCCAAACTGCCCCACTTTCCCCTACTAATTTCTCTGCTGTTGACAACGGTCAGCGAAGAACGAATTCTACATTTGTACCCGTAGATACAAACAGCTCACAAGCTTCAAATTCTGCATCTATATCTGCTGCTAATAATGTTCAGCAAGTAAATGGAGCTACCTACATAAGCAACATGGCTTGTCATAAAGCAGTTGAAAATACATTTCAATTACTTACTTATAGAATCAATAATACTTTAAATATACATCATTTAATACATTATACAACCTAAAAAGCGCAAGACGTGAAGCTTATAAAAATAAATACTGGTCTTATAACATGTTTTGGAAACATAAAAACCAACGGCAAAAATAAATAACAAAAAAAGGATGGGCATGGGATTCGAACAATGGTCTTTGGCATGGTATTACTTCCTAACTAGACTAACTCCGCTTGATAAAAGTGTTATTATAAGTATCTATCATATTCTTGCCAATGACATTAACATTGTATTCTCGTGCAACACGCCTTCGATCCGTCATAAAGACGTTTTGTAATATTTAAATGTTTTTTTCAACTCCTTATAAGACAACCTGCACCTTTTCAGTTGTATTAATTTATTAGATGTCACAAAAAAGTGTTTTCAACTTTCTTTATAACAAACCTCCGAAAACCTCATAATAAACTGTCAATCACTGCGTGAAGAGACAGTCCGGCTCAATGGCGCCGTCAATGTTCACGCCACTCTGGAAAGTACAGAATCTCTTCAAGAACTTTATAAATTCAACTAAGATTGATTTTGTATACGACAAGTTTTGTAGTGCTATTAAAACAGTAAGATGCACGTTTAAATAACATTTAAAGATCAAAGTAAAAGAAAACTATTTTGGAAAATGTTGATATCTAGGAAGTATGAAGAAAAAATCTATAAACCTCATATAAAACGTAGGATGTTTTCTGCATCACTTATAACACATTTATACAACAAGCCGTTCTAATTCATTTTCAAAAAATGTTTTATGTGTTAGTTTGGCATGCTGCTTTGCCGCTGGTCGAAATCGAAATCGAAATTATTACCAACATAACTCTAACGGAAATTTTGATGACTTTGCTATACTGCTGCTAAAATGGAATTTTTACAGAAAAAAAAATCGACATGATTAATGATATGCCGAAAACTAACTCACGAACTGGAGTCAAATTTGTTAATAACACAGTCATGACTTTGAAATTCAGTAATAGATTTTAAATCATGAAATATTTGAATTGGAATGCTCGATCTCATAAAGATAATGAAGACGAGCTATTTAACTTTTTAAGAGTTCATAACGAGCATAATGTTGCTATCATTGTTCATAGACGTATCAAACATCAAATTCTTTCTTCGTTTAAAACCAAAGTTTTTGGAACTTAGGGAGTTTCTGTTGAAACAAAATACGGGCAACTTACGTTTATAGCTTCCTATTTGCCATTCCAATGCGTAGGCCAGCAAGAACCACTGCCCAGAAGAACAAAACTTTTGAAAATATTGTTTCGAAAATAGACCCGAGGTCCAAACCCTTTTGAAAGCTCGTATTTTTTTTAAAACCTCAAAAGTTCCTATTTGCCATTCCAATGCGTAGGCCAGCAAGAACCACTGCCCAGAAGAACAAAACTTTTGAAAATATTGTTTCGAAAATAGACCCGAGGTCCAAACCCTTTTGAAAGCTCGTATTTTTTATAAAACCTCAAAAGCATATACCAGCGCTTAAATAAGGTGGTAAAATTTTGATTATAAATTCGGAAAAAGCTCAGAATCTTGCTAAAAAAATCGAAAGTTCCCATAATTAGCTCTTACTAGTCCTATTGAGAACCAGGTTGCTCGGGATTATCTGAATATTTTCGTTTCGGAAAAATATTTTTGATGATTCCTGGGGGACTGATTTGGACGAAGTAAGATCTATAACTAAAAAGTTTCAAAATATGAAAGCTCCAGGTGATGATGGAATTTTCTATATCCTCATCAAAAAACTCTCTGAGAGTACGTTGTCTTTCTTTGTAAAATTATTTAACAGATGTTTCCATGCATGTTGGCATACTTTCCTGATAAATGAAAAAAATGCAAAAGTTGTTCCAATTTGAAGCCGGATAAAAATCCAGCTGAAGGTTCTAGCAATAAGTTTGCTGTCTTTAATAAATAAACATTTTTTAAGAGATAATTTTGAATAGAGTGATGCTTCACATCAATACGAACTAATTTTTTGTAGATGCGCAGTTTGGATTTCGCCATAGGCATTAAACTACTCCTCAACTCTTCAGAGTTACCAATTTAATTCGTTGAATAAAATCTCCGAAGGTTGCTCAACTGGAGTTGTTCTTCTATACATAGAAAAAGCATTCGACAGTGTTTGGCTAAATTGTTTAATTGAAAATGTTTATTTTTCGCTTTATATTATAAAATTAGTTCAAAATGTTTTAACTGACAGAACTCTGCAGATAAATCATCCAAATTCCAAACCTGTTAGAGATGGAGCTCCTCAGGTTAGCATTCCTGGACCTATATTGTATAACATTTTCACTTCGGACTTCCCTGTTTAACCCTGAGGCAAATCTTATTTACAATTTTATGTTTTTACAAAATTGCAAGATTTCTCCCAACGCTTCCAAAACTTAACTAATAATATTCCCACATAATCCTGGAGCTTCCTTTTTGAAACTAGTATTAGTCACATAGTCACTATAAACGGAGTTCCAATTTCTTGGTCAAGTGAAGTGAAATATCCGGGATGAGTACTTGACCAAAAATTAACTTTTGTATCATCTTATAAACAGAAAATTCAAACTTTTCCTGATGAATAAACAATTAATTTTTAAACAAATTTTTAGACCGACCATGCTTTATGTTGTCTAGTTTTAGCACTATCAGGAAAAAGCACTTCAAATGAAAGTTTTTAAGATGATTTTGAAGTTTTCTCCTTGTTACAGTACTACTGAGGTACATAGAACTTCGAATGTTGAGAACAAATGTAAATTAAAATAGTTAATAATTTCAGGCAAAAATCGTTGCAATCCTCAATTGCAGCAATTAATGCGCTTTATACTTAGATAAGATTTAGTTTTAATTTTTAATTTTAAGATTTTTTTCCTTGATTGGTTTTTTTGTCGATCTTGTTTTCCGTACTGAGTACCAATGCTATCGACGCCAGGGAAGCAGCTTCCATACCTGAACTCTACCTATCGACCCATTAGCTCATCGACCAGGCACCAACGGCTTTACTTGATGGATCGCGAAATTGGTTGAAAATGACGAAAGTCAATCAGAAACTCTTTTTTTTTTTGATAATAAAGTTTTTAAGTCTGGTCTTAGCTATTCTATCATTCATCTGATATTACATTAATATTTTCTGATATCAAATTGACAAAGCAATGCGTTTATCATTTGAGAAGTAGTTCGTTTCAAAAAGTGTGATGTTAGAAGAAATTGAAATGATCTATTGTACACATATTTTTTTTTTTTTGGAAAATCCAACAAAAAACTACAGTGCGTGAAATATGCAACATTATGAAACCGTCGTTGTTGTGGTTTTTAGATCATTAAACCACTTTGTCAATCACTTTGTCAATCACTTTGCAATTACTCCCACTTAAACTTTAAAATAACATTTTAAGATTTTTTACCTAGAAAATCTAGAAGATTTGAGGTAATTGACAGCAAATCGTAATGTTCATGTGGTTTATTTGTTATGTGGCTGGCATTAGGTCACAGTACTTACAACAGTACTTCACATAGCCGATCACTTCATTTGAGCAGTTTGAAATTCTTTCATGACCAAAATTAGAAATTCATGATTCACAACCAAGTTTAACAAATCATATGATTTCAGTTAAGTTGTTGTCTTTCTTGGTAAATGACTGCTCAAATGAATAAAAGGTTATCATTATTAAGTGTGTTCAAATACATATGAAAGGGCTAGTGCAGTATGAGATCGCAACCAAAAGAGCTTAATTATTTGGAGAATGGTCAGGACCTGATTTGGAATTAATTAATTTAGCTTTATTTAGGAGGCTTTCAGCCTTAGGCTGGTTCGCCTCCAACCACCTGATTTGGAATCGATTGAGTGGGGTAGAGTAAAACCAATATTTTGAACCACCCTAATTCTTACTTTTTCACCAAACAATTGTGGTCTAGAAACATTCGAATAGTCAAGATTTTTGCTATATAAAATTCAATCCATCAGCAATCCAACTTTCACGTCCACCCCATCATCTTCAGAGAAAATAGTGATTGGTAAATAGTAGCAAATGATGAAAGACTGGGTAGACAAATGTCCGGTATGGAAGGCGGTGGGTGGCAGCTAAAAATAAAATAAAAAAAAAACCAAAGAAAAAAAAACGGATGTAAATGAATGTATATGTATTTGTGAGCGTGAACATTAAGTTATATGAGAGCGTGAGGAGAGAAAAAAAGTAGGAAATAATTTTGTTCCTGAAAAAAAAATCAGATTTTTTTCTCTTGTTATTCGCTCACTCTCTTCGATAACGTACGCTTTTTGCTGTATAAAAATCGATGGGAAGTATAATTGAATTAAGCTTACTTGTGCCTAGCAGCACCTGGTTGTGAAGAGAAAACATTTATTGCAAACAAAAACGTACAAATATAAAAATTGCATAAAACCATTCGTAACGTTTTGTATACGTAATCACGAGTTTATAATCTTCTTTCATGGAAGAAGGACGAGAAATCAATACAGATTGTCACTTGTGAGACATGATTTTCTAGCCCTGGTAGTTTAAATGGGGAAAGAGAAAAAAAAATCAACTGGACAATAGCAGCCACGCAGAAAAAGGGTTGGCCAGTACGACCACAACAACGAAGACGGTCTTTATGTCTCTGGTTGAGCTTTTTCCCCTGATGTCAATAGGAGTTTTTCTTACAGCGTAGATTCGCTTCCCTCATCCTTAGTTAAAGAATCATGGAATATACACTGGTCAATGTATTATACATAAATGTGAGACTTTAGCAGGGGCAAACTGGTTATTTACTGAATGCTTAAAAATCGCTCCTTTTTGCTCAAATTTACTTTATTTGTATGTATTTCTCATACTACCAACAAGGTAAAACAATTAACCCTTTAATAATGTTGTTTTGTGAACAACAAGGTATGAAAACCATCAGTATAACACATTTTTTTTAACAAATATTAATGATGTGGAGCTAGATTATAATAGATTATAAATAGGGTGATTCACGATTTATCCATTTATTGTATGAATATTTGGAATGTTTGGTAGTAAAATCGTTTAAAAATTCCACTACGATTTATAGTAGGGTGCTTCATTTGAAACAAGTGTTAGATTTCTTATAGGTTACCGTCCATATTTGATTTATAAAACCAAAATATGGGTTTAAATTTTTATGGGAATTACCAGTATTTTAAATTTCACTTACTTTGGTTCTAGCCCAAATGAGGAAAAAAAAAATGAATATGTGGTTGCTATTATAATGACCAACAAGCCTGTTGTTGTTATGCCGCGGATAAACTTGTAATAACTCGTGCACGTCTATGCGATTCTTTTACCGAACAGTGTAGATAAAAAAATACCACAACGGAGCCGATTAGTGTGTACCCTCTTCCCGTCAGGTTGTGATGAATTCAGCTATCAATTTACTCTATTTTGTATTTTTTTTTTTACATAATACATAAATATACACTCAGGTCTTTTTTTACACGGGATACGTACCGTGTAAAGAAAAACGTGTAAAAAAAACCTACGAGATTTTGATTTTTCGCATGCTTAAATGTTTTTAAAAAATCGGATTTTGATGCCATTTGTAATTAAAGCATGATATGGTCCATAAAGACATATTTTAAAAATTTCTGTATTTACACCAAAAATTGTGATTTTATTTTAAGTATGCCATACGATTACCTATAGCTTGAAACGGATAATGTGATTGGAATCAAGTCGATAGGTTGTATCGTTGTCGAGAAATCGTTAAAAACGTACCGTGTAAATCGTGGAAAACCGTGTAAAAAAAAACCGCGTAAAAAAAGACTTCAGTGTAATCTGAGGATGATTCCAACAAGATTCTGGGTGAAAAAGGATCCGAAGAATATTACATGTGAGTTTTCGGAGAATTCATAGAGGGGAGTATAATTCCTATAGAACCTCAAACGAACGAAAAAAACAAAATAAATCTAGATAGAGCTGGAATTAGGGCGTAACAGCTTTTGCAAACAATTACTTCTCTTGATGATTTCTAGCAATTCAAGGCAAATTCACGCAAACCAACATAACTATCGGGTAGGGGAAGTCTTCCCCTATCCGATGTCGATGTTGATTTGCGTGGGCGAGCATCGAGAGAAATCATTGTTTACAACAGCTGTTACGCCCTAATTTCAGCTCTATCTAGAAATGTTAAACTTCAACTAATGGTTTTGATTCAAAAACTTTAAACTTTAAAACTGATTGTAATGTTTTAAAACTTTTGTGGAAATTTAGTTATTTTTTTTTACTTCAGCACTGCGATGGCCTCCTCGTCTTCAAACAAGCCGTGTAAACGCTTCCACCATATCGGCTCCTGCACCGCTGCCGATAACGACATGTACGCGGCCTCGCATGAGGACAGTGTAACGATTTTCTGCCGTTTACAGCACCACGAAATAGACACAACCCACGCACTTCTACGCCAAGTGATTAAAATTTCAAATTGAATATAGTGGCCCAAGCAATTGATAATATGATAAAGTGGGTATCGAACTGCAAGGATAACACTTATTTTAATGCGTTTTTACGTTGAAAAATATTAGTAAATCCATCAAAGTACTTGCATCCTGAATATGTAAGATTTTGATTTTGAACACTTTTATCATCAACATGCAAAGCCGCATTTGTTTTTGTGTTTGGTTTTGTTATAAATGAAAAATAATGGTATTTAATTAATGGTTCATGCACTAGTGGCATTAATTTTACAAATTAATTCCCAAATTAATAAACTTTATTTTTTGCAAAATTCCATTCGCTTTTGTTTGATGTCTAGAAGAACTGCCTAGAATAAACCAGTGTTCAAAAACGTTTACCAGTGCTGATATACGCACTTATACCCTTGATTCTAGTAAAAGTTAATGTCAGTGATGGTGTCGCGAAATGTAACGTGTTATATTTACAATTTTAAACATTTACATTTAAAAATTAATCTCACATAAGAAAATACGCTTAGTAGCCATAATTTAAAATCTGTTTAATCACTTGGTCACAAAGCTTATTTTCGATAGTGGGCCTAAACTGTTAATACAAGTCGGTTCCTCGTGATGCCACGTTACGCTGGAATGTGTCACAAGAATCTCAAGCGTGAGATTTGTTTGCCTATTTGTCTGAATTTCCGTGACTCACCGGTAGGTCGCGAACCATAGATTGAAAAACACTGGGTGTTCTTAGCTAATAAAAAAGGAGTTCTAATTCTTTAAAATCTAGTGAAACTCAACCTTTTTATATTTTTTACAGATTCCTACGAGATACTACGAGAAAAAAAATGAAACCGCTTGTTTTGCATCATTTTTTTTGTCGCATTTTTTTTTAATTCTCTATGACGATGATTTTTAATGCAAATTATGGCATTTAATCGACAAAAGTGGGTATCAAACATATTGTTATTATATATAGTCTAGATTGGAAATTTTAGTACGAACAACTTTACCGAAATGCAAAAATGTTCTGAAAACACAGGAGTAGTTATAAATCAAGAAAGTAATATTGAAACATTAAACTGACACAACATCGCAAAAATGGCATCAAAATGCTAGAGTGGCTTTCAAAAGCGTTAAAATGTCCTGAAAACTCTAAAAATAATATAGAAGCTCCGAAATAACTTAAAAATCGTAAAATCGTTGAAAATTGCCTTATAATGGCAGAATTAGCATAGAAAATTCTAAAAATGTCCTTAAAAATTCCTAACACGAGCTGGCCACTCTTACAATAATCTTGAATAGGATAACTCTCATAATTCTCTTGAAACGTCATAATGGTCCTAAAGACACTGAAAATGGCCCGATGAAGTCAAAGTTAATCTTTCCAAACTGGCTTTAACATGTTGAAATGGCCTTGATATCTCTAAATTGACCTGAAAACACCAAAATAATCCTGAAATTATATAGAACAGCCCTAAAAACGCCCACAAGATCAACAAATTCATCGACAAAAATGGCAATTTGTTAAAGATTTGAGGACACCAACCTATTTAAGGGAGTAAGATTCCGATAAATGATTTAAATTAGTGTAAGAAAACGTGGGTAAGAAAAAGTAACGTGGGTAGATCACCTTTTCGTGGTACGTTAAAGGGATGTAAGATCTACCACCGATTCCTTGTCATGACTACTTCAAACTAGGGGAACAGGATTTTTTCAGTAATCCAAGGAACACATCTTAGTCCTTGCTACATTTTATGCCTTGTTGATAGTGACAAGACTCGGTTTTGTCTACCGAGGATGATCTTGAAACAAGGAAAAAAATGAGTTAGTTAGTCTTCATCTATGTGATTCCTAATCTTCTATTCGTTGTTCCCTAGTTTGAAGTGGTTAAGACTAGGGTTCTAATGCATGGGCATTATCGGTATCATACCTTAATTTTGTTGCTAAGGAATCCAATTTTGACTGACAAAGCGGCGCGCCTTTGGAGGGTGTTTCAACACTCCGAAGGGTATAAATAGCGGGACCTTTCAATTAAAGGGTGTTCACGATGAAATTGCCACACTATGAAATTGCTCTAACTTTTTAACCGTTGGGTAGAATTTAATGAAAATTTGGGTGGATTTAGTTCATAGTGCATTATTTACATCCTGCAAGTTTTAAAGTCCTGTGATCAAAACTCGCGGAAATGGAATCGAAAGAACAGCTCGTGCGTGATAAAATCTTGCGCATTCATCACGAGAACAAGGATCTCTCGCATCGTTCCATCGCTGAAACGTTGGGAATCGCGAATTCCACGGTGTCGCGAGTGATTAAGCGGTTCGAGGAACAGTTGACCACCGATCGGAAGCCCAGAAGTGAAGGAAAAAGTATTCCGTACAACACCAAAATCACAACCGTGTAGTTGGGGCCTTCAACCGAAATCCGAACGCCTCCGTTAGGGATGTGGCTAAGAAGCTGCACCTAAGCCGAAGTTTTGTCCAGAAGGCCAAAACTAAGGCTGGGCTTCGAACGTTCAAGGTACAAAAGGCCCCTAATCGCGACGAGAAGCAGAACAAGTCCGCCAAAACCCGTGCCAGGAAGTTGTACCTCAACATGCTGACGAAAGTTGAATGCTGCATCATGGACGACGAAACATATGTGAAGGCCGACTACAAACAGATCCCCGGCAACCTGTTTTTCACGGCCAAGGATAAGTTCAGCGTTCCGGAGCATGTCCGCACTCAGAAGATGTCCAAATTTGCGAAGAAATTCCTGGTTTGGCAAGCCATCTGCACGTGCGGGAAGCGGAGTGCACCTTTCGTGACCCAGGACACGATGAACGGACAGGTGTACATAAAAGAGTGCCTCCAGAAGCGGCTGCTTCCTCTCCTGAAGGCCCACAACGTCCCAACAATCTTCTGGCCGGATTTGGCCTCATGCAACTACTCCAAGGACGTGCTGAAGTGGTATGCGGACAATAAGGTCAATTTCGTGCCGAAAATGTTCAACCCTCCCAACACTCCGGAGCTCCGCCCCATCGAGAAGTACTGGGCGATTATGAAGCAGCACCTTCTTAAACGACCTAAGGTAGTGAAGACAGTCGAGGAACTGAAGAAAGTATGGGTTTACATGCAAAAAACGGTTGATTCACAGGTTGTGCAGAATCTTATGGCCGGGGTTAAGGCCAAGGTGCGGGCATTTGCGTATGGACTGTAAATAAAATACGAGTAAAATGGTAAAATGAAGTTTAATAGTTATTTCTCAATCCCTGAAAATTCGATGGCAATCGGATGAAAACTCGAATTTTGCGAATCAATTTTGTGTGTGGCAATTTCATCGTGGACACCCTTTAGAGTCGGATCCTTGCGATAAATGCAAGAGTGGCAACTGTAAAAAATCGAATACTTCATCATTTCTCAATAGTGATGCACACATGCACTTAACTAAGAACACTGGATATACTACAATTGATCAAATTACTGGTCGCAGTAGTGTTAGGTCCCGAACAGAGGAAAAAAAAAGTGTAACAAAATTTCAACACTTTTGACCTATTTGTCTGAATTACCGCGACCCACATAAGGGTAGCTTGCGACCCACTGATGGGTCGCGACCTATAGATTGAGAAACACTGGTTTTGGGTGTTCTTTTTCTTACCTAATATAAAAAATATACTAGTGAAATCCATCCTTTTTATATATTTTTACATATTCCTTAGGGTCTAAACTATGGTAAAAAAAATAAAACCGCTTGTTTTGCGCCAAATATGTTTTGTTACAATTTTTTTTTTAATGCTCTAAAACAATGATTTTTAATGTAAATTATGGCTTTTAATCAACGGCGCCGGTGGTGTAGTGGTAAGCGTGATTACCTCTCACCCAAGCAGGCCTGGGTTCAATACCAGTCGGCGCCGCCGGGATGTTCTGAGGCATAACATCTCTGATCACGCCTTCCTTCGGATGGGAAGTAAAGCCGTTGGTCCCCGGTTCATGAGTTAATGGATCGATAGGTAGGGTCCAGGTGTGGGAGCTGCCTTCCTGGCACGTCGGTAGCATTGGTGCTCAGCACGGAAAACAAGATCGACGGAAAAAAAAACAAACGAAAGAAAGGAAAAAAAAAAAAAAAATGGCTTTTAATCTACAAAAGTGGGTATCGAATATAATGTTTTTATCAATCTAGTCCAATCTAGTCTAGATATGAAATTTGATTGACAACCACTTTGCGAAAGTATGGTCCTATGTTGAAATCTCGCTGAGAAGGAATACACTTTTTTGCAAGTTTTTCTTAATTCTTAATATATTCTCATTGAAAGGTTATGTTTATCAACTAATTATTATGTTCATATGTTTCATTAGAGAATTATTTTGAAGTTTTCTATTCAAAAAAACTTAAAATATTCTCTGGATTTTTCACAACTGCAGTAAAAATGAACATTAGTTATCCTTAAAATTTTCTTGAAATACTTCTCAACGTTATCGTTATTGCTTGGAATTCTCCTCAGAATTCCTTTATAATTCTCTTCACAACTCATAAAATTCTGTACACAATTATTCAAAGTGTCAGAATCCTTGAATTGAATCTGAAATTTTGAAAATAATGGCATATTTTAAATTTTTCGGTATCTGAAATCTCGAAAAGTTTAAGAATGGGAACAACTGGCATAGTCTCAAAATTTAAAAAAAATCTCAGTACGAGATCTCAGTGTTGTTCCGAGGATCTCATTGTTTTATAAATAAGTTAAATCTCCAAGCACCACTTGGCCCAGTAGCGTTCGGCGTAGGGCCCTTTGAAAAATTTACATGTAACCTAAGGAAATTTCAAAATTAGGAGACTTCGAGAATTCAATTTCATAAATCCAGAGGCCATCCTGAAGTATCTAGACTGAAAAGAACTAGCCTTATGCATCCATTGATTGAAGCAATTGATGGAAACATTTCCTGATTCTCCAAAACATATACACTGGAGTCGCTTTTTACGCGGGTGATACGACCCGCGTAAAAAAAACCGCGTAAATTCCGGAATCCGCGTAAAAAAAAACCGCGTGAATTCCGAAATCCGCGTAAAAAAATCGCGTAAAAAAAAGACCGTGTAAAAAAAACCGCGTAAAAAGCGACTCTAGTGTATAACGATACACCGCGTTAATTCTGAAATCCGCTTAAAAAAAAACTAAAATCCGCGTAAAAAAACCGCGTAAATTCTGAAATCCGCGTAAAAAAAACCGTGTAAATTCCGAAATCCGCGTAAAAAAAACCGCGTAAAAAAACCGTGTAAAAAAAACCGCGTAGAAAGCGACTCCAGTGTACTTGTGAGTACATGCCATTAAATGTTTAAACGATTTTTTTTTAATTAAACATTTAATTGCAGTGATTGTTAACCTATTTTTTAAAATTGATTTCCATGTTATAAAAACGTTTACGGCATAGCTCTTTACTCTAAATATCATGCATACAACTCTCCAGTGCCCATTGTCACCTAGATATGACACCTGTTTTGTTTTGGCTGTAAAAATCCAATTGCTATTCCATTTTGATGGAACTGGTTGCAAATGAAAGCTATATTTATCTACTTTTGTTTGCTTTGGTGTGAACTGGATTGGACCTGGCCGGCCACCTTGAGACGGTTATAAAACAATATTTCTATTTAAGTAGACATATGAAGTCAAAATATTCAAAAATTTGAAAGACCTGCAAAGGTCAAATTTCCCACATGTCTTGAAAATATTTTACCAAATATGAAATGTCTACAAAATACAAATGTTTCACGCAATTTCAAATGTCTTCAAATATCGCTGGGTGCATTACCTAGAGAAGTAAATATAGTATTTCTAGTCCGAAACGCAAACCGGTTGGACATTGTTTCCGACTTGAATGGAACTTTACTCCAAGATACCATTTTTTATTTAAATATGTTTTTTTTTTTCACCTTATTTTTGAGTAACTTTTGAAAAAGGCGAATTTTAAAAATAGATTATTTTTTTCCAAAAAATTTAAATGACTTATCTTGTGCAATTGCAATTTAACGACTTATCATATGCAACTGCAAAAAAGGCATATTAGCGGGTTTATTGATTATTGCCCGTTGCATGATAAATTCGAAATTGACGGCTACTTGACCGTCATCACAAATTTCAGCGCAGAATTTTTTTCAGTCACTTTATATTACAGATTCACCAACACTTGTTCAAACCACATGAATATGACTCCAGTGGTAAAAAGTAAGCCTATTAGAGCCATCTGAGTGACAATAGAAGAAATATTCTTGTGTATTTAGCACGGGAAACTTGTCCTACATTTTGCGTTTTTTACGTTGATTTATTGAAAGACTCGCAATTCTTGGTTACATCGGATCGTATCAACTTGTTTCTCTACCGTTCCCTATAAAAGAACCTGGTAAGTCTGGCAGCCACCATGTCTGAGAGTGAATTGTCTATTGTTTAATAATCAATAATGGAATACATTTAGTTGCGACTAACATTCGAACAATGTCAAAAATTGTAGTTTTCTGTTTTAAAATTCGCAATAACTTGTGAACGGCTGAACTTAGAGAAACAAAATTTATGTGTAAAATATATTTTTTCTTGATTTTTTCCGTCAATCTTGTTTTCCGTACTGAGTACCAATGCTACCGACGCCAAGAAGGCAGCTCCTACATCTGAACCCTACCTATCAACCCATCAACTCATGAACCGGGGACCAACGACTATACTTCCCTTTTATGCCTCAGAAAATTCTGGCGGCGCCGACTAGAATTGAACCCAGACCTTTTGGGGTGAGAGGCAAGTGAATTTCTGATTTCAAATTCCTGGTTTTTCCCGGTTTTCTGGTATCTTCTATAAAAATTCCTGGTTTTTGAACAAAGCTTTAAATCTATCAGATTTACAGATTTCCTTTAATTTTTCTACATGAGTGAAGTGTTTTTTTTTTCAGTAACTTTAACGCTCTTGCATCATTCGTGACTTGTCCGGGGTGAGATTTGAACTCGTGACTTTTGCGTGAGAGGTATGGATGCTTACCACTACACCGGGGTCGCCCCCATGAGAGAAATGTCTTAAGTGTCTTATATATGTAACTAACTAAACTGGTTTGAAAAAAAAATAGAAGTAAAATAATTATTCTATTACGTATATCTAACGTTCGCTTAGTTGCGTCGACTTTTCACCAACCAAAGGACAATCGCTACTTAAATGCATATTATGTGTTAAACCTGATAGTAAAAAATATTTAAAATACATCCTGCTCATGCCAAAAAATTGAAATTAAATTTTTACAGAGAAATATCCATTGACTGAGTATTTGTTTCAGTCCAATGTTTTCCACTTAGCTAACGTCTACTGCAATCAAGCGGCTTAAGGCCTTATTTCTTGACCTCCGCTCAAGCCTTAATCCTGGTTTAACTAAACCACATACATTGGTCATCGGTCCTTATTGGCGATATTGGCATTTACTATATCCTATGTCATTAACACTCCGAACCCGAAGCCTCGGTAAAATATGTAACGGCAAACTTACAATGTTTGAAAAATCATAGCTCAGCCATTTATTGACAAATTTCAAATTTGTCGGCACCATCTTAGATACTTTAAAAATTTATTCAGTATCAATAGATTTAAAATCCTTCGATAAATTGTAGAGCAATGATTTTTCAAACATTGCCAATTTTCTACTAACATTTTACCATTTTAGGCATTGTGATCGGAGTGGTAAAAAAGGGGTACAATTTTCATTCAACTCGCACTTTCTCTTGTCAATAACGTAAAGCAAGATTTATGATAGATCAACAATTTTGGGTGGTTTGTTTGGGTTCACATTCGTAGTTATCTGTTGCCATCACTTTTACTCTGGTGTTAAATGAAAGGGATACAACAAGACCAAATTGTGAGGTTAGGGACCGTGCACTGATCTATATGAGCTTTCATCGTGTTTGTACTGAGTCTGTGTTCCATTTGGTGAATTTTCACTTAAATTTGACTTGTGGAAAATTTTCAAATAAACCTGCTATTGTACCAGACTTATTTCTTACGGACCAGGAATCAATTTTGACCAACACCTTCTCGAAAATAGGAAGATCAACAACAGAGGGATTTTCGAACATCGACGAAAGCTCTGATGCTTTTCTGCTCGATTATCAAAGTGTATTGAATATTGCTGATTAACATATATCTTAGCATGCATGCATCGACATTTCACAAATAAGAAGAAGCAACATCCGCAGCTGTCAAACATAAACACAACCGGTTTATGTTTGAAGACAGATCGGTTGAAGACAGATCGATCCCTCTTGATACAATCGAAATCGACCCGATCCGCTGGATTATCAATTTTATCTAGGCCAGTAACGAGGCCTATACCAACAGCAGCGTTTGACAGTAGGCAGCATGTCCCGGGCTCAAATCATTTATTTTGCTGTGCTGGGCCCGCTGTCACTGTATAGCATGTTGCCTACGCGCCTGCCACTGGGCTGATTGTATCAATCAGGCTATACTGGAACCACATGTAACCCTAGAATCTACTAAATAATTGTGGAGACGGTGTCCTCATGAAATGAAATAGTGTAGTAGTCCATAGGTTGGTTGGAGTATCTTCTTTTGCCAATGCGCTGAAAAGCAGTTTTAATTTATTTTTCTATTCAAATATTTCAAGATTTCTTCAATTTATCTTGCGAACTTCCACCTAAATTTACATTTTATGTGTTGTCATGCGAATAAGGTCTTCAACTCGGTCTTCAAGGAACGATTTTGGTTCAGTGTTCGAAAATCCCAAAAGCAGCTGTCAGTGACGATTGTCAATTTCGGTTGTCAAATCTGATACCAAATGCTAATTTTACTCTGAACTGGCAATATAAAGATATATTGTTTTGCACGCATCACACATAAATAGTAACGTCATCATTTCAAACCAACATGCATCTGTAAATTATTATTTTCCTGGTTTTGTTTGAAAATTCCCGTTTTTCCCCGGTTTTTCCTAGGAAAACAAAATTCCCGACGTTTTTCTGGTTTTCCTGGTTTTCCTGGTTTACTTGCCACCCTGAATCACGCATACCACTACACCACAGGCACCGCTATTTATGTGTGTTAATTTATTATGAAATGATGCGGATCCTATCCATTTTTGTTCTTATTTTAATAAAGAATGTGCAATTTAATAGAGTTCTAAAATTAAAAAGTAAGAGCTTGTATCCAAGACATGACCGTAGATTTGACGTATGATTACGTGCTCGGTATCAATGTTCGGCGACTGTGTTAGGGACCCCACTTTTTTCCCATTACGGAAACGCTTCGTTTTCTGATTACCGTGGGGGACCGAAATCCGTACAGCATCGAAATCCGTACACCTAATACAAAAAGTAGGCGTTTTGTTTGACATGTACGGATTTTGATTCATTTCTTAGGTGTACGGATTTCGGTTCGCCACGGTACAAAATTGCGCATTTTCGTGCCCAAAATGCATGGAATTTTTGGTTTATTCAATATTTATAACAAAGCGAAGAATAGTTCAAGGAATTTCTTGCTAAATTTCTCCAATCGTAAGATATTCGCGATATAATTCGAAGTGTTTCTGGTTAATTGACAAGGTCATGATTGATTCTTATGGGAACTGACATCCGACCTTGATAAGTGTCCAGAAAATACTTTTTAAGAAATTTATTGTGTTACTGAAAATAACCATTTTGTTGTGATGGATGAGTAATGCTGAGCTATAAGGGTGTTCAACACAGATGAGGATGAGGCTGCTGAGGTGTATGCGGGACACACAACTCACGAAGTGCTACTGAATGCAATCAGTAGCGGTGCGGCTTCTTCATCCTTCTTCGGTGAATGGACGCTCATGTGGGCTGCAGTTCGCTGCTTGCGGGCAGCGTTTTGTTGTGTACTGGAGAACAATGTTCAACGCCACGCGCCGAAAGCACTGCTGCTGCTGCTGCTGATGACGACCGACCGGATACCACCACACACGGTGATTGAATAAGCACCGTTCAGCGAGACCGGATGGAATTCGAATTTGAAATCTGCGTTAGGTAAAGCGCTTTTTGCAGGCAATCGGTGATAATTTTGATCACCACTGCAACAGTTGGGTATTTGTCTAGTTTTCAATAGTGACCTATTGAAAATTGATAATGTTTCCAACTTAGCAGATTTGTAGAAATATTTCCAATCGATTGGCTTGTTCAGAATTAAAATCCATCCGCTATTGACAGAGTAATAACTGGTCAAAACCTGACCACTTTTCGTAACGCGGTCGATTTTAGTTTTTTGAAATTGCACCCCTAATATGTTGCCAAAAGACGTAATTCTACGTCAAAAAAATATATGAGCAAATTACCGACTAACAATCACATCAGCTTGCTTCAAAAATAAATTTAGAAAATTCAACGGAGTTTCCTCCGAGAAAATCAACGATTTTTTTTACATAGATACTGATGTTTTTTAGAGTATTTTTTTAATCAAATACCATTTAATTATCTACAGTTTCTTCTCAGATGTATTTTGATCAGACAAGTCGTTTTTAATTTATGAATTTTGAAAAAAAAAATCCTTTTTTAAATAGGGTAAATGACGGCTTCGACAATACCTTATTCTATTATCGTCAGGGAGTAAACAACATCCTTGAGAGTTCATGTTTGGAGACATTGTGTTTCAAAGCATCTCAAACTCGAGTGCTCTAGACTTTGTTTACCCCTTGACCATAATAGGTTATGGTATTGCCGAAGCCGACATTTCCCCTACGTCTTTTTAAAAAGTTACTGTCGTGCAAAAAACATCATATTGAAGAATACATATGAGCAAAGTTTCATTCAAATTGGAAAGGGTAGAGACAAAACTTATTGACTCTAAATTGAAATAAACAATATATTATGTGGTATCAGGGCGATTACATTTTTATTCCATGATATTATAATAAGTATTGTTTTACAGTAGTTTTGTTAATATGCGTCAAAGAACATACAATTTTAATACCAGCTAACATAGCCTGTCAAGTAAGCGGCGCCGGTGGTGTAGTGGTAAGCGTGATTACCTCTCACCCCAGCAGGCCTGGGTACAATCCCAGTCGGCGCCGCCGGGATGTTCTGCGGCATAACATCTCTGATCACGCCTTCCTTCGGATGGGAAGTAAAGCCATTGGTCCCCGGTTCATGAGTTGATGGGTCGATAGGTAGAGTCCAGGTGTGGGAGCTGCCTTCCTGACGTCGGTAGCATTGGTGCTCAGCACGGAAAACAAGATCGACGGAAAACAAATCAAGCTGAACATTGCATTAGGTCTTAAGTAACATTGATCGATTCTCTTCGTGGACTTTCTCTTTTGTTAATAACTTGAGCACATAAGCGTTTCTTGTTGTGTTTGCCGTATTAGATGCTAGATAAAAGCTTTATCGATCTGTGTGCTGAAAATACCTGGGAATGTATTTACATGGCCGTGGGAATACAAAGAGAAATTTACAATGATACTTAGGACCTAATGCAATGTTCAGCTTGAAATCAAGGAAAAAAAACCTGTCAAGTATTTGAAAGATCTTCAATGCCGGGTCTGTAATAAAATGCAATCCTAGAAGCATACCACCATACATTACAATAGCATGACAGTATGGCAGTGGTGTAACTAGGGGGCAAGAAGGCATAGTCAAACCCACCTTCCGAGCTCAGAATTTCTTAAGGGATTGTTTTAAAGTGCGTAACATATTTAGGGGAGTGAGATAGGTAGTTGCGTTGTTTCCAATGCAATAAAACAAAGTATGTTTGCAAGCGGTCTAAAATTGCTATTTACGTCGCGGAATTTGTGAACAGCATATGGCAATATGTCACCATGTCCAAGCGTCTGCATAACAAAAACGCTACATGCAAACCAAAAGCAGGTTTCTGCTGTGGATGTTACTGACAATAAGAGAAAAAAAATCAGGTGTACTTTTGCTCCAATACTGATATGTTAAATGTGTTACATTTTCATGGCCTGCATCTTGCGAGATATAGTGGAAATTTCTGAAAAAAAAAATCAAGACGGTAATTTTTGGTGTCTGCATGCTGCGTCACTCTATCCATGCTCTGCTCCGAGAGTCGGATTTATGTTGTGGGAGTGTATAGAATGGGTGGTAGTAGTGACGTCCGGGTAGTCGAGTAGCGTGGTAAAGTGCAGTGTAGTGTGATCTGTTTCTTCGTTTCTTCTTCGTGTCTTATCCTTAACTACTTTCTACCTAACCAGTAGAGAATAACAAAATACACCACTGTACGCGACAGCTCCGGCAACGTGCATATGTTGGTGGTGATGGGATGGCATGCTTTTCTTCTGTAGTGGTTCCAACATGCTTTCAAACTGTAGTTGTGAGTTCTTTTTTAGGTAAAGCCATTTAGCTTGAGAGTAGCGGGTCGGATTGAGCTTTCGGCATTCGATTTTGTTTGTGTGCTTGGAGTATAGTTTGGTCTGGTTCGAGTTAGTTTTCAGCCGCCTGTTATGTAGAGCACCGCTATCACCTGGTTCAGACGAAGAGTTGTGAGTAATGTGATACGGTTTCGTCCGGGAGTGTGCAGTGTGTAGTGTGTAAGCGACAAACGTCTCTCTAAATGTAATTAACATTGGAGCAAGTTATCGAATTTCACATTTTTATGTAGTGTTTTGATGAAACTGGTGTAACGCTAAAAGCTGACATTATCCTGCTAAGGTTTGGAGAGCGTCAAGTTCAGGAATCTGCGGCAACGTTGAGCAGTGAATAAGAAGATTGGCTCAGGCTTGCAACCGTTAAGTGTGCGTTAGTGTAGAATGCCGCTTCTATGAAGTACGCTAGAAGCCGCTTTTGAATGTATCAGACGCAGGCAACCATTCTGCACAGCAAGCGATGCTTTGTATAGAAAAGTTGCTAAAAGGAAACAGAGGACAGAGACCCCAAAGTGAGTTGTAATCATCTACTCTGTACAGTGTGACTGGGACTCACAAATACTCGGACGAAGTTGATTTCTTTCGTGCATTTATGTGTTAGAAGGATGAATGACGGCTGTACATACTTATGAAAAAAATGAACGTGCATTTGCCATTTTTTCGGTGCTCCAACGTACAGCGAAACCAGTTGCCCGTGCCTATCGAAATTTGGTTGTTCGGTGTGTTCGCCTACTGTAATTGAATTCGATCATATTTTATTTTTCCTGTAGACTTAGTTTTTTTTCTTTTTATTAGGTACTATAAGTTAACATATAAAGCTGGAAAAATCGGTAGTTTTTTTTTGTTTCAATTTAAATAATTTCACTAGTACAATTGTGTTATACGTAGCTATTTTTCAAAAAATAAGCTGTACATAACCATACATAAATCGCACAATACGCTGTATATCTTTTACAATCCGTAAAAATAGCAATTTAGTGTGCGTGAAGTTTTTTTCCTCCAATACAACAAAAAGCAAAAAAAAGGCATCGAAATTAGATTCATACATGGATTTAATGTATGCCGAAAATTGCCACCGGACGACTGTGGTAACAACAATAAGACATGAAAAAAAGAAAACATTGTATGCTCATGGATGAAAAATGTGCTGGTGCCTGCTTCAAGACATCGGTTGTTGTTGTTATTGTTAATTATCGTGAAATTATGATGCTAAAAAATATTTTTTTAAATAAGTTTCTGGTGAAGCTTTTAGGAATCAATCAATCAGGTGGGAGATTTTTTATTCTTCTAAATTTGATTCTGTAACTATCTAACGCTATGGTATATATCCTGAACCTGTGTTTTATTTAAAAAAATTAATTTACAGACACCACAAAAAAAACAAGCACGTTTGCGTATTATCTAATAATTTCTCATAGGGGAAATGGCTCTTATTTTGGCCTATGGATCTTAGATTGGGCTCATCGCTAAAAATCTTCTATGTATCAATTTTATCTAGATGAACGCGTCATTGGGATGGTACTAATGGATATGTTTGGTCGCTATTGAAAATTTAGTCGATTGCTGAATTTATTTATGGGCCCAAATTAGGAGCATTTAGGTCGACATTACATCCATTTCCCCTATGTCAAACTTAAGTCAACATAAAATTAAATTCTACAATTAATCAGTGCACATACTGCGGTGTCTACAGCATGCCATGCAACATTTATATACTATCTTCATTGGTTCATTGTCGATGCCTACCTTTATCTTGTGCTATGTCAAGAAAAGAACCTAGGTAGCAACGTTTATCACTAAGAAAAATGTCGTCAAAATTATGTTGTAGCATTTTATAAGTGGAACCTGGGTTCAAATTAACAGTCGAGTTGCCTATTTCATAAACAGGTACATTGAACGGGATCCATTATGTTCACTGATGTAGAACGCCGCAGTGCTCAGTGAGCTGTGAGCCATGCATTGGTCACTAAGCATCGTTTCCCATCTCTCTCTATTCATGTATCTCTTCCTCCAAATGGAACCATTTCAAGTAAAAAAAAAAAAAAAGTTCACCATTCCCAACAAGGTTCCCAACCCAATTGCTGTTGATGAACAAAACGAAAGCAAAAAAAATGCTTTGAAAAACTATTTCATATAGGATTTTTTTTCTGCCACAGCCCGTTCTCATTCTCGGTGCCATTTGCGCTGTCTCTTTTGCCCCAATCTGAAACCTGCGACGTAGCACAGATGTATTCCGAGATGAGGCGAAGAGTTTCCTTTCCCGAACCAGTATATCCTTTTATACACTAAGGCGTTTATGATGATGGTGTATTTTTTTTCTTGCCTTTTTTTTTCTTTTAAGGGGGAGTTATGTAAAAAGTTGAAATAAAAATTAAGGGGTGGCACTAATCAATACACGAACACAACGCGACATCCCCGTTTGAAGGTGATTTTTTTCCTCCTCAAACCAGAACCTCAGAGCTTCTCTTGCTAGGACTGTCTACATTCAGAGTTCCAATTTGCCGTTTTTTGCTACATGCTATTGGTGCGGGCTCTGATTCGTTCCGACAGAAAACCTGGAAATGGGAAGAGTGAGAGAGAACATGCTTCTTAAAGTCTAGTGCATGGATAACGCGTACAACTGCTGTAGGTTCAAGGCCGGTGAGTTTGAAGGAAATAATTATACCGGAGTATTGTGGTCCAGTCATCGTGTTGTTCTTTTATTACTTCGTACCCTTCTTAGTTTTTTTTTGCATTTTAGAAGGTGTACAAATTTGAAACCGCTTGTGTGTCCATATTTTGTGATATTGTACAACATTTCAATTTTCAAAACATGAACACATTTTTTTAAATTTTTTTAAGAGTTTATTTCTCACCGAGCTTTTAATAATGCTTTATAGGATAACCATTTATAGTTTCATGGGTGAGGTAGCATTGCAAATTACGATTATTAAGACTGACACTTTTGCCCCGGATGGCACACAAACACCACCCTAACCTGCTGCATGGAACATACGCGTAAGAAGTGCTTAATAACCTATTCTGTTTATCATCCCAACCTCATGCGATATGGTTGCTGCATTTCTGGTGTCATTCTAAGGCTATCTGTCATCGACAGTGACCGTTCATAAGAGCCTATGTCGCAAACGTCAACAATGGCTTCTTCCGTAAATTTCTCGTAATTCAAATTCTATCCATGCAAGCCACCAAACCGGATAGTGGGACTCTCCCTCAGCACAAGGTCTGAACAACGTTTTTAGACCGCTGGCCAAATGTTAGAATCGATCAGCTGGCGGACCAGACATTTTAATTTTAAACTGGAGCCGGTTTTTACGCGGTACATTTTAAACGTTAATACAATCACATTATCTTATTTGGGCCAAAAGTAATCAAATCCAATACTTAAAAATATATTTTTTGTGTGAATCCAGAAATTTATTAAAAATGTGTACATTGATCCTACCATGCTAAAATTACATGAGTTAACAGAACCCAAACATTTGAGAATGTTTAAGCATGTGAATTTATCCCCGACCGATCAATCGAGATGTATACGTGGTCTCCCCATTTTTACAAAATCCAAAGCTTTTGTCTCATTTAACAATCATCAAAAATTGCTAAACTAAATAAAAGATAGTGATAAGTGATTTAATGAGAATTGAAATTGCTGGCTGCTCTTCAATACTCGTTACATGTTGATCTCAGACATTGTTACCGAAATCCGCAAACATGATTCCAAATTTTCGTCTGACAAAGATGAACGGGCGCGGATCATCGTGGACGAGTTTTCATTCTCGATGAATTCCCGGAAGAAGTCACTGTTTACGTTTGCGACATTGGTCTTTATGAAAGAAAAGTCGAGATATCATATTATTCCGGAACTTCTAATACGGAAAATACGAAACGCAGCCAAAATTATGTATGATTGGGTAAGTGTACCAGTTATGGCACTAGTGTTCCGGTGTTTAGCCCTAGAGCCTAACTCAAAATTTAAATAAATTTTCTTGGTTTCGTTTGCGTAGATACCTACATGGCAAAATCTATGTTCTTGTATCGAAATAAATTTGGTAAATAGTGCACAAAATTGAACATTAAGATATATACGCTGAGAAAAATTCGCAAAAGATTATACATTTTTTTTAATAAAAAACAACAAAACTATACAATGTAATCTGCATGGAATTACCCATTTAGGTTATGACAGTTTTGCCTGAATAATTGTTTATATTTTACAATAACGTCTTGTGGGCATAATGCTACTACATTATGCGCTTTAAGCCTACTGAAACTATTAATTTTATTTTAGTTCAAACACTAACTTTTTACATAGTTTTTTTTTTTTTCCTTTGGTTTGTTTTTTCCGTCGATCTTGTTTTCCGTGCTGAGCACCAATGCTACCGACGTGCCAGGAAGGCAGCTCCCACACCTGGACCCTACCTATCGACCCATCAACTCATGAACCGGGGACCAACGGCTTTACTTCCCATCCGAAGGAAGGCGTGATCAGAGATGTTATGCCTCAGAACATCCCGGCGGCGCCGACTGGGATTGAACCCAGGCCTGCTGGGGTGAGAGGTAATCACGCTTACCACTACGCCACCGACGCCGTTTTTTTACATAGTTGAAGATGCTAATTTCAAATAACAGACTGTAGTGGTAATTTTTATACGATAGATGGAGTAGATGAAAGCATAGAGTTGATAGTTCCGTTAGAGTACGGCTCTATGCTTTCATCTACTCCATCTATCGTATAAAAATTACCACTACAGTCTGTTATTTGAAATTAGCATCTTCAACTATGTAAATCGTTGACTAAAAACATATAGTCAAAGTACTAACTTTTTTCTTAGTGCGAATATATAAAACTGTAGTTGAAAACGTAAAAAAAAATACAAACAGAAAATAAGGTTTACCTAATAAACTAATCAGAAACATTTCATTAAGAAGTACATAAATGGTCATTGGCATCTAATGTCGTTTTCGGATTTGCGGTGTAATACTGTGTAGTGTAAGCGGCAAAAAGCGCGAGTCATTGACAGCTCATCATCATTTTGTTTGTAAACAAAGGTGCAACCGACATCTACATCCTGAATTATTTCGGTGTACGGTGGTGTAACGTCGGTGTAGTTACAGTGCAAAAACGAAAACCTAATGTTTTTGTAATATGTACATCATATGGGGGATATTTACATCTTTCATATTTCAAACAAGTTGTAGGGAAACTAGAGGCAAAACGATCAGCCGGAGCAAGAGTGCCATGCTCAATATATTTTGAAAATGAAGACATTTTTAATGCTATCTCACCATGAATCTTTGCATTCTATGAAAAATTCTAGAAAGTTCTGTCCGAAATGAAGTCTGAACAAAAATAATTTTGTGTTGATATTGTAAAGCGGTTTTTTATAAGAATAAGACTATTGTTATTTTTTCATAACATAAGAATTTCTGAATTTCCAATTTGTTTTTTTCCACTATTTCTGTATTGAGACGTCACTATTGTGGTCGATTAAAACATTAATATCAACAGATTCGTTCCGACGGGGATATGATTGCTATTTGGAGGGTACAATTTTTTGGTGCGATTTGGAGGGTACAATTTAAAAGTAATTCTGAGAAGTGAGAAAAAGAGAATCCCGATGATAATCTTCAAGCGTATGTATCTAGAGAGAATTTCTGAACGGCCATTGGAAATCAACTTACAATTGAGTCAATTTTCCCTCAATATCGTAAACATTAGGGCTACGCACTGAGTGAGTAAAATTTACCTCGAAAATCTTCGAATATGAAGAAAATATAGGTATCCTTGTGTTGATCTCATCATCGGGAGAAAAAAAAACCCAGAAATTGCTAATTAGGCTTTGCTTTTACTGTTCGAATAAATAGAAGGCTACTGTTACTTGTCCAGAAGAACAATTTAACAAACATGTTGGTTGATTAATAACTAATTAAGCCAATATGCACCATAATTCGCTTTAAAAAGCTCTTAGTCAGCTTTCATTGTTGGTTGAGAAGACTTGATTCGTTCTTCTTCATGATTATTCATTATTATGTCTCAACTGGAACTTTGCACTTAAACTTAAATTTATGTTAATGTGTTAAAACTTTTTTTTCCTTGATTTGTTTTCATACAGAGTACTAATGCTATCGACGCCAGGTAGGCAGCTCCCATACCTGAACCCTACCTATCGACCCATCAACTCATGAACTGGAGACTAACGGCTTTACTTCCCTTGATCAGAGATTTTATGCCTCAGATTGAAACCAGGCCTTTTGGGGGTGGGAGGCAATCACGCTTACCACTACACCACCGGCGCCGCTTATGTTTTGGAACTTGATAAATGTTACAATACTGCATATGACTATAACGCGATTTTTTTCGCCTCTATTTTTAATTGGGTGCTCTCAAGTTGCAACTGCAACTTATTCCAAAAAAATCAAAGAAAAATCAGATGCCACACTGATAAAATTTCAAAGATTGTTTTTATGCGTCCCACTCATGATTTTTTGCAATGTGATCAACAAATGATATCTATGTGTCGGGCACATACTTAATATGTGTACACATAAAAGCCATGTGTAACCACACATACTATTCATATGACTCATAAATTTCATGTGTGCTTCTGGGTGGATTCTGTTTATGTGTGATCACATGAAAATCATATGGAATTTCACATGGAAATTCGTCAATAAAAATGTGTGGAATTTTATTAGTGTACGCTGTAGCCATCCTGCTGAGGGCAAAATCGAATGAAAAAAATCGCGTTAAGGTTCAATTTACTTTGATGCATTTTTTAAAAATTCAAAAGCAGTTTTTTTCGACGCATTATTTTAGATTGCTAAAAGGTCGCGTCATTTTGTGTAAAATATCAAAAGGAATCGAATAGTGTGAGCTTTTTTCAATCTGAAATATTGCGTCGGAAAAAACTGCTTTTGAAATTTTCCAAAAAGCATCAAAGTAAATTGAACCTTAAAATACAATTGAGTGTATATGCAAATTTCCTGACAATTTTTTGATTCGAGTTTCGAAACCTGTCGGACACGGTTCTGTTTTAAGTTTGCTCTCTGTTTTGTGCGTGCGTTCGCTTTGATTGTTTTCGGTTGCATTTGGTTGATTAGCGGACGGTTATGCGTGTGTGATTTTTGATGGTTTTCTCGCTTTCTGGGAAGTTTTCGAATCGATAAAGAAACGTGATTCATCGTGTTTGCAAGAATCAGAAGAGATGTCGCTATCTTTTTTTTTTCCTTTGGTTTGTTTTTTTCGTCGATCTTGTTTTCCGTGCTGAGCACCAATGCTACCGACGTGCCAGGAAGGCAGCTCCCACACCTGGACTCTACCTATCGACCCATCAACTAACTCATGAACCGGGGACCAACGGCTTTACTTCCCATCCGAAGGAAGGCGTGATCAGAGATGTTATGCCTCAGAACATCCCGGCGGCGCCGACTGGGATTGAACCCAGGCCTGCTGGGGTGAGAGGTAATCACGCTTACCTTCATGTATGTCGCTATTTGAAAACTTGTTTTATTTTCTGTGGCATAGTGAAGCGAGGGATGCCTGCGTCGGAGGTGTTGGGTCTTCTAATCGTTCTATGATGGTGTTGGTGATCAGATGTACTCCAAACACTGAAGGGTCTTCGCATTCTGTTGTGAACCCTGCGGTTTGCTTCTAATACAGTAGCGCAGGCGAAAGAGTGATGAATGGTCTCAAAGCTTCGGTGCGAAAAGAAAACGGTTGCTGGAGAGTATTGGCAAGGATAATGCATGAAAAGCGCCCATTACATGTATCAATTTATTGACAAACATCGTATTGTCAATTTTCCTTACAATATTATCAATACATAAATATTGACAACATGAATGATAACACGCTTGAGCGCTCGTTACACAGATCAATATATTGACAATAAATTGACATACTGGCAATATTATTGAAAAGGTAATATTGATGACGATGGATTGCTGACGAGTATTGTTGAAAAAGTTATTTGCATTTAACTTAGTCAATATTCTTCCCCTCCCCAAGAGGAGGGAGAACGTACGTCATTTAGATCGACTGACTCACAAAGCACCTTCGTGCATGCAATGTTGCCTTTTGTTTAAATCTTCGTGTGTGATTTTAAACTAAATAAAAAATGCGAGGGCGACACATCTAAATCTCAAGTCTAGATGCTCAACAAATCTCATACTAGCGAATCAATCTTCGAAAAATCTTCTTTCATTTCTCGCATCTACTTGCATCGCGAATCATCTTTTTGCAGTAAATCTTCAGAATCGTCATAAATCTTCTTTCTATCTACTCAGCGTGCGCACAGCTAGCCACAGCAAAACACAATCTTTTCTGCATCGTAGATAGAGTCGTCCCCCTCGAAAAAATGTATCTTTTTACAGTCACCGATCACCCAGGATTCGTTTATATGGATGTACATTTTCTACAAAATCACAAGCATAATCATGTTATTTTTTTACTTTAAAATATTTTGTTTTTTTTTTGTTTTTTTTTATTATAGTCACTTTAACACTCTTGGGTCATTCGTGACTTGTCCGGGGGTGAGATTTGAACTCGTGACTTTGGCGTGAGAGGTATGGATGTTAACCACTACGCCGGGGTCGCCCCCCTACTTTAAAATAAAATAAATACTACCAGCGTTTCACATACTTACACGTAACGTAAATTAATTATTATATGCATGATTTTCATTTATGAATGTTTACCAAAACATCAGCATGATAGTTTCTATTTGGGAAACTGCGTACCGTGAACGTGGGTTATTCAATTGTAGTAATTCCGCGCACTCGACAATCGATTTGATTAAATTCGAACTATTTGGAAGTACATGTCATGTGATCTGTGGTTCTGTGCATTTTCTGTATCCTGTCAAACAGTTACAATATTTGGTATACCAATTTGGTATTTTAAAGACAAGTCCGCGGAATTACAGCTCACGCAGAATAACCCACGTTCACGGTACTTCCTATGTTAATTAATAAACTATATGTGTGGCCATTAATACAGTTTATATGACCTACATTAACTTTCTTGCACGTCTTTTGGTCATTAGTTAATAAATGATAAAACGAGTGTATCATTATGATAAAACTAAGCATTATAGATATGTATGGATGACATTAGGTAAACATTATTGTTCTAACGAAACAGGAGAGTTCAGTGATATCAAAAATAAAATTGGATGCTATAATTAATCACCTAGTTCTTACATCATTCTGTAAATAAATTCTTTTTATTTTATATGGGAACTTAAGAATAGACCTGGAATAGATTATTATTAAACACTATTTATTCTAAAAATCCTAAAAATTTTATTACACATTTTATGCAAGTATACGTAAATGTTGGGTGAAAATTGGTTTCTATATATATCTTCTAAACCAGGACTCCACTGTTTGGTATTTTTTTAACTACGGAATTGTTGGGTTAAAATTTACAAATCAGTGAAAAAATTAAAAATTTGGGAATTTATTCCGAAAATGTACGGACTATCCCCATTTAATGATACGAATCAAATTTGTCGATTTTATTGATTTCCTTCGAGTAGCGATCATTAGAAATTTTACCAACTTTTTCAGCTGTTCAAAAACCCGGCAAAACTTTGGTGTGTAGCTAGTATTTTCTATACATACAGGTCCAGCAATCAAACGTTTGGACTCGAATGCAAACATTAACTCTAAACACACTTTCTTTCGCTGATCCATGTTTCTTGTGTGGGGAAATTGAGACAGATAATATTGACATTAATACATGGAGGTAAAAAGGCTTCTAACGTATTGCCATTAATGTTGTCAATATTCGTATATTGATGATATTGATGGCGAAATTGACTGTTTTTTGTCAATTCATTCTGAGTATTGACAAAGTGAAAATAAAAATCAACTTTTCGTCAATACTTGTCATCAATCATCGTCTTCACTATCACCTTTTCAATAATATTGTCAGTATGTCAATTTATTGTCAATATATTAATATGTGTAATGGGCGCTAAACAGCTTCGAAAACATGGAAAGACAGGCTTATAACAGATAATTTTGGTGAGATCTTTCTTTTTGCATTTATTTAAATTTGTTTACATTTTCACATAACCTTTACTTTATATCGAATAGAGATTCCTAAATATATTACATTTTCTACTAACACAAATGTTTCCTCCCGTGGCATCTATGAAGGTAGTATGGGTTCCCTGCACCTTCTTAAGTAGATGTTGAACTAATTTTCCTTCATATACCTTGCGATTGTAAGGATGTGGCCAGGTGTATAATGCGATGCTTGATTTGTAGATTTTAATGTGTGGGGAAAACCACTAGTCCCAAGTGTTTTTTTCACGGCAACGCACGATATTTTCTACAAAATGTTTTGGTTGATCTTTATATAGCCCCCCACGATTTGTGCAATTGCTTATGCTATGCTATATGCAAATTTCCTGACATTTTTTTTCGATATAGCTCGGGCACAGGTTATTTATTAAAATCGTGCAAATTTAAGTAGTACAGATATGTTCTGAGCGGTTCTATTGTGAGTTTAAAGTATGTTATGTAATAAATATAAAATTGAATTTTCAGTTTTATTTAATCACACTCAACGTTCCCTATGCCCGAAATCTGAAATAAGTTTCAGTTAAAGAACCCTTATCTGTCAAAATTGGACAACATCAAAACGCTCTAACAATCGGTCAGGTTTATCATATGCATTTTAATTAGCGATTGTCGTGAATATCAAGAAGTATTCAGCTTCTTCTTATTTGTCTTTATTACATGCCTTCTGTGATTTTGCACCGGTCCTCAAACTCAGTGTTCTAGATGCACTTTCACAGTTGTTGAATGAGAGCTTTCTAAGCCTGTACCATTTTTGCTTTAGTATAATTGTGTGGCAAGAACAATTATAATACTAGTACAGTGCCAAGTGAAGTCGAGCGAGAAAATTTTGCAATATAAAAAATATTTAATGCCTTGGAAATGCTCTTTTAGTGCGTAGCTACTCAGATTTACTGCCTGCCTGTCTTTTTTTAGTCAGAGGAGCGGAGCGAAGGATAACCGTCTAGAATAAGCTTTCAAAAGAATATTAGGAAAATTTAAGAAAATTTAGAACTTAAGAAGATTAAAAGAGCTTTTTTTTTTGGAACCTCATCCTAGACGTTTGTGCCCGCTCCTCTGACTAAAAAAACACGGGCGAGCATTTTTCAAAGGTTCAAGGAGCATTTCATCTCTTTAATATTATGTATAGTTGCGACCTTACCGGACGTAAAGTGTAGATATTTGGACATACATTTTGAATTTAAAAATGAATCTTTTTTCCAGGATATTGAATGCAATTATGAATTTAAGCTTAAATGGATGAATATTTTTAAAGGTCCTATTTTCGTTGATCGATTCTCTTCATTTATTTTCTCTTGCATTACAGCGCATTGTGCAAATACATTAGGGGCTGTTCATAAACTACGTAGACCGATTTTTAGAGGTTGTAGACACCCCCCTCTCCACGCGTAGACAATCGTCCATTCGTCCATACATTTTTTTTTTCAAAATTGTATGGACCGTAGACATTTGCCCCCCCCCCTGTCCATAAAGAGTCTACGTAGTTTATGAACACCCCCTTATAAGTGCGACTAAAAGTGCGGAAACGCTAATAATAGTGTGATTTTACGTTAAATCATATTGGTGTACTTTACGACGATATCACGTAAAAGCGCACTTTTTTAAGCGATTCCGCATTTTTTAGGAGTCTTAGTGCAAAATACATTAATAACTGCAAACAAATCCCTGTTTTGTTTGACGTTTTAGACGCTAGATAAGGTATGTGGCAAAAATAGCACGAAATCCGTTTGCATAGCACTGGCTATCAAAAGGAAAAATTGATCAAGAGGATCAATCATTGCAGTTAAGCCCTCATTAAGAACGCTAGAATATACAACATTGCTTGATTAATTTTTGAATAGGTCTTAATTCCATTTATCGATAAACTTTTTTAACTCGATTCGCTTTTCATCTGAGCGGTCAATTTACAATATTGACGCATACAATCAAAACTTCATTTAATTAAAGATTACGTATCATTATGTACTGCGAAAGTAGAAAGCGTTTAAAGATAAAATTGCTCTCTCAGCGCGCCGGTACATGTTTTAGGAAATCGCTTCGTAAAGCGGTAAGGAATATTCTGACGGATTTGGAGTCTTTTCTAAATTAAAGTATACATCCCAAGGAACATTTTAAGCAAAAAAAAAAAATTTTTTTTTTTGAAAAATCAAAGTTTACCCCCCTCTTAAAGGAAAACTCAATTTAATAGACAATGAGTAACTGCAGGTTTTCCCAAATATGAGTAAATTTCGTATGGAAAGAAAATGCTCTGAGTCAATTGAATTCAGTCGATAAGGCGTTCTGATTGGCCGTGCATATACGATCATCTATTTTACTCCAATCTCATGTTCTAAACAGCGCGTAAATAGCATCGTGCTTGTCAACCGCGCCGAATCCACGGGAATGCACAAACAAAACACGTTAGGATCCTTAATCGTATATAAATTTTTTTTTTGGTTTTTTAGCACAACGAAACGAAATATGAAAAAATACATATATGAATTGCACAGTAATTTAACAGGACGATACCGACTGCTTTTGATATGATTTTTCGTAGAAGTGGCATCGCTGGTACTTTTTTTTTTGTGTTGAGTGGTTCGGTATTCATACCAACACACATGGTCTTCAATCTTCTCTACCATTGCACCTTTCCCATGCCGTTTGCTGTAATCGTTGCTCGTCTTTGTCGTCGTCATATTTATCATCGAAGTCGTAGTGTGGCACTACCACATAACACGCCGCCAAAAAATTTCATTCGACTCGTCTGTTTTTGTGTACAATGTCGGCTTTTATTTTTGGAGTTTTATTTATTCATAAACTTCTCATTTTCATCCACTGTGTGCGGCATCGAGCCGAGAGAAAACTGACATTGGCCCACGCTTGTAGTCAATGGTCAGAGATTTGGTATCTACTTTCTTTTTGTTTTTGCATTTTTTTTTCTAAATAATTATCAATGATGAGTGGCAATAGTTTTGCACGAATTTTTAATCGCAAGTAAGGTAATTCATATTATGTACGGTATCTTATTGTAACATTCAGTCGAATCGTTACACCACGCGACATATTTTTTTCTTTTCAATAGGGATCTTGAGTTCCACGTTGCGTTTGCTTTTCGAAAAGATCAACGTTCCTGCTAAAAAGTCACAATGCTAGGTCCTCCCCGATCGCGTAAACCTAGAGCATAAAGCGTGTTGCGTCAATTGGATGAGCGTGAAGCTTTGTGCGTTTAACACCAATAAACAATTACCGTGACCTGCTGTAATTCCGCGCAGCACCTAATACCGTGGGTTTGACAGTCAACATGAATATGTTGCTATGTATATTGATTTTTTTTTCAAAATTATTTCCGCAAATGTTAAATTATCGAGTTATTTTACGAAGGCATTACATATTTGACAACTGGTTACACACACGTATACAACAAAATATTTATAGAATAAAAACCACGGAATCAGGGCACTGTCGTACTTTTTAGTTCATAATACAGTTGTTTGATTGCAGCTGCAAAATGACTTAATAAAACGTATGTTTTACATTCTGAATCAATTGACCACTTTGTCAAGCAGTTTTGGCGTGACTTTCTACCAGCGATTTCACAAAACTGGACCAATTAATTTCTATTTTGTTATGAAACGCACAAATGCTGGCTACTTTTCTCGTGGTTGTAGAAGAAAACATCTCAAAATAATGTTTTATTTCAAAGTACGAGTGGTAGTAAACGTCATTTAAACAGCTCGAATGAAGTGGTTAATTGAACAAGGCTCTGGGCAACGTTAGAAACAGAGGTTCTATTCATGATGCACCCCGTTTGTTTAATATAGGGATGATCAAAGTTTTCCTCTTCATGTGCGCGGTATTAGACAGAAATGATATGTTTAACCATTGCAATTTTTAATATGATTTAATTTAAGGGCATGTCACGATAAATATTACCAAAATATTTTTTGAACGAATGATCTTGGATAATACACACAATAATGGCACTAATAGATGATATAGATAATAGAACACATACAAAACAGTCCTGCTAACAATATTAATCTTTGTTACTTTCTCTCATTACAGAGCTTACTACGAACTGCAGAGCAGCTAAAAATCAAAGGATTATGTGAAGTTAGTGAACCCCAATACGAACAGGATTATTCACCATCCGTCAAACGCTACAAACCATACCGTTCACGATCACCAGACAATCGTCATCCACCACCTCCGGGTTCACAACCATTGTCGAACACTAGAAATCTTCAATCTTCTTCCTCGCAAAGCAACATTAACCAAAGTGGACAGGATTCCAAAAGTGGCCATAAATCATCATCCGGCAGAAGTCACAACAGTAATTCAGAATCGGCTACGGCTGATAATGGATCATCGCCTGTAGTTGTTTTAGAATCTCGTGATTTAACCTCAACACCAGACAAAGAACGAAAAGGCAAAATGACCAGCCTTGGAATGGGAGTTGGAATAGTGAGTAAACTATCGGAAGCTGATGATCGCATAGGGTTGTAAATTTAATCTCATTTAATATTTTCAGAATGGCTCTGTTATGGGCGTTCCAATGGGATACTTGGACTTTGCTCCTGAGCCTCCGGCTCCAACGGCAACACCAGTGACAGAGCATCATGATATTAACTGTGCCCCTAGCCATGACACACGTGATCTGTCCAGTAAGTGTTAGTAGCCCATTTTTATTCCCCTTATATCAGCGGTTTATTTCTAGCGTCCTGTGGTCTAAAGAGATAAATCGCGCCATCAACAGGTGAATAATGTGTTTTTTTGTTTCTTTTTTTTCAACTTAAAATTTAGATTCGATTTCAAATAATGGCGACATTCGGGTAAAATTTGAAACACTTCGGTCATTAGATGCACAGGATGCAATCCAACTAGACAACCAAGTGACCCATCAAATGCATACCCAAACGCAGCAACATATACAGCACCAGCAAATCCTCCACCAGCAACAACAACAGTCGCATTTATTGCAACAACAGCAGCAAATCCACCGACAAACACCTCAACCGCAGCAGATAGAACAACGTCTATCGCCTCATCAACCTTCTCAACAACAACCACCACAGCATCATCAGCACGTCCTACTGATTGATCAGCAATCGCAACACTCCCACCACTCTACCCACAGTCCTGCATCAAATGCTTCCAGTTCGTCTAGCCAACACCACCCAGAAAACCTGGTAACTGTCGCTTCCACCACTTCCGATAACGGTACGCCAGTGGAAATGAAAACGAGAATTGCGTTAAAACAAGAGATTATGACTGAAGTTGAGCAACAAACACATCAACAAACACATCAACAACAACAGCAACAACAACAGCAACAACAACAGCAACAACAACAGCAACAACAGCAGCAACAACAACAACAACAACAACAACAACAACAACAACAACAACAACAACAACAACAACAACACCAACACCAACAGCAGCAGATGGAAATCGAACAAGATCAATCATCTATGCATGGAATGGTTGTTACTCCAGAGATCTCCGGAATGATGAGCCAGAGTCAAATGAGTGGTAAGTTCATACCCAGTGATGAAAATTGTTTTCCAAACAGTTTCAGTTATCCAATTTCACTACACCCTACATGGGCGACAATAAGACATTTTTTGTTTGTTTTTTTTATAACTTCAATGCAAAATCTTTCCACAATCTCACATGTAGATATTTATCAATCAGATGCTAGCGAGGATTCAAAAGTTGGCATTCTGGATGGATCGTCCACGCAATATACAAATTTGACGAGTCCTAATGCAGGTGACCCCAAAACACCAAGTGGCCCAAAAACATGGACGGCTGAAGATATGGAATCGGCGCTAGAGGCTCTTCGCACTCACAATATGAGTTTGACGAAGGTGAGTATCACTGGCATGAAAATATATTTTGTCTTTCCGGAAAGATTATATACTAATTGCAGTCTAAAAAAAAAAAATTAAAGGCTTCTGCGACGTATGGTATACCGTCAACGACTCTATGGCAGAGAGCGCATCGACTTGGTATAGACACGCCTAAGAAGGAAGGACCGTCCAAAACATGGAATGAAGACTCACTGAATAGCGCTCTGGAGGCTCTTCGTACCGGTACGATATCGGCCAATAAAGCATCGAAAGCATTTGGCATCCCGTCTTCCACACTGTACAAAATTGCCCGACGCGAAGGAATCCGATTGGCGGCCCCTTTCAATGCAGCCCCCACAACATGGTCCGCGGAGGATCTAGATCGTGCCTTGGAAGCTATCCGTGCTGGCCAGACTTCGGTACAGAAAGCAAGTACAGAATTTGGCATCCCGACTGGTACTTTGTATGGTCGTTGCAAACGGGAAGGAATCGAACTGTCCCGATCAAATCCGACTCCCTGGTCAGAGGACGCAATGATGGAAGCCCTGGAATCTGTAAAGTGAGTGTAACGATCAAATTTTAAATCTGGGGCGTCGTTTTTTTTTGCATGTATTCAATAACAGGTTGATAGGTTAATTATGTCCTCAAATTTATGCTATCGCTTTCTGGACAATTTTTCAGGAAATACGTAATACCGTGACATGCCCTATTTCCGTGAGGTTAAGAGCACTTCAAGTTTAAATCAGTTAGCAAAAACTCAATTTGCTGTGATTTATGTTTCTTTAAGCATCATATGATTGTGTACTGTATACATTTTGCCATAACAATTTAATTTGTAATATTTTTACAATCTGAAAAATAATAAAAATTGTAATGGTTAAACATACCATTGTGCCTAATACCGCGCACTTGAAGCGTGACACTTACACTGAAACAAAATCCATTGGCAAAAATACTATATTGATGGTTTAGATTACCCTCACCAATAGATTTTTACAGAAAACAATTTCATTTAATTTTACTATTATTTCTATCAAAATTACTATGCATTTTAAGCAAGCATAGTAGTATTGCCAGAATCATAGTAAATTTGTTAACATTCATAGTCAACTATACTGAATTCATAGTAGATTCAACAGCAATAAGCGTGGTTATATTGAAAATAAGTGTTTTCTGCAAAATAGTATTCCTAACTATGGTCCTTGTTTCAGTGTAGAAGCATCCATACACTAAAGAAATAATTGGTACGAATTTCATACGAAATGCTTATGGAATTTAACCAAAAGAATTTATGTTTTATTCCATACGATGGCAAAATGAACGAAAGCCGCCTCTGTTATCATTTATGATTTGTGCAATAGAATAATATACACTGAGGAAATAATTCGTTCGAATTTCATACGAAATGCTTATGGATTTTAACCAAAAGAATTTGGTTTGAATTTCATACAATAGCATTATGAACGCACGCCTTCGTTATCGTTTATGATTTTCGCTATATATAGATATGAGTTTCATAAAGCTGTCGTATGAAAATAGTACGTTATGATTGTGAAAACCATATTTCATTCATATGGATTTTGAATGAGTGGAATACGGAATATAATCGTATCAACAATGAAATCGTGAATATTTATGCTCCTTCAGATTTTGTTTTATTTTTCATGTGAAATTAATTTAATTTAGTAAAACAAACAATTAAATCATTTGATTTGCATTGTTTATTTGATTTAACCTGCAGCTAAAATAAATCAATTGAAAAAAGATATTAGTTTATATTAGCACGAGACAATGCCTGAAATATATTTTGCTTGGTCTACGTAATTAAGGCTGCCGTATTTACACCACACTCTGTAATTTTAGTCGAAATTCATTGATTAAATGGTAATATAGATGCTAATTTGTACCCGGAACATCCTTTTACACTGAATTTAGCGTTTTTACCTCTGAACACAGGCAAAGCATCCACCGGAACCTTGAGATCCGATAACAATTGCTGTTCGTACGCCATATTTCTTTGCTTTGAACAAACGGCATACGATCGTTTCATACGAACGACGTATTATTTTTTTCACACAAGGTAAACTAATAAAGTTCATTGTAGTCTCGTATGAACTTCAAACGCGTTTCGTATGAAAATCATAATTGAGACGTGCAATTTGTATAAGCCTGCTATGAAAAACATGTTTATGTTTTAGTTCAAAATGCTCGTTCATACGAAACGTATTATAAAAATCTTAATTCTAGTTTTCTCAGTGTAGATTTCGTATACTGTCGTATGAAAATGATTTCGTACTTTGCCGTATGAAAATGATTCGTAATGAGTATAAAATTTACATTTCATTCGTATGAATTGTAAACGCGCGGAATAAGAAATGCAATCGAAATGATCATGAACTTCATTGTAAATATTCCTGTGCATCAGATGTTTGTATATTACTAGTAAATTAATTATATCAAGAAATTTAAACAAAATTAACATCATTTTATTTTCATTAAACAAAATTAAATATACATAAATACATATTGATTATATGAATATCAATCTTTATATTTGTTTTAAAAATTTCACTCGTGCTTTGACTACAGTCTGGGTCTATCGATGCCACTGGTTCTAATTTCAACTAAGTTATGCCCGCGATGACATCTGCAGAAATTCCTGATTGTCCGGAATATGATATTGGACAGATTCTGTGGAGAACTTTATAGTCAATACTTGAAATAATCTTATATAATCTTACGATTGACTCTCACCAGTCCACAATCCACTCCCAAATCAAATCGAACTTCCAGATGATACCGGTACGTTTTATAATGCGTTTTTATTATTTTTGAATTCAGCCCACCAGAACTTTGAGATACGCTAGTTATTTCGGCTCGTACGCCATATCGTTCACATCATAAGAACGACTTATGCTTTTTTCACACAAGATCAACTAATAGAGTTCATTGCAGCCTCGTATGACACGTAGAAGCGTTTCGTAAGGAATACATAACTGAGACGTGTAATTTGCATAAGCATGCTATGGAAACCATACGTTGTCGTATGCAATGATTTCCAAAGTTCAAAACAACCGTTCATACGAAACATATTATGAAAATCGTAGTTCTAGTTTCCTTAGTGTATATTAATCAAATGGGCTGCATCATGGAAAAAGAAGTAAGAATTCCATAAGTACCACTTATGCATTTTCGAAAAAATGGATTTCTTATGAAAATCATAAGCTTGGCATAACGCATATGTTAGCTCATGAAACTTAAAAAAAATAATTATATAATGTAGCAGACAGGAATAGAACCCTCAGCGTTCAGATTATTGACTCCGAGATTTGCTTTCACATCTATCAACGCTTGGGAAATCGAACCGGTCAAAGGTGTATAAGAACCAGGCATACAAAAAGTACCGCCTCATGACAGTATTCCAACGGCTTTCGCTTTCTTTTTCCTACGAAAGCCTTGAGATTGAGTTATAAGCGACAGCCCACAGTGAGGCTGTCATACGACTTGCAACGTTGGCGTCTTGTGCAGTACACGACAGCTCGTTCTTATTCATGTATTTCGTTCGTTCGGCTATGACAGCCTCGGATGGTCATTCGTAACGTTCATGAGTTGATGGATCGATAGGTAGGGTCCAGGTGTGGGAGCTGCCTCCCTGGCGTCGGTAGCGCATTGGTGCTCAGCACGGAAAACAAATCAAAGGAAAAAAAAGCTAAGTATTATCCGAGACTCGGTAATCAAATGTCACTTTTGCTGAGATCTCAGTGAAACTTATTTTTGCCGAGATTTGCACAGCCGAGCTCGGTAGAAAAAACTAACCCCCCTATTCTGCGAGTCACGTGACTCTCTCTCACCGGTGAGGTGACAATAGTCACCTCGTGTGAGGTGACTCTGCATTTGATTTGCATGGAGAGTCACCTCACACGAGGTGACAATTGTCACCTCACCGGTGAGAGAGAGTCACGTGACTCGCAGAATAAGGGGGTAAGTGTGCACACTAAGATTTTGTTTTCGTGTTCGGTAAATTTTACCGAAATCAGAACAGCTGAACGTTCGGTAAAACTTTGACCTTCATTTTTAAGTCCATTGAATTAAAAAAAATATTCAAAACATGTTCAACCTTGTTTAAACGATCAAATCTTCAGAGTTGGTTGGAAATGCTAACATGAAGCTTTAGTGTGATGATTTATTAGCTAGAGAATGATCTTTAGAAGAATGTAGGTGGATAGTTCCGTTAGAGTACGGCAGTATGAAAATTGAATAGAAGTTGAAAATGAGCGAAGGGCCATTAAAGCGACAGTTTTCAAGATGACGCACATTTTTGCCTAGCCCGTACGATGTACGCGGGGACTTGAAGTATGTCTCCAAGTCCACAGGCAAAAATGTGCGTCCCTCTTGTTGCTCATAAACTGACTGCGGCTGTGGAATAGTTCTAGCGACGTTTTCATCACTACCTAAAGCCCCACGTCGCGAGAGCATTTCCAGTCGATGGTGTGTTATAATGCAGTTCTTCTTTACCCAACTATTGTGTTGCTCCTCTCGTCATACTCTGAAAATCGTTAACTTCGCGTATGAAGTAACATAAAAAACACTTTGAATGATCAAATCTTGTCATTTTAGTGTAGATTTAGTTTCAAAGTAACTGAAAAGCAATTTAATTAAATTGCATAAATTTTACCGAATAGTTCAGCTGTTCAGATTTCGGTAAAAATTACCGAAGTCGGCGAAAATTTCTAAGTGTGTACACCACTGGCGCCGTTTATAAAAAATAATTTGATTTTTGATATAAAAGATCATGATAAAAATATTTTGCCAACCGTCGTGTCGAGTTAACAGTTATCATAACAAAAATAATATCTAAACGGTATATAAAGGTTATTTCTTTATTTGTTTATATTTGCATCAACAGACTATAAATAGTCCCAATGATGTGTAAAAAGATAACAAATTTAGCTATCATGATAAAAAATCAATGTTTGGGTTTTGATATTGTTATTTCGTTCATATTTGCGATATTTTTTTCATGTCAAATTTAGTAATCGGAGCAGTGTTGAAAATATTCACCAAAACTCACTGTGAGTAGCGAACTTCTCCCTTGGTGTACTTTGTGAAATATCGCGATCTTTTTCAACCCTGAATGCTGCGAAGTGTTTAAATAAAAAATGTGGTAATATAAGCCATCATTATTGTATTGTTCATGAACAAAGCAGTAAGAATCCTGCTTTATATCCTCATAATTTTTTTTTTTTTTGTTAATTACTTTATTTGTACAGGCTCATTCGAATAAACTTTACAGAGCCAAGTTATCATTTTCTTTATACATTATAAATGTCTTAAATCTAAAATTAAAGGATTGGAACCGATTACTCGCGGTCTTCTCGAGGTTAGTGGATGACAATTGTTTGGATCGGGAGAGGGAAAAGGAGATTTGGAATATGATTTATGATTCATAAATTTCACTATTTCTAAAACAAATACTTAATCCTATCGACGTTATATCAACTCTGTAATTATACAATTATTACAGAAACAAATCTACAAAAAAATACACACACACATACAAAACACAAACTAAACACAAGGTTAATCAAACTTACAATCTATGGTTAATATTCTTCAAGAGAACATATATGAGTTGCATAAACTCCAGATCGCGTCTAGCCAAAATATCCCGAACTGGAACATTAGGTTGTCTACCTCGAGCCCGAAGGGAATCATACAACTCGGATCTGACTCCACGGTGCTCAGCACATGACCAAATAATGTGATCTGCGTCCTGGTAACCTTGTCCACATTCACAGAGATTACTGTCCCCCAGCTCAACACGGAACAAGTGAGCGTTTAACGAGTAGTGATTGGACATGAGGCGAGACATCATACGAATGAAGTCTCGACCCACATCCAACCCCTTGAACCAAGGACACTTCGACACCTTAGGGATGATTGAATATAACCATCGTCCCAAACTCCCTTCACTCCATTTATTTTGCCAGCTGGCGAGGGACTGTTGACGATAAATGAAGAAAAATTCGTCGTAGGCGATTTGTCGATCGTAAATATCGCCTTCCATAGCGCCCACCTTTGCAAGCGAGTCCGCCTTCTCATTGCCCGGAATCGAGCAATGAGATGGGACCCATGCAAAGGTGATGACAAAAGATCTTAAAGATAAAGCACTTAGAAGCTCTCGTATTTTCATGAGAAAATACGAGGAGTGCTTTACTGGCCTCATGGAGCGAATAGCCTCGACAGAACTGAGACTATCCGTAAAAATAAAATAATGATCTGGTGCAAGTGAGGCGATCGTTTCTAGCGTACAATGTATTGCCGCCAGCTCAGCAACATATACGGAACAAGGAGCTTGAAGCATTCGAGAGGCGCTATGAAATTCGTTATAAATACCAAAACCAGCGGACGCCTCTATTAGTGATCCATCTGTGAAGAACGATCTTGCGGAATCAACTTGGCCAAACTTTGCAGCGAAAATTGACGGAGCAATCATGGAACGATGATGCTCTGGGATTCCGCGAATCTCTTGCGTCATTGATAAATCAAAATGAACAGAACTGTCGAAGTCGGAGAAGCAAACACGATAGGGATTATGCTGCGAAGGGCTGACATCCTGTGTTATGTACACGTAGTACAATGACATAAAACGAGTTTGAGGGTTTAGCTCAAGAAGCTTCTCAAAGTTTGCAATCACCAGTGGGTTCATAATTTCACAACGGGTGAGGAGCCTGAGGGATAATTCCGAAAACCGATCAGAGAGTGGCAACATGCCCGCTAACACTTCGAGACTCATCGTATGAGTCGAGTGCATGCATCCTAATGCGATACGAAGACAGCGATACTGGATCCGTTCCAGTTTGATGATGTGCGTTTTAGCCGCCGACTGGAAGCAAAAACTACCGTACTCTAAAACCGATAAAATCGTTGTCCGGTACAACGTTAGAAGATCTTGCGGATGGGCTCCCCACCACGTTCCGGTAATTGTTCGGAGAAAATTGATCCTTTGTTGGCATTTCCGCTTCAGATACTCAATGTGGGATCTCCAGGTGCATTTTGAATCGAACCAGACCCCAAGATATTTGAAGGACATAGAATGAGTGATCGGTTTACCCAAAAGTTGAAGCTTTGGTTGTGCTGGGCTATGCTTCCTAGAAAAAACGACCAACTCAGTTTTCTCCGTGGAGAATTCGATACCTAGCTGGATAGCCCAAGTAGACAAATTGTCTAAGGTATCCTGTAAGGGTCCTTGCAGGTCGGCCTCTCTGGGTCCTGTCATAGACACTACTCCGTCATCTGCAAGTTGTCTCAACGTGCAGTTGTCCCTTAGACAATTGTCAATTTCTCTGACGTAGAAATTATACAGAAGGGGGCTTAAACATGAGCCCTGGGGGAGACCCATGTAGCTAAATCGTGAAGCTGTAGAGTTTCCATGAGAAAAGCTCATATGTTTCTCTGACAGCAAATTGTACAAAAAGTTATTAATTAATGGAGAAAGGCCACAAGCGTGGAGTTTGTCTGAAAGGACTTCAACCGATACTGAATCAAAAGCCCCCTTAATATCCAAGAAGACAGAAGCCATTTGCTCTTTATTAGCAAAAGCCAACTGAATTTCAGTGGAAAGCAACGCGAGACAGTCGTTCGTTCCCTTGCCCCTACGGAAACCAAATTGAGTATCTGAGAGTAGGTGGTTCAACTCAACCCATTTGTCCAGACGAAAAAGGATCATTTTCTCCAACAATTTTCGAATACACGATAACATCGCAATGGGACGATACGAATTGTGATCTGACGCGGGTTTCCCAGGCTTTTTAATGGCTATAACTCTCACCCGCCTCTAATTATCCGGAGCAATATTAAGCTCCAGGAACTGACCAAACAAGTTCAACATGCGCCTCTTAGCGACGTCTGGGAGGTTCTTCAACAAGTTGAACTTGATTCTATCAGCCCTCGGAGCCGAATTGCCACACGAAAGGAGCGCGAGTGAGAGCTCCAGCATTGAAAAAGGCTGGCTGATCTCGTCTACCGAATTCGTCGTTTCGCGAGGAATCATCTGTGCCGGCACAGAATCAGGACATACTTTTCGCGCGAACTTGAGGATCCAACTATCGGAGTACTCCTCGCTCTCGTTGTTTGAAGACCAGTTACGCATCCTTCGCGCCGCATTCCAAAGCGTATTCATCGACGTTTCGCGCGATAATCCGTCCACGAATTGCCGCCAGTATCCGCGTTTCTTGGCTTTGATGAGGCTCTTGAGTTCGCGTTCAAGAGCCGAGTACGCTTCGAAATGTACGGGTGTTCCACGTTTCCGGAAAAGCTTAAACGCGTCGGACTTTTTACGATAAACCTCAGTGCATTGCTGGTCCCACCAAGGGGAAGGAGGTTTCCTACGCAAAGACGTTCCAGGAACCGGCCGAGTTTGAGCTTGAAGCGCGCTGTCCAAGATCAGATTGGAGAGGAAGTTATATTCCTCCAACGGTGGAAGCCCTTCTACCGACGTAAGGGCATCTCCTATCACATTCTTGAACTTTGTCCAATCGATATTACGGGTAAGATCGTACGCGACGTTAACGGGTTCCGACGGATTGAACCCACTGGCAACTGAAACTTTGATCGGCAAGTGATCACTACCGTGGGGATCTTGGATCACATTCCACGTGCAATCCAACGATAATGAGTTAGAGCAAAGTGTGAGGTCTAATCTACTTCCATTCGAGGATGGGCCAGCCAAACGTGTTACTTCTCCATTGTTAAGAATTGTCATATTAAAGCTGTCGCAGAGGTCATATATCAAAGTAGAACGGTTGTCATCATACGGTTCCCCCCAGCCTGTACCGTGGGAATTCAAATCTCCCATAATCAACCGTGGAGCAGGAAGTACCGAACAGATATCTGAAAGTTGTTTGCGATTAACAACGGCTCTAGGAGGAATATAAACAGAAGCAATACAAAGGCTCTTACCTTTAATAATAGCCTGACATGCAACAACTTCAATACCTGGAAATTGTGGAAGATTCACTCTATAGAAGGAATGGCACTTTTTGATCCCCAAAAGTACCCCTCCTCCACGCGAATCCTCACGATCCAGTCGAATAATGTTAAAATCATAAAAAGGAAGATCGATATCTGAAGAGAGCCAAGTTTCACAAACAGCAAATGCATCACAATCATTATTGTGAATTAAAAACTTAAAAGAATCTAATTTAGGAATGAGACTTCGACAATTCCACTGTAGAACAGTGATCAAATCCCCGACCTCGTTTGGAAAATTATCCATCGAAGGAAATGATTGCTGCAATGAGGGGCCACTTCAATGTCAATTGCTTCAAGAGGGTCTTCACAGAAGGAAGCATTGCCAGAACAATGCTTTTGAGAGGATCAGAAATATTGAGGTACTTGAGAATATCGTCCACAATTTTATCAAATGAGAACAACCCGGATGAAGAAGGGGCTTCTGTTCTTAAAAATGGGCCATCAGGGGTTTTTGATGTCCCCGGGAGAGATGGAAAGTTCTGGTTATAGTCAGTTCTGCGGAAACCAGGAGGAGTTGAAACTTCCTTTTTTCCATCACTCCTTGATTTGGGCAAGTTGATTTGGGGTTCCTTATCTGCAACTTTCCGCGAACGGATGCGTTTTCGTTTCCGTGCAGAACCTTCCGGAAAACTGAAAGAAACTCCCTCCTCAGCCAAGTCAGAGTCAGACTCGTCATCAGACAAAACAGCAAAGGGATTTTTGTCGTTGGTTGATGGTGTGGCTGTTTTTAGCATTGCTGCAAAAGACTGCCTGGAACGCTCCTTAAGAGAGCGTTCTAGTTTCTCCCCGCGTTGTTTGTACGCCGGGCACGATGAGAGACCATGAGGAGTTCCCTTACAGTACACGCATTTTGGTGCAGTGACTGTGCAGGCGCCATCCTCGTGCTTCTCCCCGCATTTGGAACAGCGTGCCTTGCTGCCACAGTGAGAGGCCGTATGTCCCAACTGTTTGTAATTTTGGCAGTTCATGACCCGAGGAACAAACAAACGCACAGGTAGCCGAAGTTTTCCCAACTCGATGTAGTGAGGAAGGGCTGAACCAGAAAAGGTCACCCGAAACGAGTCTGTGGGGGTAAAGCTCTTTTTACCCTCGCTGAAAGATACTGAGTTCAGCTTCTGGACTTCCAGTATCTCAACCGTGGGAAGCAAGGGGTTCTTGAAACGGCCAACCGCTTGCTTCGCCAAGATCTTGGGGGTCAGACTCGCTTCGGTGACCACACCTTCGATCTCCACATTACGAGCTGGGATGTACACTCTATACTCTAGTGTAAAGAGCTGGGAGGCAGCAATCTCGTTAGCTTGTTTCAGGTTAGAGACGACAACGCGAAGTTTATTGTACCTCACCTTCGAGATTTCGGTCACGGCCGAGAACCGCTTCGTCAGATCATTAGTAATTTGCATTACGTTCAAAGGTTTCTTTTTGGGCTGAAAGTAAACAACCCATGGGCCAGTCGAGTCTTCTGGGTAGGCTTATCTGTCCCTGTCCATTACCAGACTGAGATGACGAAGCAGGGATGGCATCATCTGATTTCTGGGATGACAGACGTTTTCGACCCTTCTTGCAAAGTGGTGTCATCTTCCGACAAAACGTCCATTTCGTCTTCTGACAAAATGTCCATTTTGCCGTACTAGTGGGAGCGAAAAACGCTCTACCACTGCAACGATAATCAAAATTACTCGGACACAATACACGAGAAAAAAAAAATACAACACAGAAACACAAACTTAAAATTTAACTGATGGGAGAAAGGAAGAAACAAGAACAAAAACTTATCTGATAATCCTATACTACTACCACCGAGCGTTTACACAGCAGCAGCGGAGCGATGCGCAGCTTTGATGATCTTCGATCCGCGTGTGCGGGCGGTCTTCGTTGGTGTGTGCTTGTATGAAGCTCGGCACTCAGCTGAACACACGAGATGGATGAGCGGTTTGAATGTGGAGGCAGATGCTAACACTCGATGACGATGATCCGTGTGCACAGGTATGCGTGACCACGCACCGATGGTGCGCAAAATGGTTGGCGAATTGGCAATCGCAAAAACAATTTTCCTTCCGATGATGCCGAAAACACACTTTCTTCTCAGAAAAAAACTCACTTTTTGATAAATTTATCGGGAATTATGCCAGGAATCACTAAGCGAGAAAAAACTGATTATTTACGTCAGATAATAGCGAGAAAACTTCCAAATTAACGGAGCGCGAAACAAGTCGACCGTACTTCTTGCTAGGACGCAGTGAGAGATATCCTCATAAATATTTTATTAGAATTCACTAAATTAAGTCTAAAAAACTGTAATGCATTAGATAACTAGTTTATTTTGATTTGAAACAAAATAAAGATTAAAATTAGCTTTCAGTGATTAAGGTGCATACCTGTTTTAATCGAATATCGTATTTTGATTTCAAATACATTTTTAGAAACATCAAAATATGAACTCAACCTCAATGAAAAAAAGGAATATCAAAATATGTTATCATTTTGATAACATTTTGATGTCTGACTTTGGCTCGGGTTGAGGTTGAGATTAGCAATCCAATCTCAGTGTGCAAAATCCGGTAAATCGTTGGCCAATAAGAAATTTCTGGAAGTCAACAATCTTTTTCGGAAAATGTGGAGAACCGCATTGTAGTTTGGGGTTTTCGACCAACAAAAGCTGGATTTCCCAGCTACATCCAAACATCTACCGTGAATGTATTCCATACTAATCTCTCAGAAAAAAAATGTTTTCGCAAATAGCTTTTTCGAGCGTTCAGAATATGGAACGCATGGTCGCTTACTCTTAATAAAATTTGAAACATTTTGCATCCAGATTTATTGTATACAAGTACTTACTTAGATGTTTAGAATGTTAGATGAAATATTTTTTAAGTGGCAACAATGTTTTCATTCGGATCCGATTACGATAAGATCTTCTAAATTAACCGTTCAGGGTGCTTGCACGGTATACCAGTAACGGTTTTCTACAATATAGGCCCGGGATAGATCAACTCAGTAATGCAAAGAGTTTTGGGTGCTAAACCTATTAACGGTTGTTCTAAAGCCACCGTCCACTTACATCACAACAAGCTACAACCGACTGATTAAAGCTATAAAAAAAAACTATTCATATGAAATGACGTTCCCGAAAGCAGGTAACAAAGTTTTTCTGCAGGATCAAGCATACGCCTAATTTTAATTTACACTGACCCCACAATTATGGATCAGTCAATCGAGCGTGTTAATCAAAGGGAAGGGATCCATGATTGTGGGATCAGTATACTTATTACTGTTTCCGTACCGTTCGCCCGAGGTCTATCCAAGGTATTTCAAAGAAAATTTAAGGGAGTTTTGGAAAGCACTCCTAAGATATTTTAGACTTCAACTCCAAGTCACTTGTGTGAGTTCAGAATATATTGTTTAAGTAGATGTTACATAAGATTAATATTGTACGACATTTCGCGGAATCTCATTTAACGGATTGCTCCATTTCTCGGAAAATTCAGAATTGCATTTTAATAACGTACCTACTTTTTACGAATACGATACGATTACGAATACAGAATACTCTAAAGAACTGCTTATAGAACGTTCACAAGATCACAAGTTTCCGAAATTTTAGAAATGCTCCTATACTATAGAAATCAGAGCCGGGTTTTTCCGCCAAATGGAACTCAATGAAATGTACTTCCGTCAAATGGGTCTTTCCGCGAAATGTCATACAACCGTTGCATAATCGAGGATTCGTTGCCTTCCGTGTACATCTTGCATGTTGTTTTGGTGGTGGATTTTCTTTTGGGTAATCATGTTTCTTGTTTCTTGCGATTCGTTTTTTTTCATTTGCAGACAAGGACATATGTCGATAAACCAAGCTGCCATCCACTACAATCTGCCCTATAGTTCGCTCTATGGTCGATTCAAGCGTGGCAAGTACGACACACCAAACAGCGCTAATTCGTCACACTCGAACCACGGTGGAGGAGGTGTTGGCGGAGGTGGTAACGTCGGCGGCATCGGAGGCATTGGAGGCAACGTGGCGACGTCAGCGGCGACGATGGCCGGCGTTACCAGCAGCCCACAGATGGAATTTAAAATAGAACCTCAACATAATGAACATAGTCCAGAAAACACGGTAAATTACAGTTATTATTAATTCGCAAAACAAAACAGTAAGAACTAGCATGTAGAAACCACTCAATACCACTCTCAACTCTCCCAGTAATCATTTCTTTTAGTAGAGTAATCACACATTTTAATATCTACTAGCATTAAAAGCTAAAATCAAATTAATGAAATAAATCGCAAAAGATAGTAATGATGATATTTCTATAGTGAAGCAAAATGATAGCATAAATCAATCAATCTACTATCTAGTAGCGTGTGTATTGTAGTACATCTATATTATCGAAATAGATGAAATGAATCAAATAATCAATTTCACAAACAAAACAAACAACCTGTTAGAAGAAATCGGAACAAATGATATAATAATGATATTCCAGCAACATTATAATCCTGCGCTAACAACATCACTAACAACGTCGTCCGTGCCGCCTTCGAATCAAACCCACCACATCGTACCGTCACCATCGCCAGTCAATATCCACATCATAAATTCTAATCATCACCACCATCAGCTGCAGTCGACTCCGCCGCCGCCACATCAAGCAGTAGCAACATCGCATCACACAACATTGCAAGGAGGGCAACCGCAGCTAATCCAGCATCACATCATTCCACAGCAGCACCACATCATCTACCAACAGCCGCTACAGCAGCTGCAACAGCAGCCGCAATACCATCCAATGTATCACATTATCAAGCAAGAGAACGATAGAAGTTGAAACTATCGATATCCTGCAACTTCGCCGTCGCAAGTATCCTCTGCGTCGCCATCGCCGTCGTCGTCATCGTCAGCGGTAACGCCACAAACAGCATCTTCCACGAATTATGGCGGCGTACAGCAAAGTTTGCAGCACTTGCACCACGTGTATCACTACCATCAGCAGCAACAACAGCATCATGCTCCTTCGACGACTTCTCTTTCTTCTCTGTATTATTGCAACGATAGCACCAGTAGGGCATTGATTCCTTCCATTGCTCATCCTGTTGCATCTGTGCCGGATCGCCCTGGTAGGCAACATCAGCTGATGTCACCAGCAATGATCAATGCGCATGATTGTTCAACGGAAAAACGTGAAAGCACTGCGGATTACTACTGTCAGTATCCAGTAGCAAGTCAAAATACATTCAATGAGGATCATTGTAATACCTCCTCGGTTATCGGACGTGAAGAAAGGAAGCCTCGAAGAAACAGTCAAACAGCATACGGTGAGCATGCTGATGTGGGAAATGCATGTGGTGAAGCGCGATCTCGAGCGCGATACATCAAAATTAGGAACGATGAAGATAATTATTACAATGATAACAATAATAATTGTAACGATAATGGAAGCAGTAATAGTAGTATTCGAATTGGAAAAGTAAAGCAAGAAAAGAAACGAACATGATTCTATCGTTCCATTAAACTATTGATAACATAGTCGAAAAAAAAAGAATTTAATGATCAATAGTGAAGAGTTATTATTTCCAGTAAGCAAAGAGAAGCATAACAAACAAGCTAAAATGTCTGGCTCTCAGGATTTGTTTTTTAAGTTTTTCCTCAATAATTTTGCATTCTTTATTTTTAAGGTTAAAGAACGACTTAGAAAACCTATCTGCAAAGAAAATAATTCATTAAATTTTAATACGAATATGATATTGCTGTATTATTAAACGTTATTAGTTAATAGTGGAGACGAACTAAATGATAATCATTCATATTCATATTTTAGTTTAACGTTACTACACTATTTTCTGATTATTAGACTTAAAACACAACCTAAAATTGCTCTTCAATGTATAAACAAACATGCCCATCCACCATGAACGTACGCGGACACACACACACACACACACACACACACACACACACACACACACACACACACACACACACACACACACACACACACACACACACACACACACACACACACACACACACACACACACACACACACACACACACACACACACACACACACACACACACACACACACACACACACACACACACACACACACACACACACACACACACACACACACACACACACACACACACACACACACACACACACACACACACACACACACACACACACACACACACACACACACACACACACACACACACACACACACACATACACACACACACACACACGCCGATCAATAGTTAACAGTAACCTAAAAGTTGATATTTGTTTACATGAATAATATACTTGTTGAACATGTTGTTTTAACTTACATAACATTTGCTTTGTGATACGATACATCCACAAAATTCAGAAAACAGGAACAGTAGTACATTTTGAACTTGGCAGCAGTTTTAATGACAGAGGATTGATTATTTCTGTTTTTCGTCAGCGTTAGTTTTAGCGTTTCATAATTTATGCATATGTGTTATTTTCTCATTCGAATAAAGACAAAACAAATCAGGTATAGTAGCAGTGAACCCATATCAAAAAGAAATAAACATAAACTGAATGAAGAAATTAAGCTATAAATAAAAGTTATGTTTCCTTTAATGTTAACTTATAATCATTGATATTTGCAGATTTAGGTTTTAGTTTGTAACAGTAAAGCTTCCTGAAACTTCAAGGTAAAAATCGAAAGCACTGTTGTTCTTTTGAGTGTAATTTTTATTGTTTAAGAGTCATGCCTAGTGAACGTTATACAAGTCAGGTATAGAAGACATGTATTTTCTATTAGATGTGAAATGGTAGAAGCGATTCTTTATTAAACAATGTCATTGTTTCCCTAATTGTAGATTACAGATAACCCCAAGGAGAATTTTACTGATTGACATTGGAAATCAAGTACAAAAAAGGCGAAACTGATATTTTTTAACTTCTCGGAGTGTCATTATAAAGCTTCCCTAATTTGTTACCAAGTTATTTATGGATAAATTGTGTTCCGTTCCGGCACCATACTTTGCGCGGCTCATAACTGTCAATAATTATCGAATATTTTTCAAATTGTAATACTTGCCGTGTTGTTAGGAAGAGAGGTTATCGAACGTTTTGAAAATATCCTGTTAAAATCGTGATTCGACCGAAAATATATGAGTGCCGCGCGCAATTATTAGGAGCTGTGCAAAGTATGGTATCGGTACGGTATTCTGGTGAGAATTAAATGAAAAAAAGCTGCAGGCAATGATACCTACAGATAAGTACTAATAAAAAATAGCAGTTCCCCTTTTTGCTTGAAAGTTGTACCTACAATTAAGGACTGAATAAAAAGAAGTTTCTAGTATTCCATATCCTATCCATAGAAAGAGTGTGGTATCAAAAAACATCAAGGTTTTTGGCGATGAAACTGCGGTGGTGATTGATAAACAACAACAACATCAACAACAACAACATCAACAACAACAACAAACACACACACACACACACACACACACACACACACACACACACACACACACACACACACACACACACACACACACACACACACACACACACACACACACACACACACACACACACACACACACACACACACACACACACACACACACACACACACACACACACACACACACACACACACACACACACACACACACACACACACACACACACACACATACTCACATATATATATCATTTGCATAAGACAGACTTTGTATACTTCGTTTCAACCGACATCATGATCCAAAAACACGAAAGGCTGGTAAAATATTATTTGCAGGGCGACTGAGTCAGAGTGCAATGATCGATTTAAAGAAATCAAAAAAAAAATCATAAACGTTTAGCGAAAACAACATTCGAAGAAACAAAATTGCAGTACATAGAACAAAACAAAATTTATAAAAACAGTGGACACGTTTACTAGATTTTATTATAGGAAGCTAAACAGTAAAAACATGAAAAAATTGCAAGTATAACTAGCAATTTATGAGATTGAACGATTAGGAATCATTGAAATTCATAGAGTGTAGGTAGGTAGAACACTCTCTCTCAAAAAAAATAGGAAAACTGTTCACAGTTCCGTCGTGGTATTTTTTTAATCATCAAAAAAATCACGTGTGGTGGTCAAACTTTCTGTGGACAATATAAAGGATTTTTTGTACAAGATCCCCTAGATTTGTTCTTTTTTATTATAAGAAGCACACTCTAAAAGTTTTATTTTATTTAGTTGCATCACGAACTGACGCTATTGATTTGACAAGCAATATTTAACTAAATTAAATTTTCTTTCAATATAGAATAAAAAACAATGAGCTTTAAAAAACTGATGATTACATCAACTTTCATTCTTTTAGCAAAACAAAAATAGCATGCGTATTAGAGGAAGTGACTCTGCATGAGAATAATTTGATCAAACGGCCTAAAAAGGACATCTATGGAAATGGTTTCTTTGACAATGCTGCTCAAACAATTGCATTGTTTGTGGATGCTTGGTACATTATATTCTTCTGGTCATAATTATGATTAACTAAAGCATTGATGGCACGTGATCTTTGTTTAAATTATACTTATGCGACTTTATATCATACGCGACCTTATGTCAAATGGGACAGCTCCTCAAAAAAATAATTTCTTGAACTCACTCGCATATTCGCCTACCAAATTGCAAAATTTTTATACACATCAAAAAGATGTTCCATACAAACTTCATATCAATAGAGTCCGTCCGTGCAGCGACCAACTTTCTGGGTTTGTTTTTTTTTATCAGAAGACACCTATCACCCGCTGAAAATAGATTATTTTTTAACCACTCTAATTTGGATACTTATCATCTGAAAAAAGTAATAACGTAATAATCAGAACTGAAACCTCTACTATTTCTTAGCATATGTTCTAATCTTGTTAATTTACGTTTATCGCTTGAGAATTAAGAAAGTGAAACAGAAGTAGCATTTAGTTGTTAGGAAGACACTGAAGACCAGAACAAAACACAACATGCTTGTATGTAATTAGTTGTATCAGGAAACCTAGGCGAATTGAGTAAAATCATTTGCACTTAAGCAAAAGAAACTAAACACAATACAAAATGTCGACTGTCGGAAATTTGCCGTCAAAAAAAATACATTAGTGTTTTATTTCGCATTGCCGTTATTCCTTTTGTTACCTTTTTGGTTCCCTTTGGTGCGCATTTATAGGTTTTTTTTTAATTATATTGTTTTTCTGCAAAGAAGGAATTCTTGTGACCTTTAACTTCTACATTGAACCCGTCCTCGAGAGATTATCCTATGGTAACAACACACTTAGCTTATGTTACGTGAATTCAACAGCTAAGCGTTCGATAAAATTTACTTACTTTACTTTTGCTGATCCAAGGTCCTTCAAAATTTGACCTGCTTTACAATTAGGATATTCTGCAAATCGTGTGGCTCTCTGCCACTAGTGAGATGAATCTCCATGTAAATCAAATTGAGACATAGAGTCACACGACTCGCAGGATAGGCCTGAATGATGCGCCAACTAACTCGGGTCGTTGCGACTTTCTAGATCTTACTCCATTGGTCCGACCACCTAGCTCGCTGCGCCCCTCTGTGTCTTGTACCAGCCAGATTCGAGGCAAACACCATTTTGCGGGATTGTTGTGCGGTATTCTTAACAACGTGTCGTGTTTCCGTCTATGGAGCATTTAAAGCCCAAAACGCAAACCGGTTGGACATGAGTGTTTCCGATTTGAATGAAACATTGCTCATATCAATCCTTTAAATTTGTCGAACCTCTTAACGGAATCCCTTTATGAAGAGCTTTGAGTGGGTTGGTTTATTTCCTTAAATTCCGTTATAATTGCTTATCTTTTGACAGATACGCGTATTTCGTCTACTACTTACAGACTTCATCAGTGCCAAGTACTCAACACCACAGTGGTAGTAGTAGACGAAATACGCGTTTCTGTCAAAAGATAAGCAATTATAACGGAATTTACAGAAAATAAACCAACCCACTCATAGCTCTTCATTGCTCATATGTTCGTTGCTACCAATGGTTGCATTTTTCATTTAAATATGATTTTTTCTTCATAGTTACTTTTGAAGAGGGTGTGTTAAAAAATAGATAATATTTTTCAAAAAATGAAAAATATTGATCTGATCAAAATGACGTTTGCGAAGAAGTTGTAGGTAGTTAAAATATCTTTGAGAAAAAAATACACTGAAAGAAAAAAAGGTTAGTAAATTATTATTTAAAAAAAACGTTATACGTTGATTATGTCAACCACCCCCCCCCCCCCCTCCCGATCTTTAAAACAAATTAACAAGGCAAATGTTCTAAAAAATTTTGAAAAGTAGTATTAACTTATTTAAAAAAAAATCTGTTTTTTTTTTGTTAATTTTTCAAATTGATGAAATTGCACATTTTTAGTAAAACCATAATTTATTTGGATTCTACGCATAACTTTCGATAAATTTGCACATTGAAACTTTATTCCTAAGTCCAACCGTTCTCAAGCTAATGCGAATTAATAATAATAGTAATAATAATTTTAAACATTTTAGACCATTTTCAAATGTTAATCGTGATGTTCAGCAACGAGATTTATTATTAAAAAACAAGTTTCGTTTTGATTGTTGGTAGTACCAACCGGTGAAAACTAATGATTTTAAATTGACTCACTATTAGACTAGCCTATTGGTCCCAAGCAAATCCATTAACGTATCCCATTCTAGACGAAATTCTAGTACTGCACTATGTTTGTTTTGATTCGCTATGAAAGTTTGATAGATAAAATGAGGGGTTCGTGGATTTTCCGATGTTTCGAGGGTGGCATCGATTAGCTTGGGACCGAAGAGAGTACCAGAGCTGAGCCAAAAAGTTGAGCAAGTTTCTTCGGGACCTTCTGGTCTTAGAGTTACCTCTATGATATTACCATTGGAATGGCTTTGAGCATTATTCCATGAGCGGTGTTTTGCATTAAAATCACCAATAATGAAGAATTTAGACCTATGACGGGTAAGTTTCTGAAGGTCACCCTTGAGAAAATTCTTTTGCTGGCCTACACATTGGAATGGCAAATAGGCAGCTATAAACGTAAGTTGTCCAAATTTTGTTTCAACAGAAACTCCAAAAGTTTCAAATGAAGAAAGAGTTTTATGTTTGATTCGGCTATGAACAATGATGGCAACGCCACAACAGGCTCCATCAAGACGATCATTTCGATAAATGAAATAAATTGCGTCCCTCTTAACCTTATGGTCAGGTTTAAGGAACGTTTCAATTATAACGGCAATATGCACGTTTTGAACTCTCAAAAAGTTAAATAGCTCGTCTTCATTATCTTTAAGAGATCGAGCATTCCAATTTAAAATATTTAATGATTTAAAATCCATTACTGAATTTTAAAGTCATGACAATATTGTTCGCAAATTTTACTCCAGTTTGAATAGCATCAAACATGGAGTTAGATTTAATCATATCAGTAATCATGTCAATTAATTAGTTCTGTAAAAATTCCATTTTAGGAGCAGTAATGCTTCCTAAGTCAAAATTTTCAAAATTTCCGTTAGAATTACGTTCGATAACAAATTGATTTCTACCAGCTCCATTAACTAACTGAACATTGTTAGCAGTGGAGTAGGTATAGATGAAAAATTTGAAGCGGGGGTGATATTTGTACCTACGGTACGAATGTAGAATTTGTTCCTCGTTGAACAAGCTAGCTTTTTCTAAGGCCTTAAGGTTGTTTAGTTCACTAGACTTGAAGTGAACTAAATAAAAATCATCAGAAATCCCGTTGCGCGAATCGCCAGGACGGGATTTCATTTTCATTTTGATTATTTAGAGTGGCACAACTCCAAGTAATTTTGCCAGTTCATCTTTGATCTGATCCAGGGATTCACAACTGGGCAGTCCTTTCATGACAACCTTGAACACACGTTCAGTTTTGGTGTCGTAAGTAAAAAATTATGCTGCTTCTCAGTAAGATACTTGAGAAGACATTTAAATCCATCCAAGGGTTCAGCCAATACACGGCATTCACCCCGGCGTCCAATTTGTAGCGAAAACTTAACTTTCACGAAGTTCAAAACTTCCATGCGAAGAGCATGGAAATCGGAAGTGGTTATCACAATAGGGGGAATATTTTCCTTCTTGGCATTAAGCCAGGAAACTTTACTAGAATTTTTCCTGGATGATGGATCATTCTCATCATCCGTGAGCAAATCAAATTGATTGCTCAAATTAATTTCATCAGAAGGGGGATCAAGAGTTTGCCCTTTTCTTTTGCGCTTAGGCGCCATGGCGGCATTAAATTTTTATCCAAATCGACTTCCAAGCAGATTACTATAAGAATCTGAAGGATCAAAGAGGAATTTTCCAAATCGATATCCAAGAAGGATTACCACGGGTAGGGAATAAGAGTTGAACAAGGTAGAAATTTTACAGATTGAGCACTGAAAAGTGCTGTTTAAATTTGTTGTAGCTTTAGGTAGTAGTAACACTTCCTTCAGCAAAAAGCAAATAGATCCGCACGGCAAGAGAGCACGATGCGGACTGATATCATCATTGTAATTTTTCTGCTACGTATACATTGGGAAGTCCTTCGCCTGTTCCATTCAGTTTGTCTCTCTAAGCGTTTCAAGTTAAATAGTTATTTTTTTACTCTAAACTTGTCAGATGGAGTGATAGAAAAATTAAAATGTTTTGGTTGTAAAATATCTCTGGATAATTTTTTGAAAATTTGTAGTAGTCTTAAAGTTTATCGTTGCCATCAAACAAAACACCTTCGAATGACGAAATGCAGCAAGATTTGGAACAACCTTCTAACAGTGGTGTACGCTCAATATCACCCGTAGATATCGAGAGTGAATCTATTGTCAATATGATCCCATCGGTTACGTCTCTGGCTTCATCGACTTCAGCTGATTCTGTTGTTAATAGAATCAGTTTGTCCCATAATATTGAAAAATTCAACCAAGGCATCATGGGTATCCATCCATGCATCACCGATTACGACAAAGAGGCCGAGAAGTGCGTGTTATCCTCAATCTCACCAATACAAATATATAATTTGACAACATCAATGTATTTCTCTTCCGCTGCGTTGACAAAGAAACGGGTAAGTCTAACAGCTACCTTATCTGAGAATGAATTGTTTGTTTTTTAATATAAAATCATGGGAAAACATCTCGTTGCTGAACATCACGATTAACATTTGAAATGGTCTAAAATGTTCAAAATTATTATTACTATTATTAATATTATTTCGCATTAACTTGAGAACGGTTGGACTTAGGACAAAAGTTTCTATGTGCACATTTATCGAAAGTTATGCGTAGAATCCAAATAAATTATGATTTTACTACATAATATGTAATTTCATCAACTCAAAAATTAACAAAATAAAATGTATAGAATTTTTTTAAACATGTTACCAATTTTTTTGGTAAAAAAAACTTTTAATGATCGAGGGGGGTGTTTTTGAAATAATCAACGTATTACGTTTTTTTAATATTAATTTACCAAGTTTTTTCTTTCAGTGCATTTTTTCTTCAAGATAATTTAACTACCTACAATTTCTTTCCAGACGTCCTCTTGATCAGATCAATAGTTTTCATGTTATGATTTTTTGAAAAAAATAATCAATTTTTTTGATACGCCCTTTTTCAAATAATACTGTGAAGAAAATATAATATTTAAATGAAAATTGCAACCATTGGTAGCAACGAACATGTGAGCAATGTTTAATTCATATCGGAAGGGGTCGAGACAAAATTTTTATTTTTTAGCGTTTTAGGCTGAAAATGCTCTATAGCGACCATACTGGGTTCGCCAGAGAATTGCGCCAGTCCGTGGTTCTTCTCCGTACACCGTATTTATATACCCCGCCATAGACGGTCCTAAACATGTTTCGTTCCAAAGTTCTCAGTGCTTGCAGATGCTCTTCGAGCATTTTCCCCGTCTCGTGCCCGTAGAGAACTACCAGGCTTTTAGCGCCTTGTACATGGTACACTTATTACGGGGATGAATTTTACCAGACCTCAAGTTCTTTTCTAGTTCGTAGTAAGTACATCTTTCGGCAATCACTCCTATTCTCTATTCCGTTCAAAACGAAATTCCCATACCAGCCAGCTGAGCGAACGTGGCTGCCAGGACAGAAAAACTGGTCTCTATGTGCGACCTCTAGCACCAGCTAGGGACTGAGAGTAGATTATCGCTTTGTTCTGCCAGAACAAACACCTACCTTTCCTGGCAACATTTTCTGTGCACTGTAACCACCTGGAACGTTCCTCCGACAAATTTATGAAAATTTTAAAGTCGGCACCTTCCAGCACAATGTTGAACAGGAAATACCATCGCCTTGTCTACATCTTTTGCGAGTCCGATTAGGCACTCGATATCTTCACATAACACTGTTCACCATCCATCGTAGCCTTGATAAGTTTGGTCAGTTTCCAAGGAAAACCGTTTTCATCCGTAATAAACCATAGCTCTTCACGATCAATAGTATCGTAAGCGGCCATGAAATTGATTAATACGTGATGCGTAGGGACTTTATATTGTTGACACTTTTGGAGGATCTGCCGCAACGTAAAAATGATCGGTGTCGATCGCCCGTCCACAAAATCGGCTTGGTAACTTTCCACCACTGGCGGCGATAGACGGCGGAAGATGATCTGAGAAAGTACTTTGTAGGTCCTGACTATCAGTCGGTGCAGAAAAGCATCTAACTTATCTGGGTCCATTTTAATAAGTTCCGCTCCGATACCATCCTTCCCAGCTGAACTGTACGACCTCTCATAAGTGTTATACCACAAACGAAGTGACAGACGGAGCGGCTCGAAAACTTTGGTGACTAACCTGCTATTGCAATTTTTCAGTGTACCACATGGCAACACCACTACTACTGGATTGTACCACATGGCAACACTACTACTAGATTGAACTAGCATTTTCACCAAATGTACTAGAATGTTTTGGTTCTATCTCTTTCACTCTACCCAAAACTGAAATGCATAAAAAAAAGACAAAATGATACGCACTCTTTGCACACTGTCAAAGAATCATTGTACACAAAATCAACTTTGTTCAAATCAAAACAAAAAAACTAACCCATCTGGTGGATGATGGCACAAGCTTCCAAGAAAATTCTATTACAGTGAACCACATTATTAAAATGGATTTCTTCGCCAGTTAGTCGTCTGTCACTTCGTTTGTGGTTAAACCCCGTAATATAGGCTGTCTTGCAATGAGCACTTATACATAGGATTTCCAGTGAAAACTAGATGTATGAGTGCTCATGCAAGACAATGTATATCACGTGATATACGCTGTAATGTGGACGGGGTATTACCATAGAGGTAACTCTAAGACTAGAAGGTCCCGAAATAACGTGCTTAAATTTTTGGCTCAGCTCTGGTACTCTCTTCGGTCCCAAGCTAATCGATTCACCCCTCGAAACATAGGAAAAACGAATAACCCCTCATTTCATCTGTCAAACTTTCATAGCGAATCAAAACAAACATTGCGTAGTTCTAGAATTCCGACTAGAATGGGATACGTTAATCGTTTGCTTGGGACCAATAGGCTAGTCAAGTAGTGAGCCAATTTAAAATCGTTAGTTTCGTATTGATTGTTGGTATTACTACATCACTATTGAGAAATGATGAAGTATTCGATTTTTTTACAGTTGTTATTCTTGCATTTATCGCAAGGATCCGACTCTAATTGAAAAGTTCCGCTATTTATACCCTTCGGAGTGTTGAAACACCCTCCAAAGGCGCGCCCCTTTGTCAGTCAAAATTGGATTCCTTAGCAACAAAATTAAGGAATGACACCCATAATGGCCATGCATCAGAACCCTAGTCTTAACCACTTCAAAGTAGGGAACAGCGAATAAAAGATTAGGAATCACATAGATGAAGAGTAACTCACATTTTTCCTTGTTTCAAGACAAAGCCGAGTCTTGTCACTATCAACAAGGCATAACAAGTAACAAGGACTAAGATGTGTTCCTTGGATTAATGAAAAATCCTGTTCCCCTAGTTTGAAGTAGTCAGGACTAGGAATCGGTGGTAGATCTTACAACCCGTAACGTACTACGAAAAGGGGATCTACTCACCCAATCGTATAGTTCCATTGCTTTTTTTTATCGGATGTTCACGTTCTCCTATAGCATCACATGGACCTTTTCCATGCGATGTTGCGAAGAAATGCCATTAAACTTCCCGACCAACGGTTCGTGAAACTTCTTCAAAGTTCTTTATACAGAAATACAGATTTATGTCGGCAATTCTTTACTTTAAATTTTCTATGATTTCGATGTACACATTTAAAAATCTTTATTGATCGATACTTACATTTAAGATTATTTCTTCATCGGTCAGATGATAGTAATCTATAAAGGTACCATACTAAATTTCTTTTAATTTCGATATGTCACATGGACTTTAGTATTCTTTACAAATATTCATCAATAAATATTTAAATACTGATATCATCGTAACTTTGAACTTTGACAAAGAACAACAAAGATTGCCAGATGCACATTTATAATCTCCTTCACAGATAAAAATTCTGAATTTTAATAATGATGTAAACATTCATTCACTTAAAATTGTATTTCATTTCACGCAACCGAGCAACTTGTAAACAATGTTGTTTACAACAATGGGTTTTTGTATACAATATTTGCTATATTGTATGAAATGTCTCAGAACTTTACATGAGATATAATATAAACTTATATGATATGTGACGCTCCTTTTATGTGCATCATATTGAACAGAAATTTACACTTCTTTTTCGAACTGTGTTGTTATCGATTTCCATCGCTGGTTAAAGAGAGTTCGAGACACACCATGTGACAGATGGCAATGTTTATATTATTTATCGACATATTCGGCATTTCTTCAGAAGAAGCAATCTGCCGGTAAATGAACGAGAAGACCGATAGCCGCGACGCAGCAAATATTTACCATTGTTGAAGAACTACATTAGTTTACGTCTATATATTTAATAACCCGTGATAGCATGCGTGGTGGGATTCTCGGCATTTGGAACCCAATGAGGAAAATTGATACCTTTTTGACCTCTATTACACCTACATGGCTGACTGGTTGATGGTTATGACAAATAAATATTGAATTCATGTATGAAAAGATTTACAGAAATTTCAATACACCACATACTAGAGTGTGTTTGTCTGTCGTTGATAAGCTCATCAACAGCAGCCGTGGACCCGAGGATTAGCAACCAACAACGAAATCAGTACACCCCAGATGGCATGGGATCGAAATTAGAAATTATGCAGATAAAAAATCACAAACAAAATCAGTAGTTGTGTATCGATATTTTGATTTTACACCAGACATCGATATTTTGATCTGGCAACACAATCGATATTTTAACATTGGTAACGATTGGTAGCAATATTTTGAGAAACGATTAAACGATTCACGATTAGACTTTTAGCATCTTTACAATTATTCATGAAATGGTGACGATCGCTATCGATTTTTCTTATGAATGGCTTTGAAGATCGATGTATCGAAAATTTAAGAAATTTAACCAAACGGTTGGTCGGTTAGTGTTAGTAAATGGTTTAACCAACAATCAATACGAAACTATATATTTTAAATTGGTTCACTATTTGACTAGCCTATTGGTTCCAAGCAAATCGGTTAACGTGCCCTATTCTAGTCGAAATTCTAGTACTACACAATGTTTGTTTTGATTTTCCATGAAAGTTTGACAGATAAAATGAGGGGTTCGTGGATTTTCCTATGTTTCGTGGGTTGCATCGATTAGCTTGGGACCGAAGATAGTACCAGAGCTGAGCCAAAAACTTGAGCATTTTTATTCGGGACCTACTAGTCTTAGAGTTACCTCTATGGTTTAACCACAAACGAAGTGACAGACGGAGCGGCTCGAAAACTTCGGTGACTAACCTGCTATTGCAATTTTTCAGTGTACCACATGGCAACACCACTACTACTGGATTGTACCACATGGCAACACTACTACCAACAATCAATACGAAACTAACGATTTTAAATTGGCTCACCACTTTAGTAGCCTATTGGTCCCAAGCAAACGATTAACTTACCCTATTCTAGTTGAAATTCTATTACTACACTATGTTTGTTTTGATTCGCTATGAAAGTTTGACAGATAACATCAGGGGTGTGTGGATTCATGCAGAACATGCAGGGGTGAGTGAAATAGCTTGGGACTGCTTGGGACCGTTGTTCTGGTACTGAGTGAGCCAAAAATAATAATGATTTTCTTCGGGACCCAGTGGTCTTAGAGTTACCTCTATGCTACTACTAGATTGAACTAGCATTTTCACCAAATGTACTAGAATGTTTTGGTACTATCATAGAGGTAACTCTAAGACTAGAAGGTCCCGAAATAACTTGCTCAACTTTTTGGCTCAGCTCTGGTACTCTCTTCGGTCCCAAGCTAATCGATTCACCCCTCGAAACATAGGAAAAACCAATAACCCCTCATTTTATCTGTCAAACTTTCATAGCGAATCAAAACAAACATTGCGTAGTACTAGAATTTCGACTAGAATGGGGTACGTTAATCGTTTGCTTGGGACCAGTAGGCTAGTCAAGTAGTGAGCCAATTTAAAATCGTTAGTTTCGTATTGATTGTTGGTACTATCTCTTTCACTCTACTCAAAACTGAAATGCATAAAAAAATGACAAAATGATACGCACTCTTTGCACACTGTCAAAGAATCATTGTACACAAAATCAACTTTGTTCAAATCAAAACAAAAAAACTAACCCATCTGGTGGATGATGGCACAAGCTTCCAAGAAAATTCTATTACAGTGAACCACATTATTTTAATGGATTTCTTCGCCAGTTAGTCGTCTCGTCTGTCACTTCGTTTGTGGTTTAACCTTCTCCTTCTCAGGGATCCACAATTTTTCAGTCCGTCTCATGTTTGTCAATTTACCATTAAATAGTCGGTTCTCCGCTTCTCCGTGTGCTCATTATTCTTGTCCATATCTATTCTTCAGAATTCAACAGAGCCACTATTGACACTATTGATTTTAAACAAATTTTTGTTGTTGAATGGATTCGATAATTTTAGGCATCTTTTGTTATGGCTCTTTGTACAAAAACATGTTTCGAATGAAAGGGTTAAGTTTCGCTGTTGAAATTTCTGTACAATTTTACCGGACACGGTAGATACACACACTTAGGTTATTTTACTTACAGGGTATTAAAAAAATGGATTTTTGAATTTTTGAAAAAGTCGGTAAAATTAAATGACCGTTATCCGTAAGGAATCAAAGAAATCGACAAATTTTATTTTCTATCATTAAATGGGGTTACAGAACTAAGTCTACAAATTCGGAATAAATATTCTCATTTTTGTATTTACCACAGATTTTTAAACTTTTACCAAATTCAAAAACACAGGTAGGATGTTCAATATCAATATGACAATTAGAAATTTAAGGCTGAAGTACAAGATGCCGTGGGGCACGCAATATAAAGAACCGCGTTGAAGTTAAAATGCAATCAAAAGTACGTGCGTTTTGAAGTAGTACTAACATAGAGGTAACTCTAAGACTAGAAGGTCCCGAAATAACGTGCTCAACTTTTTGGCTCAGCTCTGGTACTATCTTCGGTCTCAAGCTAATCGATTCACCCTTCGAAACATATGAAAATCCACTAACCCCTCATTTTATCTGTCAAACTTTCATAGCGAATCAAAACAAACATTGTGTAGTAGTAGAATTTCGGCTAGAATGGGGTACGTTAATCGTTTGCTTGGGACCAATAGGCTAGTCAAGTAGTGAACTACTGCACCATTTAAATCGAACGAGTGGAAGCAAGAGGGAAACAGATTAGTGGGAAAACAAACCGTTCATTCATTCATGTGTGCTGTATAGAGAAAGACTATCAAACGTCAAAAAGGTCTATATTCCTCTCCAGGCGGGTTCGTGTTGGTGCGATTTGCGAGTGTTAGTGAGATGAAATTTTTTGTTAGCTGTGAGAAATTTTTTGTTTGTTGTAAGAACTGTCATTCTAAAGTAAAAATAAACAACAAAACGAAAACAAACCCTATGCTTGCACGGTAACAGTCAAATACCCTTTTATGCGTAAAAGTTAACCAATTTTTAATAAAAGTGGCTTTAGTCATTAATGAGTAAATTATTTTAACAACAGTGAGTTTCTGCTAACAGTAGCTAATAGATACTACTTAATTGGTATAATAAATTACTCAATAATTAGTAGTGCCATTTTTATTGACAATTGGTTCACTTTTACTCATAAATGGATGTTTGATTCTTACCGTGCACATGACAGTATATGCTAGTGTGTGTAAATTATATTATTAGTGTAGTGTTCGTGAGATCCTGCTTGGAGAACTCAATTGAGTTCTCCAAGCAGGATCTCACGAACACTATACTAATAACACAAACGAAGTGACAGACGACTTACTGGCGAAGAAATCCATTAAAATAATGTGGTTCACTGTAATAGAATTTTCTTGGAAGCTTGTGCCATCATCCACCAGATGGGTTAGTTTTTTTGTTTTGATTTGAACAAAGTTGATTTGACAGTGTGCAAAGAGTGCGTATCATTTTGTCATTTTTTTATGCATTTCAGTTTTGAGTAGAGTGAAAGAGATAGAACCAAAACATTCTAGTACATTCAGTTAAAATGCTAGTTCAATAGTAGTAGTGTTGCCATGTTGTACAATCCAGTAGTAGTGGTGTTGCCATGTGGTACACTGAAAAATTGCATTAGCAGGTTAGTCACCAAAGTTTTCGAGCCGCTCCGTCTGTCACTTCGTTTGTGCTAATAATATATTGTTACACACACTAACGTATACTGTCATGTACATGGTAAGAAAACATTCATTTATGAGTAAAAGCACAAACGAAGTTATTTATTAGTGCCACTTTTATTGACAATGGGTTAACTTTTACCACAAACGAAGTGACAGACGGAGCGGCTCGAAAACTTAGGTGACGCACCTGCTAATGCAATTTTTCAGTGTACCACATGGCAACACCACTACTACTGGATTGTGACACATGGCAACACTACTAATGGATTGTACCATAGAGGTAACTCTAAGACCACTGGGTCCCGAAGAAAATCATTATTATTTTTGGCTCACTCAGTACCAGAACAACGGTCCCAAGCAGTCCCAAGCTATTTCACTCACCCCTGCATGTTCTGCATGAATCCACACACCCCTGATGTTATCTGTCAAACTTTCATAGCGAATCAAAACAAACATAGTGTAGTAATAGAATTTCAACTAGAATAGGGTACGTTAATCGTTTGCTTGGGACCAATAGGCTACTAAAGTGGTGAGCCAATTTAAAATCGTTAGTTTCGTATTGATTGTTGATTGTACCACATGGCAACACTAAATGTACTAGAATGTTTTGGTTCTATCTCTTTCACTCTACACTAAACTGAAATGCATAAAAAAATGACAAAATGATACACTCTTTGCACACTGTCAAAGATCTTATTGCACTTAAAATCAACTATGTTCAAATCAAAACAAAAATACTAGCCCAGCTGGTGGCTGATGGCACAAGCTTATAAGAAAATTCTATTACAGCGAACCACATTATTTTAATTGATTTCTTCGCCAGTTAGTCGTCTGTCACTTCGTTTGTGCTAATACTAACGGTGGTATAGAACTCTATTGCTATGGAGCTCAATAGACCGAAAAAATCTTCGATGGGACGGCACTGCGGAGATTGGTCGGATTCCGGCACATATGGTATATTTTGAACTTCCGCCGTACTTCCGGGTCATCCAGCGACATTTTGATCTCACGATTTGCTTGCTCGTTAGTGTACTCTGGGGATCTGATTTTCTTTCTACACACTATTCGCTCCTTCCTTGTCCTTGTCCCTTGAGTCTTGCAGGTGTGTGACTTCGAACCCTCTGGCCGCTTCCCGTTGACTTACCGAATCCTTGTTGTTGAACATGTTGCGAAGCGAGTGGAGCGTCTTCTTATTCATTATCTTTGTTGGACGGCCGCTATCTCTCTTCCGAGCTACTGCAATGGATGCCAGGATACGATATACGGTGGATACCGGAACATTTGCCCTCTTAAAATGGTCCACAGTGTACTTTTTTCCACGATCTTCGTTCGCATGAAATAATTGTATAATGCGCGCGCGCAGTTCTTCCGGTTTCGACGGCATGCTGAACACGACTAAACACGACTAAACATGTAAGAGTGAAATAAAGCATGTGACAATTTTCTAGAGGATGTAAGGATTCATTCATCTAAGGTGACATTTCTCTGTGAACGTTTTTGGAATCATTCTAATTTTTTAGGGGACACCCATTATACCATTATTGACTCAATACTTGACTAGCCTATTGGTTCCAAGAAAATCGATTAACGTACCCCATTCTAGTATAAATTCTAGTACTACACAATGTTTGTTTTGATTTGCTATGAAAGTTTGACAGATAAAATGAGGGGTTCGTGGATTTTCCTATGTTTCGAGGGGTGCATCGATTAGCTTGGGACTGAAGATGGTACCAGAGGTGAGCCAAAAAGTTGAACACGTTTCTTCGGGACCTACTAGTCTTAGAGTTACCTCTATGATTATACCATAGAGGTAACTCTAAGACAAGTAGGTCCCGAAGAAACGTGCTCAACTTTTTGGCTCACCTCTGGTACTATCTTCGGTCCCAAGCTTGTCGAATCACCCCTCGAAACATAGGAAAAACCAATAACCCCTCATTTTATCTGTCAAACTTTCATAGCGAATCAAAACCGAGGGGGACGACTCTATCTACGATGCAGGAAATATTGTGTTTTGCTGTGGCTAGCAGCACGTACGCTGAGTGGATAGAAAGAAGATTTATCACGATTTTGAAGATTTCCTGCAAAAAGATGATGCGCGATGCAAGTAGATGCGAGAAATGAAAGAAGAATTTTCAAAGATTTATATGGCTAGTGTGAGATTTTTTGAGCATCTAGAATTGAGATTTAGATGTGTCGCCCCCCTCGATCAAAACAAACATTGCGTAGTACTAGAATTTCGACTAGCATAGGGTACGTTATTCGTTTGCTTGGGACCAATAGGCTACTAAAGTGGTGAGCCAATTTAAAATCGTTAGTTTCGTATTGATTGTTGATTATACTGTGTTATGATGTAAGAATCAAAGCATCGCATCAGCTTTTCCGAGATGTCAAGCTGAACAATGCATTAGGTCCTAGGTAACATGGCTCGATTCTCTTCATCAACTTCCTCTTTCGTTAATAACTTGGGTTCAGAACCGTTTCTTGTCGTATTTGCCGTATTAGAAGCTAAATAATAGCTTTTTTAATCGATCTGTGTGCTGAAAATAGCTGGGAATGTCTTAACATGGCCGTAAGGATGTAAAGAAAATGTCTACGAAAAGAATCAGGCAATGTTACTTAGGAATTAATGCATTGTTCAGCTTGATCAGTTTATTGTTGCTCACTACCCATTGCCTTTAAAAAATATTGCAAACAGATCGAAATTTCAAAACTAGTTCAATTATCTCAACAATCTCATTGATCCAGTTTTGGGATAAATAACCAGAAAGTGGGTACACAAACGCACACGGTTAGAAAAAAGTACCCAAAATTAAGTTCTTTTCACTCATCTCGGCACTATGCATGCACCCAAAAGTAGGTAAAGCGGGTCAAAGTAATTTTCATTTACTTATGTGCAGTTCGTATGGAATTTTCCACTGACTTTTTAACCAAAAGTAAGTTAGTTGTACCCAACAGTAGGTAAATATGATTATACTCAACGTTGGGTTCCCACACTTTACTACCCCTATTGGAAGGTTTTGCTCCTCCGTTTTGACAACATTAGAAGGAGAAAAGGAGACAAACTAGTCAAAAGTAAGTAAAAGTGAATATGGGTACTTTTTTCTTACCGTGCAAAGTACCAAAATCAATGTGAAGTAGATAGGTTATATCAAGCTGAAAATTGCATTAGGTCCTAAGTAACATTGACAGATTCTCTTCGTCGACTTTCTCTTTGTATCCCCACGGTCATGTAAATACATTACCAGGTATTTTCATCACACAGATCGATAAAAGAAGCTTTTATCTAGCATCTAATATGACAAACTCAACAAGAAACGGTTATGAGCTCCAGTTATTAACGAAAGAGAAAGTCGACGAAGAGAATCGATCAATGTTACTTAGGACCTAATGCAATGTTCAGCTTGATATATTGGATTTGACAGCCACAGCAGTACCAACAATCAATACGAAACTAACGATTTTAAATTGGCTCACCACTTTAGTAGCCTATTGGTCCCAAGCAAACGATTAAAGTACCCTATTCTAGTTGAAATTCTATTACTACACTATGTTTGTTTTGATTCGCTATGAAAGTTTGACACATAACATCAGGGGTGTGTGGATTCATGCAGAACATGCAGGGGTGAGTGAAATAGCTTGGGACTGCTTGGGACCGTTGTTCTGGTACTGAGTGAGCCAAAAATAATAATGATTTTCTTCGGGACCCAGTGGTCTTAGAGTTACCTCTATGGCAGTACCATGGGTTGGATTTCAGTTCTATATTAGGTTTTGCACCGTCGGGGTTAACCTCAATCTGATGACAGTTTAGTGGTACTGTTTACGTGGACTTAGCCGATTTTTTCTTGGGTGGATTTACTCGATAATTTTTCAGACTGCAGTGAGATGTAAACAACATTTCTGCAATGTTCACGAGCAACATCCTTGCAATGCGCTGTTCCTCGACAATTTTCAAGTTAAAATTTGGAAATTTTAGAATTTTTTTTTTCGAAAAAACGACTAAGTGCTTGTAAACAGTACCACTGAACTGTCAAAAAGGTTCAGCCGATTAACACTGAGTTCATTTGTGACGTCACGCTGCAGAACCTAATAGACGAGTGCACGGATGGATTTGAGTTCACTCACTCGACAAAAAGTGACACAACAGCGGGGCCCTGTTTACTAAAAATGAACACATGAATAATGCTCGCATAACATTTGAAAATGGATTATCAATTTTTCTAAACAACTTGCAAGGTCCTTTTCACGAGAACTGAAGTACGCCCACCCAAACCAAGAGCACTATCGGGAAGGGGGGAATTTACTCTGCACGATGGTGTTGTTAGTTTGCGTGAGCGTATTCGGTTCGCGCGAAAAAGGCTTCACAAGTTTTGTGTACATAAGTTGATAGACCCGTTTCAAATGTTACGTGAGTATTATTCATGTGTTCATTTTTAGTAAACAGGGTCCCGCTGTTGTGTCACTTTTTGTCGAGTGAGTGAACTCAAATCCATCCGTGCACTCGTCTATAGGAAATTTAAATTTCTTCAAATATAAAAATGGTACAGGTCTAAAAAGTTTTAATTAACATATCTTTCTTTGATCACATTAATATCTTTCTTTGATCACGATAATTGTTGTTAGAATTAATCATATTTTCGCCAACACTAACACTTATCACATCAATAATAATGTAGCAAAACAAAAGATGGTAATCAAATCTTAAAGTAATGATAGTATCCATGGAATAATTCAGCAAAAAGAAGAATTTGACACATAAACCAGATTTAATCTAAAAATCAGTTTTATCAACAGTAATGTCATACTGACGACACAAAATAGCAGAAAGAACAACAATAACATCACATAACATAAACTGGAAATTAAACACAACATACTGTAGAATAGTGAAACTTGTAGATTTTAATAAGAAAATTGAAAATACAGTGGCTAAACACAAGAAAAATAACATACAACTGATATGTGTACAAAATTAAACAAAAAAGTATATACATACATGCATTATATTATATATATATACATATTATATGTGAAAATGAAGACAGGATATTTTAAATTAAAATAAAACAAAAAATCTCGTTATTTTTTATGTCACAGCCATGCCAACAACTTACGAACTGTGGGACCTAGTAGACCTATATCATATCCTTACATTGCGTACCGGCTCACAGTGGGGTCATTCTTACAAGAAAAATCTCATTTTATTCATCTATAGATTTACATATTTAAATTCAAATTCAAATTTAAATTGCTTAACTCCGAATAATCAAGAATAATCTTTGGGTGATATCTGTATGGGTCTGGGTTTGAAGTTTAAAGGGTGATACGGTCAAAATTTGGTCAAGGGAAAACGCGTGTAAATCGGTGAAATCGTTTATTTAAAAAATCAAATTAAATTTCTTTTTCAAGTTCAATTAGTATAAAATTCAGGAAAAAATATTCAGTTAGGCTTCCGCTTTTCCAAATCCGAATTGCCGGGCCTTACGCTTGACCCCTGCCATCAGATTTTATACAGCCACCTTGTCCACCTTCTTCGCCGCAGAAAGCCAGTTTGCCTTGAACTGCTGCTCGCCCTTAGCAGTTTTTTTGGTCTTCTTTAGGTTCCGCTTGACAATAGCCCAGTATTTCTCAATTGGGCGGAGCTCTGGCGTGTTGGGAGGGTTCTTGTCCTTGGGAACCACCTGCACGTTGTTGGCGGCGTACCACTCCATGGCCTTTTTACCGTAATGGCAAGATGCCAAATCCGGCCAAAACAGTACGGAACAACCGTGTTTCTTCAGGAAAGGCAGCAGACGTTTATTCAAACACTCCTTCACGTAAATTTCTTGGTTGACAGTCCCGGAAGCTATGAAAATGCTGCTTTTCAAGCCACAGGTACAGATGGCTTGCCAAACCAGATATTTCTTTGCGAACTTTGACAGTTTGATGTGCTTGAAAACATCTGCTACCTTTCCCCTTCCTTTTGCCGTATAAAACTCCTGTCCCGGAAGCTGCTTGTAGTCGGCTTTGACGTAGGTTTCGTCGTCCATTACCACGCAGTCAAACTTCGTCAGCATCGTCGTGTACAGCCTCCGGGATCGCGCTTTGACCGTCGTATTTTGTTTATCATCGCGATTTGGAGTCACTACCTTCTTGTAAGTCGATAGTCCGGCTCGTTTTTTGGCTCGATGCACGGTTGTAGACGATACACCCAGCTTATTTGCGGCATCTCGGAGAGAGAGGTTAGGGTTTCGCTTGAAACTACCGGCAACTCTCTTTGTCGTCTCAGCGGCTTCCGGTTTTCGATTTCCCCCCGATCCAGACTTCCTGGCTGTCGACAAACGTTCCCCAAACACTTTAATTACATTTGTAACGGTTGATTTGGCAACTTTTAGCGATTTTGCCAACTTTGCGTGCGAGTAGCTCGGATTTTCGCGATGCGCGAGCAAAATTTTGATACGCTGCTCTTCTTGCTTGGACGGCATTTTGACAACTGAAGAGTGAATTCCAAAATCAAAATAGGAGCAACATTCTACACACACACACCTTCAAAATGAGGGGTGTTCAGGTTTTTTAAATGCAAAATTGAAAGAAATACGTCAAGTTGATATTGACCAAATTTTGACCGTATCACCCTTTAATGCGATAAGTTTAGTACTCATAGCAGATTTTGTACAGGGAGTACTGAGAATTCCCGCTGCAAATTTTCATATATTAAAATTTAGATGTGCTTTGATCTGACTTTTTTTACCTAGATTTATTTAAAAAGCTCAATCGCGTTAGCTTTACGAAGCCGATAATTGCAGAAACACATAAATCAACTGCATATAGCACGTGACTGCTTTCTAACACCCCGATGGGTCTGGGTTCAATCCCAGCCGAGGTCGGTGGGATTTTTCTGAGGCATAAAAATCTCTGGTCACGTCTTCCTTCGGAAGGGAAGTAAAGCCGTTGGTCCCGGCCCATGTGTGCTGAATGGGTGCTATATCCTACGCAGGTGTGGAAGCTGCCTTCCTGCACATTCGATTGCCGTCAATGGATGGCAATCGATGTCGGTCGGTGATTGGCACCAGATTGCGGAACAGAGACCGACGTTAAATAAAGGAAAAGAACTGCATACAGCAGAGATCGCAAGTTCCCAACACGTATCTGATTGGAACAAAGCGTTGTCTTCCTTGAACCTCGAGGGCATGGTGGGTATATAGATGGTGATACAGCTTTGTCAGGCGAGGAGATTAAAGGGGGGGGGGGGGGGTAAAATGCGGTTTTAGAGCAAATTGTAAACAAACTCGGTTGCTGTCCCATACAAAAATCCAACATGGCTGAATCATGAATTTGTCATTATCCGTACATTTCCAAAAAGCATGATTAATGTCATCGTAACTGTTTCCACACTGACAGACATTGCTGTCTATGAGGTTTATTCTATGGAGATGCGCATCTAGCGATTTCATCATGTGAATTAAGTCTCGACTTAAGCTGGGTTTAGACAGGGCAAGTCAATTGATCAAGTTAGTTGAATTCAACTGACTTGAACGCGAATTGAACGTGTAAACCATGTAATTCAACTGACTTGATCAACTCACTTGAATTGAAAAAAGGTGAACCTGGTTGAATTTTTCAAGCCAATTGAATTCAACTGAGTTGATCATTTGACTTGCCTAGTCTAAACCCAGCTTTACATCCAAGCCTTGAAGAAACATGAGGAATAATTGAATGTAACCATCGTCTAAAATTTCCATTATCACAACTCGAAAGGGTACTACAATTCAGCTTCCTGCGCGTTTGCCTAGAATTGAGCAATGTGAGGGGATCCCCGAGAATTGAGCCATAGACGATGGGAGGCCGGATTCTCTGCGATGCTCGTTCACGTAGTTCCAAAAGGATTTCGGGTGTAGCTTAAGTTTGCGCTGGATGCCTCGTTGGAAACTTGAAAAGCATTCACGACTGACTCGCTGGTACATGTGATTCAGCCTCACATAATGTAGTTTCAGAGGAAGCGTGCGATACTTCGTAAATCTTCTCAATGCTGCTCTCTTGATTGACTTCAACCTACTGTCTGTCAATGACATATGCCAAGACATGTGAAAAGGTTTGCACTGCAGCCTCAACTTCATCTGGATCAAGGATGTTCTCCCATACCATGCTAGACAATACATCTATGATGCTACGGTGGTCAGCTTTACGGAAGTCATAACTAAGAAACCGTAGCAGGATAGTCGTCGAAATCACGCACGAGTTTGTCCTCAACAGTGACAATTAGAGGAGAGTGAAACTAGCTTAGTTAGTGCACAAGGAGCCGAGGAAATTGATGGAGCCCTGTCCTGTGTGCTCGTTTACTACATGGTTAATTTGAGAAAGCGTCGCTGCGCTGTAGTTGTCGAGAAGGCTAATAGCTCCTGCGTGAAATGTAGAGCAATCAGGATCTGGGTACAGTAATCCGCTATGAGATGGACTCCACGAAACGCCAAATAGATTGATGTCACTAAAATGAATATCTCATCAACTGGAGTGGCACTTTCGACAACTGTGAAAACTGACCGACAGTGAGGATCGATGAGTTCATTGTCGCGGACTCGATCAGGTGGAATGTACAGAGCGCATAAAAATAGTGTGCGGTCACCCAGATTGATGGCTGTCCAAACCTGCTCCATATAGTTCCATGAATTGTTCTCGATGGCCTTTACCTCCAACCCGCTACGGACAGCTACAAGGACACCTCCACCAGTAGATTTACGGCTGTTGTTAGGATTCCGATCGCAACGAAAGACCTCGTAGTCAGGACCGAAGACTTCCCTAATAAAAAATAACCATAAACGAACGATAACCCAAATCATTGAACTATTCCACAAATGGTTTGGATGATACCCAGAACACGTCGTTAAGCAAATTAACCATACAATTTTTATTAGGGTTGACTGGAAAGCGTTCGATAATCGAGCCACGTTTCGCACAGGACAATAATATCGTAGCAACGATCCGATACAGCTAGGCGGTACTCTTCAACATCAGAATTCATTCCACCGGCGTTTTGGTAGAAGATCACGACGTCCTGCTTGCGGCAAGGAATCGAACGACTGCTCTCCCTGGAAATCACAGATACATCAGGCAATAACTGACCATCATCAAGTCTCATTGGATACTCGCCATAGTGAGTGGGTTGGAAGACCCCCTCTCCACATCCGACAGCAGGTCCGGAACGACTATGATGAACGAAGGCTGCTGATGGCAAGACTGAGACGGAGGGATTGGCGGCTTACATGGGGTTTTCTACGGCGCGTTCCGGGTTTCCAGGATTGGTAGTTACAGAGGCATCATCACAATGACTAACATAGTCAGAATTGCTGAAATTTTGATCGGCATCAGGCAGCGAATAGTCAATATATTGATTGTACTTGCTTGTAGAGGCAAGGTGGAAGACTCCTGATTCATATCCAGTTACAGGTCCAGGACGACTATGCTGAACGCTGGCTGGGCTGGAGTAACCAGGAGCTTCCAAAGAGCGGTCTATTGTGCGTCCCGGAGATGAATTAGGGTTGTTCGAACAGTAAAGCGGATGTTGTGAATGAGCAGTATCAGAAGTGCTTCTCAACTGGAAACAGCCGACAGGTGCTTGAAGCGTTGCACTGGAACACGGAATGAATTATTAATTTTCACGAATGTGAAAAATAATAATATAAAACCCCTCCCGATGAAAATATACAAGATACCCATAACAATATGCGTTAATTTGAGATGTAAAATTGTAATTTTGATGTAAACAAACGGTATGGTTGACGTTTCCTCTCATAATCGCCTAGTGCACTCTACATTGGTGGTGCATAGAAACAGCCTATGGGTAAAAATGTGCGAAAACATCGTGAAAGTGCACTCTCATAAGAAAAGCTTCTGCTTTTTTTTACGAAAAGGAAGCAATATTATACGAGTGTCTGGAAAGGTCACATTGTGATTCCATACGTTCTACCAGAATTGAAAGCGTGCTGTTTTTGCATGCTGCTTTGATAACCGTTTGTAACCCGAATTTTGAAAATTGCGGACTTATGACAGTTCTTGGTTTATGTATTGCACGAGGTTTTATCTGGTTTTATGCTTGTGATAAACACAATCGGTGCAGATTATGATCTAAACTATGCATATTGGATGTTGTCACATTATGGCTCATGTGTTCCTGTACACGGCGAATGAGAACGACCCAAATTTGAGTTTAGTTCACTCATAATCGCCAAAAGTGCAGGAACTCAGCGATGAGTAAAATTTGTTCATGGTTTTCTGTGGAAAACCTAAAAAATCTGCCGGAAAATGAGGAAATTGACGAAAATTTTATTCAGTCTCGGAGTAGTACCAATAGACGGAGTGAATCCAATCTTTACTTTTCTCAAATTCGGGAATTTTTCCCTGGAAAAACCTGGGAAAACATGGACAAATTTACTCATCGCTGAGTTCCTGCACTTTTGGCGATTATGAGTGAACTAAACTCAAATTTGGGTCGTTCTCATCGCCGTGTATGTTTTTATTTTATTTATATTTAATATCTGTTGGGTGTGGCCTATTTTGCATAAGCCATTGTAGTAAGCATTATTTTTTTAAATATTTTTTAAATTTTGCTTCGGTGTTTAGAGACTGAGAGTCACTAGAGTGTGGAAATGTGACGTAACAGATTGATGAAAATGAAATTAGGGCCTAACAGCTTTTGTAAACAATGACTTCTTTTGATGATTTCTAGAAATTCAAGGCTCACCCACGCAAACCAACATCCTCATCGGGTAGGGAAAGACTTCCCCTATCCGATGGTAATGTTGGTCTGCGTGGGCGTACCTTGAATTCATAGAAATCATCGGTAGAAGTCATTGTTTACAAAAGCTGTTACGCCCTAATTCCAGATTGAGATTGAGAATCTTTTAGAATTGAGATTTTTTATTCAATCTTGTGGGGATTGAATGAGTTAGCGTTACGTAATTTTAGGGGAGGGAGTCTTGTCAAATCCGGATTTTTTACGTTACATAATTTGTGTACAGAATAATCCTAATTATCGTCAGAGGATTAAATTAAGATAGATAGATCCCATGGTGATCAGCAAATCCTTAATTTGCAATGTCCCGGTTTTTCCGGTATTGTACGATATACATTTAAATTAAGTATAAAACCGAATGCGATTGAACCAAATAGACCACTAAAATTTTCCTGGATCTTGTATTTGGTTTTGTCTTCGAAATTGGTCAACTACCTTGACAGTCACTGAAAATTATTATTGTTCTAAAGTTCTTTAAAATCATTTCCCTCCTTCAGAGTTTTTTGGAATTCCGAATAACATAAATTTCTTTACACCAGTACACTACACAGTCTTTGTGGAATAAATTAAAAATGTCATTCATCCTTTGATTCTCTTCGAATTTTAAAGTAATTTCTATGAATTTACTAGTTTAAAAAAAATTAAGCTTATTTCCTTTTGATAATGTACTTGAATTCTCCTAGAATTCCCATGTTATTCATCTCAGGTTTGGAATTTTTACGAATCCAGAATCCTTTTCTCAATTGTCATGGAATTTTCCACAGAGCTACTTTAAAATTTACTCTGAACTCTCACAATTGGCTTAAAGTTTTAATCAAAACTCTCGTAGATTTCTTCCCAAAACTCCCTTAGTGTTCTCTGAACCGCATTGGTGTTGTCCCAGGAATCCATTCTTAAATCTCCTACAAATAGCTAAAATTCTATATATGTTTCTTGTAAGTGACTTTATCCTGAAAATATAGTCCAGTCCAGTTCTTGAAGCTTTGTCAAAGACCATCAATTTTTGTTTTCGAAGAGAGGAAAAACTATAATATTTTCCGATTTGTCATCAAAGTTCACGGGTTTTTCCCGGTTTTCCTGATATCCCGTTTCACTGGTCCGTGTTATTTTTTTTTCACATAGGGATGCATCATATTTCAGTATATCATACAGCTAACATTGATCACAAAAGGTTTTTATTCATCCGCTGCCAATATGAGTAAATAAATGCGTAACTGGTCCAAGGAATAGGATAATAGGCAACGATGGAACAATTTTGTTGTTGATGAGAAAATGATGAAGACCTAACGGGCCCCGTACAGAAGGCCGAATCACAGGGGGGTTGACAGTTATCCACGGCCCAGACAAATTTTAAAATTTTTATATGGACAATTGTCTTCGTATGGTGAGGGAGGGTGGGGAGGTGTGGCTGTCTACGTAGTTAATGAACAGTCCGCCCCGTAACGTGGGTAGATCACCTTTTCGTGGTACGTTACGGGATGTAAGATCTACCACCGATTCCTAGTCTTGACTACTTCAAACTAGGGGAACAGGATTTTACAGTAATCAAAGTAACACATCTTAGTCCTTGTTACTTTTTATGCCTTGTTGATAGTGATAAGTCCTCGGGTTGCGTGGACCGAGGATGATCTTGAAACAAGGAAAAAATGAGTTAGTTAGTCTTCACCTATTCCTAATCTTCTTTTCGTTGTTTCCTAGTTTGAAGTGGTTAAGACTAGGGTTCTGATGCATGGTCATTATCGGTGTCATGTCTTGTTTTTTTTTGCTAAGGAATCCAATTTTGACTGACAAAGGGGCGCGCCTTTGGAGGGTGTTTCAACACTCCGAAGGGTATAAATAGCGGGACCTTTCAATTAGAATCGATTCCTTGCGATAAAGGCAAGAATGACAACTGTATCAAAACCGAATACTTCATCATTTCTCAATAGTGATGGAGTAATACGACATGCACTAAACTAAGGACACGGGATATACTACAATAGATCAAATTACTGGTCGCAGTGGTTTTATGTCCCGAACAGAGGAAAAAAAATGAACAGTCCGTAAAATAACACTGTTATCAAATAAAAAGCAGCTCACGCGACCACCAACGATCGACCAAAACAATCTGTGGGCAGTGTTGCGATATACCGTTAAAAAAAGTTGATGCATTGTCCAATACTCATATTGTTCGTTTAACTCGTATAACTTAAATTATGCACTCATAATGCTTAAAAACAAACAAATAATGTTGAAAACATAAATGACCTATGTAACTGTGATTATAACAAAACGTCCTATATAACATGTCCAATGTACACCTGACAAGAGCAAAATGTCCTATGTAACATTTTTCACGTTTTCATGTATGAAACGGGTAGATTATAATTTCAATTTCAATTTTACTATCGCATAAAAGGTCTTAAAAATGTTAAAAGTTGATTTGGTTTAAAATAGTATCAAAAAAGATTTTCTCGAAAAGAGTGAAATGTTAGATAGGACCTTTTGAAAAGTTAGGCGAGATTTGTTTTCCGTCGATCTTGCTTTCCGTGCTGAGCACCAATGCTACCGACGCCAGGGAGGCAGCTCCCACACCTGAATCCTACCTATCGACCCATCAAACCGGGGACCAACGGCTTTACTTCCCTTCCGAAGGAAGGCGTGATCAGAGATGTTATGCCTCAGAACATCCCGGCGGCGCCGACTGGGATTGAACCCAGGTCTGCGGGGTTGAGAGGTAATGACGATTACCGCTACACCACCGGTGCCGCTTACGCAAGCAGTTGAATTTGTGTAACTAGAACGTTCAGCAAAACGGACTATGAGCAATATCGCTGCTAATGACGATTTTCGATTTGAGAATACCTCCCATATTGAATTTCATCTTGAACGAAGCCATCATCTCAAACATCTGGAAACATTATGCTAACCACAAACGAAGTGACAGACGACTAACTGGCGAAGAAATCCATTAAAATAATGTGGTTCACTGTAATAGAATTTTCTTGGAAGCTTGTGCCATCATCCACCAGATGGGTTAGTTTTTTTGTTTTGATTTGAACAAAGTTGATTACAATGATTCTTTGACAGTGTGCAAAGAGTGTATCATTTTGTCATTTTTTTATGCATTTCAGTTTTGAGTAGAGTGAAAGAGACAGAACCAAAACATTCTAATACATTTGGTGAAAATGCTAGTACAATCCAGTAGTAGTGTTGCCATGTGGTACACTGAAAAATTGAAATAGCAGGTTAGTCACCAAAGTTTTCGAGCCGCTCCGTCTGTCACTTCGTTTGTGATGCTAACTATCACTTTCTCTCTCATTCATCATCTGAAGCCTTTCTGCTCTTACAGCTGAGTCACCTCGTTGAATTGTTCGCATTCACAAAAAACGAAGCTATCTTGTCATTAAATCGTCAACCGGTGGAAACTAACGATTTTAAATTGGCTCACTACTTTACTAGCCTATTGGTCTCAATCAAATCTATTAACGTATCCCATTTTAATCGAAATTCTAGTACTACACTATGTTTGTTTTGATTAGCTATGAAAGTTTACAGATAAAATGAGGGGTTCGTTGATTTTCCTATGTTTCGAGGGGTGCATCGATTAGCTTGGGATCGAAGATTGTACCAGAGCTGAGCGAAAAAGTTGAGCACATTTCTTCGGGACCTTCTGGTCTCAGAGTTACCTCTATGGTTAAACACTCAAACAAACATAAAACTAAAGCTAACCAAATTTTAAGTTTTTTTTGTTTAATTTTCGATACGGAAATCGAATGGCTATTAAGGCTGTGTTCCATTTGGCGAATTTTCACTTAAACTTGACAGATGGAAAATTTCCAAATAAACCTGCTATTCCAGCAGACTTATATCTGACAGACAAGGAATCAATTTTGACACACACCTTCTCGAAAATTGACCGATCAACAACAGAGGGATTTTCGAACATTATAATTTAGTTTCGAAGTGTCAAGTTTAAGTGAAAATTCGCCAAATGGAACACAGCCTAAGTAGCTTCCATTATATTTTATTTCGAAGATGCAGAATAAAAATTATTGTAACTCTACTTTAATAATGTAATTTAATTTATTAAAAACATATTAACAAAAGCCCGAATCGGGAAAGCGACAAAGTGGACCGGTGCGAGCGTGCGAGGTCCCGACGTAACAAATCCTGAGATTCAAATTATCCAATTGAATAAGTACCCCAGAATCAACAACCAATGGGAAACATAGTCGAGTCTATGCCATTTCTCCAGCGTGTGCTTGAATGAGTATCCTTCTGTTTGTAATTGAGAGTTAGCATCAAATATAGCTCCCAAATATGTCAAATTTATAACGCACAATATAAAAAATATGCTATTAATAAAAATGGTCATTGCTTTGTTTTGGCTTAACTGATGCTTTGTACATGGCACTGAACACTTGTTAACTAAAACACACGCTGAAAATATTTGAGATAGTTTGTTCCGAACATTGAATTCCACATAGCTCCACACACCTATTGTTAGTAAAGTGGCCCACAATTGGAAGTTTAAGCCATGAAGTAATGATGACGTCACATACGTTAGGAAAACTGCTGCAAACGTACCATGGGGTTTCAACGCCCGGAAGATGTCTATTAAATGTACGAAACGGGTAAGAAATTATACAAAAAAAAATCTTGATTGTCATACATACATTGCTTCAAAAAATTATGTATTGGTACATTCCATGCTACTACAACATACACGAGTGATCTGGGAAATTCGATGCTCCATGGTCTTACAACCGTATATCCAAAATATCGCGTATGCTTGACATTTAATGATCTAATTGACTCTTGATCATTTGTTGCCAATCCTGCCGAGACCATTGTAGCTTGTGATAAAAATGATATAAAATAATGGCTCATTCGAAATGAAAATGCAGTGCCATATGCGACTATCCATCTGAAAGGAAAAAAAATATGCTTTAATGTTTGCCAACTACATCATATTCAAGCAACCTACTTCCATGAATGCTCTAGATTAACCGTAGTATCAGCGCAATTTGAGAACAGTAAACATAGGATAGAAAGCATAATATTTACTATTATCTGCGCAAGGTATTTGAAATTCTAAAAAAAAAAAAAAATAACGAAGTTTCAATGTGCTGAATAAATGCATCACGTCCATTAGAATAAATCCTACCAGTTTGAATCTACTTCTGGCCCTTGTTAAACTATTCAGGTACTCGGTGAAGGACGTCCAAGGTCCAAAAATGCAGTTGGCTGGGCAACACATATAACCAAGAAATGATATTATAGAAAATTGATCTCTAAGTGATCGGTTGACTTTTATATCGATTGCTAATGAAATAGATTTCATAACTGCAATCATTAAAACGCCTCGTACATGATGCCATACTTTAGGGTCTTTCTCCAAAATTTCACTGAAACAAAAGGGTTATAATTTCTCATATTATTTACGTAATTGAAACATATTTACCATATTATTAAGTACATCATAGCATAAAGACTAATAATAAAATCGAATCTCAGTAGTTTTTGTTCAATGAACGATACCTTGATCAACAAATAAACAGACACAAATAATTGAAGTAGGTAAGAGTGTCCATGTTCTAAAGTGTTATGCATCAAACATAAACCACATCCGAAGCTAAAAGCATGTGTAATATTATGATGCGATGGAAAGTAACGTGCTGAGAATGAAAAAAAAGTATTATAGAACAAGCTAACCGTTACTTTTAAATACGAACCTTGGATTTTGCTAATGAAACACAGACCAATGTTTACAACGACAAATGGCAACATATAAAATGATATTTGGAAGAATGAAGGAACAATGCAGTTTGTATACATCTCTTTCCAACCGGCACTTTCATCTGAAACGAAACGATATTAATTTGGTTATCTAGGTTTACAGGTGGAATACAGTATGCTAGTTATATTTGTTAATTGTTTGATTTTATGACCTAGTTGGCACTGAATGGAACCAGAATGAAAATTAGTTTTCTGAATTTAAACTCCTTATTAGACACAAATAAAAGAGCAAACTTTGACCAAGTATTTAATACTAACAATTTGCAACATCTCTGTAACTGTAGTCATCATATGTGTCGTATAAGTCATCATTTTCATCGTAAACATTATAGAGATACTCTGACATTTTTATTAAGAAATACCGTTGAATATTAATACTCAATTTTTTGGTCACGCATTGATTAATGCACGGTTAATGTTCAAGACTCCATTGATACGGTTGTGATACGATTTGACAGCTGACGCCGACACAAACAAAAATTATGTTATGGGCCATTCAAAAATGACGTCCATGTATTGTAAGGGGGGGGGGATAAAATAAGACGTGACGTCCAACAAGAAAAATATGAATAATTATTAATTATGATAATTATTAATAAGACCATTCAAATAAATTACATAATCCTATTTGTGTAAAGACACGTTTAAACATAAAATTATCACATACTTTTGAAAATTGTACTAAGTAGTATTTTTTTTGCTAGGTTTGACATCCAAAAGTAGTCAATTGTAATATCATGTGACAGAATGGAGGGCCAAAAAATGCTAAATGACACATTTGAAACACCTCTACACGGCGAAACGAAACAACTCATAATCGAGATTGAAAGTACTTAAAAATAAGTATTTCTCTAACACTAATGTTTTGGATACATTTCTGTTCTCATTGATGAGCACTTTTAACTTAATCTTGCAGTATAACCAAAACAGTTACTTTTACTTTGAAAGTATCCAAAATAACTAGTTAATTTCACGTTATGGTACGTTATAAGTTTACTGTTCCGGAGAGGAAAAAAGTAAGTACTACATAGTTCTACTAAACCGTAATAGATTTCCCGGAAAGTGGCCGTAATTATCCTCGAATTAAACATAATTCCTTTTTAGGTGCGGGCCAAAACATATCTTGTGGGCAAAATTGCCACCACCAGCCACCGATGACTCCACTGTTAGGAATATAACCAGCATCCAAAGGCAGTGATCAATGAAGGTAACGACATTTAATTTTTTCGATCCAGTTTTCAGGATGATTAATTTTTGCTTCTTTTTTTTATTTTATTTTTCCACAAATACTGATCAATCAGGCTGAATTTATGAGTCTGCTATGTTTCGTCGAGTGTACCAGCCGGAATCGGGAGAAGTTTGGTCAACCAACTCAACACGATGGATTTAGTAGGATGTGATTTATTGCTTATTCAGGGACAATATGTGGATAGATTTTATTGTAATAAAGATAAATAAAGCCGAACATAACATTGATTTTTAGTACTCATCACAAATATAGAAAACAACTGAAAAATCCCCTTTTCAACTAAATTTTCTATAATGAAAACCAAGTTTTGTGTAGTTTTTATCCAACATTCACTCTTCCTGAAACAGTTAAATTCTACTCAAAACGAAGTCTTTGCAAAATACTCAAATTTGGATTGTTCGCAAAGAACTCAATTTTAACTGGTTTCAGTTAGGTGTCAAGATGAGTACAAAAGACTTAATTTTAAGTTGTTTCGTTTCTCCGTGTATGATATTTTTACGACAGGAGTCAGTCTACACGTTATTTTGAGGCTACTCAGTAACTGGGTGGATCGCACTCATTTTTGCATGCTGTATGGAGTTGTCAAAAAATGAGTAAACTGATTTTGGATAGGGGAAATGTTGGCTTCGGCAATACCTTAACCTATTATCGTCAGGGGGTAAACAACGTCCTTGAGAGCTCAATTTTGGCATGTGGATACATTGTGTTTCAGAGCATATATTGGCCAAATTTGAGTGCTCTAGGGCTTTGTTTACCCCCCCTGACGATAATAGGTTAAGGTATTGCCGAAGAAAACATTGCCCTAAATGATTTTGATATCAATTTTTCCTAAGTTCAAAATGGCGTACTTTGAAGTTGTGAACAGGCGATTTTTGCGCAGTGAGTCAAAAATCAGTTTTTCGTAGTGAAGCAGTGAAAATGTCGCAGCTACGTAATATCCTGGATGGCGAAAGCTAACGAAATCTAAATTAGCATCTAGTTTGTCATTCATAAAACTCTTACAAGAAGATGTGTGAACGAGGTTTGTTCGAATTTTATGGAAGCCATCCACGTTGAAGCAATTTAAATATATTTGATCAATTTTTTTGTTTTGACGTACACCGAGGAGAATTTCCGTATACCATTTATGTGTGAAACCTCATATTTTTTGCAATTAGATTTCACAAATAAAACATATGTTTAGGAACATAAAAATTATTTTATTTCCCACAAATAAAATCAATGTTCTAAAATAAATGGATTTCATTTGCTTTGACTAATAAAATTTATGTGTGAGGTTTATAACAATTATTTCTCGGTTGAAAATAAATATTATGTGTCTTTTTCAAATGAAAGTCATGGTACACACAATAATGTTTACTTATCAAGTACATATACTTAACAAAACCATCGGGTAGGGGAAGTCTTGCCCTACCCGATGGTGATGCCGATTTGCCAGGGAGATTCATGACTTTCGAGAAATCATCGAAAGAAGTCATTGTTTACAAAAGCTGTTACGCCCTAATTCCAGCTCTATCTAGAATTAATAAGACCATTCAAATAAATTACATAATCCTATTTGTTTAAAGACACGTTTAAACATAAAATTATAACATACTTTTGAAAATAGAACTAGTAATTTTTTTTTGCTAGGTTTGACATCCAAAAGTGGTCAATTCAGGCATAACATTTGATAACGGCACAAAAGCATTTGTAAACAAACTTTCTAAGGCCCTTTACACGCGAACCAAAGTACGCCCACGCAAACCAAAAACATCATCGGATAGGGGCAGCTATCACCTTTCCGAAAGTTAATTAAAGAAAATTAACGAAATGGTTGGTCGGGTGCTGGCTCCTAGCTGGATCAACCTCCTTGCCAGAGTGAGAATGATCCCGCGTCTCGATTACTTTTTCGAAAGGACGTATCAGCTTTTGTAAACAACGCATTTTATCGTCGGTTTGGTGTAACTGATAGCTCGCCCACGCATACTAACACTACTATATCAGGCAGGGAAAAATTTCCCCTATCTGATGGTAGTGTTAGAATGCGTGGGTGAGCTACCAGTTATGCCAAATCGACGATCAAATGCTTTGTTTACAAAAGCTGATACGTCGCTTTGAAAAATTAATCGAGAAATACTACAGCGCAAGCTGTGTTCCAATTGCAGAGTTAAATTTAACTCGTGGTTAAACGTGACATTACGAAAGTTGTCAATATTCGAAAATCCCGGAAATTGATCGGTTTTCAAACCGAACTCAGCCACGGTTGCCAAAATTTAACTTCTAGTCGGTCAGAAATAACCACGCTCAGATAGCAGGGTTATTCGATAACTTATCTGTCACTTTTAACCACGAGTTAAATTTAACTCGCCAATTGGGACACAACCTTGGAAGCAAAATAAGGAACAATCCATAAATGACGTAGAATTTTTTTGACCAATTACCCCCTTCCCCCTCGTAGCGTGTTTTGCTAAACCTAATACATGGTCGGTCACAACCAAGGTTGCAAAGACTCATTTCAGCTAAAACAATGTTTTTCTAAATTATGAAATAATTAGATGCCATGATCAAATTTTGAATTGGTAGGATACAAGAAGAGGTTGCAAAGAATGTGTTTGACATATTAAACCTGTTTATTTCACTTCATGAGAGTCACAATCAGCGATTTTTCACAAACTCACTCACTCACTCACTCACTCAGCGATCAGCAAATCGCTGATTGTGACTCATAGAAAGCAAAATTTACAGGTTTTATGTTTCCAACGCATACTTTGTAACCTCTTCTTGTAAGTTACAAGTAAAACATGCCATCATACCATCTTTTGGTTTTATTATTCCGAAAAACATTATTTTAGCTGAAATGAGTCTTTGCAACCTTGGTCACAACTTCTGAAACCTCTCTCTCCCCCCCCCCCTCAACTACTACGTTATTTATGAAAGCTCCCTAAGCATTGGGCAACATGAAAATCAGTGCTATGTTTCAACAATGTTCCTATTCAGGTAGTGGTTCTTCAGAATGCTATAAAAAAGCACACAAAAAACGGGTTGGACATTTATGCAAAATTTCGGTATTGATCGTGAATATCTCGCGATCAGAAAATTTAGCTAGAAATTTCGAACGTTTTGTGAACGCACATCCATTATTTTGCATAAGAAAACGGGGTGTTTCTGCGGTGGGGATTTCCCTGCACAGATTACAGATTTTTGTACTAAGCACTGAAATTATTAGACGGTACCTTTATGCTTTTAGATAAGCTATGAAAGTCCATCCTACTAGGAAAATTATGCTATACAACGGTTTATAAAATCCCAGATTTTCGCTGATGGGGGCGAGGCATAGCAACCCTAATAAAAATAACCATAGACGAACGATAACCCAAATCATTGAACTATTCCACAAATGGTTTGGAAGATACCCAGAACACTTCGTTAAGCAAATTAACCATACAATTTTTATTAGGGAAGCCGTTCGATTGCATAATTCTTCAAGTAGGAGGGACTTACACGCTATTCTGAATCTACCCAGTGGCTGGGTGGATGGCACCCACTCTTGTATCCAGTAAGGAGTTGTCAAAATCTGGGTAAACTAGTTTTGTTATGACGAGTAGAATCTACCCAGATTCTGGGTAAATAGTTCTAACCGAAATTTTCCCAGAGTAAAAAATGCCGCAGGTATAAAAGGGAGATTACTGCGCTGCCAGTGAATGCATGTTACCCATTTTTGGGTAGGTTCAGTTTTGACCGATCTGGGTGGATTCTACCCAAGTTTGGGTAGTTTTGAAATAGCGTGTACAATACTAATCTCTTCACGGAACGGAAAAATTACCCAAAATTAAGTTCTTTTCACTCATCTCCCATGTTCCGTTCAATACGCTAATTTTCATTAAACCGCTTATAGTAGTTTACATTTGACTACGGCAAAAATAATTACTTACTCGTGAGTTTTGTGAGTTTGAGTCAATTGACTCAAATTTGATAAACTCACTAGTAGCGATAGTCATGAGAAAGTCGAATCTCTCGTTCCGTTTTTGACAACAACAAAAAGTGAGAGTGGGATACAAAACTCAAAATTACCTAAAATTAAGTAAATAGAACTTAAATTTGGGGTAATTTTTTTTTTCTCTATGTTAGCATAACAGGGATGCCAGATGATTTTTTCAAAAGTCTGTATGAGTGTCAAAAAATATTTCTGTATTTATCTGTATAGAAAAATCACCGCAGTGCAGATTTCGTATTTCCCACATGTATTTTGGCTATAAAATTGCTCGCCACAGACTAAACGAAACAAATAAGCAGTTTTAAACTTAAAAAAGTGCGTTTTTGCGTTATATAAATTTTTATTCTTAGTGAAAACGAATTCAAAACATAAAAAGGATTTTGCTGTTTAAAATCACGAGATTAAAAAAAAATAAAAATCCCGTTCAAGGTCCATGTACCGAACCATCGGAATTAAGTGACAACGTAAAAAAGAAACATAGGCATGTGGGTAAGGCTAGTAAGAGAAAATCTATTGTTTCTAATAAAAATAAATGAGAAATGATCAGAATTTACCGAACAGATATTATTATTTAGTCATCCATGTTGCTTGAAAATCATTCCGTATCGAGCGCTGAGCCAGTTAACAGCGTCCTGGTCTCTTCATACGACACTCGTTTTTTACCGCGTTTCCATCGCTATCGTTGTAGAAAAAAAGTGTTCAGGTGAATCGCGCACGGTTTTCGGAAGCAGCTATCGTAAGCTGAGTCTTACGTATAGACTGTTCACCTTTACCCCAGTGATCGATCATCATCAAATCATCACCATCATCATCGCATCATCTCCGTCAATAGCCGCAGCGTAGCAGCAGCAAACGGAATACCTAGCTGCACCGGCTGATAGGTTGTTTACACAACCGGCATAAGTATAGTACAATACATTTTGCAAGTCCATTGCCTCCCTATTGTAGTTTTGTTTTGCCTCGTGGCGCGTGGTTCTGTCTCTCACCCCTGGTAAGGGAGTATGGTTCATAGTGAGACAACTTGTTGCAACTAGATAAAAGCTTTTTTTTTTCGATTTTTTTTTCGCTTTAATTTGCTTGTACGCCGTGCAAAAATTTAATTACTAGTAATTAAAATTAATAAATTGGAGAAGGTTTTTATTTTATTTTTTCCTTCTTAAGCGGTTGCGCACCGCTTTTGCGCAACACTTATGGCATCTTCCGATGCCAACGTTGCGCGAACCAGGTATTACCAACCACTTTCGAAAGGACCATGGGTTGTCTTTTTTCGGCCTAAAAATAAACCCTTGAAAACTCTCGATATTTCGAGAGACTTGCTGCGTAAGTATCCGGGAATCTTGGTACATAAGGAGAGATTCAACAAACTGCGTGTAGAAGCACCGAATTATGATGTAGCAAATAAAATTGCTGATCACGAGTTGTTTAGTGTTGAGTACAACATCTACATCCCTTCTCGAGATGTGGAGATAGAAGGCGTGGTCTCCGACGCGAGTCTGTCTGTCGAGGACTTGAAACGTGCCTCGGGTTGTTTTAAAAACAGAAAAGTCACAAGCGAGCTTGTAAAGATACTGGATGTTAGGCAACTGCATTCAGTGTCTTTACAAGATGGCAAGAAAGTCTATCAGCATTCAGACTCGTTTCGGGTGACTTTCGCTGGTTCAGTTCTCCCAAACTTTGTCAAAGTTGATGGTGCTTTTTTTCCGGTGCGGTTGTTTGTACAGAGGGTTTATAACTGTACCAACTGCAAAAGGCTAGGACACTCGGCCAGCCATTGCGGCAACAAAACTCGTTGTGGCAAATGTGGTGAAAACCACAAAGAGGATTCTTGCCACAAAGAATCAGTAAAATGCGCGTACTGTGGCGAGAATCCTCACCCCTTGCAGGAGTGCCCGATGTACAAGCAGCACTCCGATAAAGTGCAGCGTTCAATCTCAGGACGCTCCAAGCAGACATATGCTCAAATGGTGAAGGCTGCATCAGCCGTCCAAGATGCAAACCAATTTTCGATTTTGTCAGCTGAAGAATCGGACTCTGACTCATCCGATGAAGGTGATTCTACGGTGGTACACGCACCTTCAAAAATGGACGGATCCTCAAAAAGAAAATGCCCCTCCCCGAAAGCGCGCCGTAAGAAAACTAAAGTCACCTCCAGAAGATTGGCAAATTCCCAGGGTAATGGGGATGAAAAAACGAAACCGAAGGCTCCTGCTGAACCAATCCCTGGATGCAGCAGGAATTTTCCACCATTGCCCAAAAAAGATAAGAAAAATAATAAAGTTGCTCCTCAAACTTCTCAAAAGAAATCCAAGTCCGAGCGAGGTTTGCTAGCTTTTTCGGACATTGTGGAATTCATTTTAAATATGTTCAACATACAAGACCCTCTTAGAAGCTTAGTTTCTGCCTTGCTTCCAACATTAGAATCATATCTTAATCAATTGACTGTTTCATGGCCCCTCCTTGCATCAATCATATCTTTCGATGGATAATTCGTCGAACGAGCTTGAAGATATGATCACTGTGCTACAGTGGAACTGCCGTAGTCTAGTGCCTAAACTAGACTCGTTCAAATTTTTACTTCACAATTCTGATTGTGATATATTTGCTCTCTGTGAAACATGGCTTTCTTCCGATGAAGAACTCAACTTCCACGATTTTAACATTATACGCCTGGATAGAGACGATTCTTATGGAGGAGTACTTTTAGGGATCAAAAAGTGCTACCCTTTCTACAAAATTTCCCTTCCTGCTCTATCCATAATGGAGAGTGCGACACCAACTGATGAGATAATCGTTCTGGGCGACTTCAATCTACCCGGTGTTTTCTGGAAACCATCTTACAGCGGCTTTCTCTACCCAGACCCTGTACACTCTGTATTTCATACAGGATCAGTTAGCCTTCTCGACTGCTATAGTACAGCAACACTATCTCAAATAAACCACGTAGTCAACGAAAACAACCGTAGCCTGGACCTCTGCTTCGTTAGCGTTCAGGACACCGCTCCTTTCATCTCCACGGCACCTTCTCCACTAGTAAAGCAAGTACATCATCACCCTCCCTTGGTTGTCACTGTTGCTGACAATCACGATCGGGTCTTTGACGACATTTCCACGACCGTGTCATACGATTTCCGGAAAGCCGATCACCGTAGTATCGTCAACGTGCTATCTAGTTTAGATTGGGAGAGCATCCTCGATCCTGATAATGTTGAAACCGCTGCGCAAACATTTTCACATGTCTTGGCTTATGTCATTGACAGGCACGTTCCGAAAAGAGTTCACCGTAAAGTTTCTCATCCTCCCTGGCAGACGAGTGAACTGCGTAGGTTGAAGTCGACCAAGAGAGCCGCATTAAGAAAATTCACTAAGTATCGTACGCTTTCGCTGAAACGTCACTACGTTAGGCTCAATTATGAGTTCAAGCGAGTTAGCCGTCGATGCTATTCGCGATATCAACGAGGGATTCAGAGGAAACTCAAGTCGCACCCGAAGTCATTCTGGAATTACGTAAATGAGCAGCGCAAGGAATCCGGCCTACCTTCTTCAATGGTGTTGAATGGAGCAGTTGCATCCACTTCTCAGCAGATCTGTCGCTTGTTTTCTGAGAAGTTCGCCAGTGTTTTCACGAATGAGGGATTAACTGACGAACACGTTACCCTAGCAGCTAGTAATGTTCCACTGTACGGTCAAACACTGGGTGCGATGGATGTCAACGTCGAGATGATTTCCACTGCCGCATCACAACTCAAGTCGTCCTTCAATCCAGGACCCGATGGCGTTCCATCCGTATTCCTGAAAAAGCATATCGCCAGCTTGCTGATGCCCATGCTTCACCTATTTCGATTGTCCATATCGAGTGGTACATTTCCATCTTGTTGGAAATTCGCACATATGTTTCCTATCCACAAAAAGGGCAGCAAACGGGATGTGGACAATTATCGTGGAATTACGTCGTTGAGCGCAGTTTCGAAGTTATTCGAGTTAGTCATCATGGAGCCTCTACTCTCTCATTGTAAGCAGTATCTAAGTGGTGATCAACACGGCTTCACTTCCGGTCGTTCTACTTCCACAAATCTGCTGTGTTTGACATCGTATCTTACGGAAAGCATGGCAGAGAGGACTCAAACAGACGTCATATACACCGACTTGTCAGCTGCCTTCGATAAGCTAAACCATGCCATCGCGATTGCCAAGTTGCATAGACTTGGGGTCAGCGGCAACCTCTTGCGATGGTTTCGTTCATATCTCACTGATCGGCAACTGATGGTTGCCATTGGTGACAACCGGTCCAATATATATCTAGCTACGTCAGGAATACCTCAAGGAAGTCACCTGGGACCTTTGATTTTCTTACTCTACTTCAATGACGTGAACTTGGTCATCGAAGGTCCACGACTATCGTATGCAGACGATCTTAAAATCTACCTACGAATCCACTCGATTGATGACTGTCACTTCCTTCAACGTCAGTTCGAAGCCTTTGCCAGCTGGTGTAATTTGAACCGAATGGTGGTTAACCCCACTAAGTGTTCAGTGATCACTTTTACTCGGAAGAAAGAACCAATCACATTTGAATACAAACTTATCGGCACTGTAATCGACCGTGTGAACCATGTGAAAGATCTGGGTGTTATTCTAGATTCTCAACTTACGTACAAGCAGCACATCTCGTACGTTGTCGACAAGGCGTCTAGGACGTTGGGATTTATCTTCAGGATAGCAAAGAATTTCTCCGATATCTACTGTTTGAAGTCACTGTACTGTTCCTTGGTGCGATCCATTCTGGAATATTGTTCTGTGGTCTGGAGTCCAAACTACAACAATGGTGCTGAGAGAGTTGAGTCCGTTCAACGCCGTTTTCTTCGATTCGCTCTGCGGAAGCTGCCTTGGAGAGACCCATTTCATCTGCCCAGCTATGAAAGTCGTTGCCAGCTGATTGATCTGGAGCCTCTCCGAACTAGAAGAGACACCTCTAGGGCCCTGTTCATTGCGGACACTTTACAAGGTAGAATTGATTGCAGTGCAATCTTGGGGCAAGTCAACATTAACGTCCAACCCCGTGCGCTACGTAACAACGTTATGCTGAGATTGCCACTTCAGCGCACAAACTATGGCATGAACGGTGCAATAGGTGGGCTGCAACGAGTGTTCAATCGAGTCTCGGGCATCTTCGATTTCCATATGCCTCGACAGCTGCTACGAAGATACTTCTCATCGTTCTTTTCTGGCACAGTTAACCGTGAATGATTGTGTGTTTTATTTATGTATTTTATTCTTAGTTTTTATTTTTTGATTTGATTTTTACCTATATAAGTTACTTAAATCATCATTGGGGCTTTACACAGCCTGTTGATGCAGACAAATAAATAAAAATAAATAAAATAAATCAGGCGTCGAAATCGTCGCTTGCCAAATAAATGTGAAGAACAAAGACCTTTGCATAGCTTCAGTTTATGTTCCACCAAGAACCTCCATTAGCCGTAGTCAACTCTGGAATCTAGTTTCGATTCTTCCATCCCCAGTATTAATTCTGGGTGATATGAACTCCCATGGTACTGGGTGGGGCGATCTATATGATGACAATAGAGCGGCTATTTTTTACGATTTATGCGACGATTTCAACTTGACTATTTTGAACACTGGTGAAGTGACACGTATAGCAAAACCTCCGGCTCGAGAAAGCCGACTCGACATATCTTTGTGTTCAAGATCGCTAACATTGGATTGTCTGTGGAAGGTTATCAATGATCCCCATGGTAGCGATCATTTGCCAATCATCATTTCAATTAAGTGTGCCCCTCACTCTGCAGAACCATCTCGAGTTCCATTTGATCTTACAAGGAACATAGATTGGCATAAATATGCAACGGCGGTGACAATCGGTGCCGAATCAATAGATACGCTTCCACCATTGGAAGAATATCGATTCCTCGCCGATTTGATTTACAAAAGTTCACTGGAAGCACAAAAAAGAAAAGTTCCAAGTGCGCCCTTCAAAAGGAGACCAGCCACACCTGGATGGGACGAAGAATGCACAAAACTGTATGTAGAAAAATCTGATGCTTTCAAAGCTTTTCGTAGACACAAAACCTCCACTTACTTCGAGGAATATTCAAAGCTTGAGACAAAGCTGAAACAATTAATCAAAGCAAAAAAACGCGGTTATTGGCGCAATTTCGTCGAGGGACTCTCACGAGAAACCTCAATGAACACCTTGTGGAGGGTGGCTCGCAACATGCGTAACCGCTCATCTTTCAATGAGAGTGAAGAATACTCCAACCGATGGATATTCGATTTCGCTAAAAAGGTCTGTCCGGACTCAGTTCCAGCACAAAATATTCTTCGAGAAGCGTCTCCGAGCAGCAGCTCACTGGATAGACCATTCACAATGCTGGAATTCTCTATGGCTCTTCTTTCATCGAACAACTCCTCACCGGGAAGCGATATGATTAAATTCAATCTTCTGAAAAATCTCCCAGATATCGCTAAAAGACGCTTGCTAGATTTATTCAATTCCTTGCTAGAAAACAACATTGTACCGCCTGAATGGAGACAGGTCAAAGTAATAGCCATTCGAAAACCTGGCAAACCAGCGTCTGACCATAACTCATACCGTCCGATTGCTATGCTTTCGTGCATTAGGAAATTGTTGGAGAAAATGATCCTTCGGAGACTCGATCAGTGGGTCGAAACAAATAACTTGCTATCAAATACACAGTTTGGGTTCCGCAAGAGCAAAGGAACAAACGATTGTCTAGCGCTGCTTTCCACAGATATTCAACTGGCCTTTGCGCACAAGGAGCAATTGGCTTCAGTATTCTTGGACATTAAGGGGGCTTTTGATTCAGTTTCCATTGAAATTCTGTCAGACAATCTGCACAGATGTGGACTTTCCGGAATTTTAAATAATTTCTTGTACAATTTGTTGTCAGAAAAGCAAATGAACTTTTCCCTTGGACAACTGACAACTTCCAGAATTAGCTACATGGGTCTGCCCCAAGGCTCATGTCTCAGCCCTCTTCTTTATAACTTTTATGTCAAAGATATCGACAACTGTTTGGCAGAACAATGCACGCTAAGACAACTTGCAGATGACGGTGTGGTTTCCATAAGAGGTCCACATGCCATGGACTTGCAAGGACCATTGCAAAGTTCCTTAGATAACTTGTCTTCTTGGGCTAGGAATCTAGGGATCGAATTCTCGCCGCAGAAAACTGAACTGGTAGTGTTTACTCGAAAGCGGTACCCAGCCCAAATGCATCTTAATCTTTTGGGCAGAAACATTACTCAATCATTGTTTTTCAAGTACCTTGGGGTCTGGTTTGATTCAAAGTGCACTTGGAATACCCATATTACGTATTTGAAGCAAAAATGTCAGCAGAGGATCAACTTTCTCCGTTCAATTTGCGGCACATGGTGGGGTTCTCATCCGGGAGACCTCATAACGCTTTATAAAACAACTATTCTCTCTGTTCTAGAGTACGGCTCTTTCTGCTTTCTCTCGGCAAGAAAATGTCACCTAATTAAATTGGAACGAATTCAATATCGTTGTCTGCGTATTGCTCTTGGCTGTATGCACTCAACGCATAACATGAGTCTCGAGGTTCTGGCAGGAGTAACACCCCTCTAGAACCGTTTCTGGGAGCTCTCTCTCAGAATACTAATCAAATGCGGAGTGACGAACACACTTATAATTGCAAATTTTGAAGAAATTCTTGGGCTGAATTCACAATCTCGATTTATGAGAATCTACCACCACTACATATCGTCGGATATGTGTCTTCCTTGTTATACTCCAGACCGTGCTCACTTCACCAATCGCAGTTCCTCAATTGAATATGATCTGTCCATGAAACAAGTGATTAACGGGATTCCAGATCAACTTCGAACTATTATTATCCCGCGTATTTTTACTGAAAAGTACCAACACGTCAATTGCGTAAACAGATATTTTACAGACGGGTCTCGTCTCAGTGGATCCACTGGCTTCGGTGTCTTCAATGAAAACTCTAGCGCCTTCCGCAAACTCCAGGAACCTTGTTCCGTTTTTGTTGCTGAGCTGGCAGCAATCAACTTCGCATTGGGGATGATTTCCAACATGCCCGCAGACCATTACTTCATCTTCTCGGATAGTCTCAGTTCGATTGAGGCTATTCGGTCGATGAAACCAAGTAGACACTCATCTTATTTCCTTTCAAAGGTAAGGGAGCAGATGAGTGTACTGGTCGAAAGATCATATATGATTACCTTTGTATGGGTCCCATCACATTGCTCAATCCCAGGCAATGAGAAGGCGGACTCTCTCGCAAAGGTGGGCGCGCAGGAAGGCGAATTTTATGACAGGCAAATTTCACACGATGAATTTTATCATTTAGTGCGTCAGAGTACCCTTTCAAGTTGGCAAACCGATTGGGACAATGGAAATCTTGGACGGTGGTTACATTCAATTATTCCTAATGTTTCTTCGAGAGCGTGGTTTAAAGGCTTGGACTTAAGTCGTGACTTCATTCGCGTGATGAGTAGACTTATGTCCAACCACTACTCGCTAGATGCTCATCTCAATAGAATAAACCTCGTAGACAGCAACATCTGTCGGTGTGGAAACGGTTACGATGACATCGATCACGCAGTTTGGCAATGTACGGATAATGACGCCGCCAGAGAGCGACTTTTGAATACCCTTGAGGCCCAAGGAAGACAACCCTATGTTCCTATCAGAGACGTGTTGGGAACTCGCGATATCTGCTATATGCAGTCGGTTTATGTGTTTCTTCAAATGTCTAGTATAAGAATTTAATTCCTTTGTCTTTTGTCTCTCTTTAATAGTTTTTGTTTGTCTTGTCCCCCCGTCTCAATGAGTCTCATCGTCGCCCACTGGTCACCATAGCCGGTCGAACTCCAGACGAAACTAGAACCGCACTACCATTCATACTGGCGACAACGCTCTGATGAGACAACGAAACCTTACCCCCAAACTCCTCCCCTGATCCTATCCTTCAACAATGTACCTCTCTAACCTCGAGTAAGCCGCGAGTATTCGGCCCAACTCCTACTAGACATAGAATTAAGTGAATTTTGTTACAAACAAAGAACAATGAACTATCGGCTCCGTAAAGCTAACGCGATTGAGCCTCCCAAATAAACGAACTAGTTAAAAAAAAATAAAAAAATGTTGCTTGAAAATAGTCGAAAAGCTGTTTTTATGATTTCAGTGATTCCTTTTTTATATTGATGGCTTTTCCATATTCCTTGGACGCTAGGATTCCCTGCATCATAGCTGCATTTATCCTGTTACGCAGTTTAGTTTTGTTTAGGGTGATCGACGAAAACATCCTTTCAACTGCAGCTGAGGAGTGTGGTAAAGCAAATAGGGTTGGCACAATTCACCCGCCATTTCGCCATTCACCCGTTTGGTGGCCAGTACCACCAACAATCAATACGAAACTAACGATTTTAAATTGGCTCACCACTTTAATAGCCTATTGGTCCCAAGCAAACGATTAACGTACCCTATTCTAGTCGAAATTCTAGTACTACGCAATGTTTGTTTTGATTCGCTATGAAAGTTTGACAGATAAAATGAGGGGTTATTGGTTTTTCCTATGTTTCGAGGGGTGAATCGATTAGCTTGGGACCGAAGAGAGTACCAGAGCTGAGCCAAAAAGTTGAGCACGTTATTTCGGGACCTTCTAGTATTAGAGTTACCTCTATGGTACCACTCGCCAAAATTCAACACCATCTCAAAATTTGTATCCATTGGCAAATCCATGTTTCTCACCTCGCGGAATTCATCGTCTACCATTTGCATTTCGAATTCGTTGATAACATTTGGGAACATCCGCAAAACTGGGCACATTGAGGGGTGCGTTTTATTTTTGAGATTTTTTGGGCCAATGCCCCACCTCAAAAACCTGGCAATGGTTTACGAGAATCATATCATCCATATTGATACTTTTGCCGGCGCCGGTGGTGTAGTGGTAAGCGTGACTACTTTCTAACACCCCGATGGGTCTGGGTTCAATCCCAGTCGAGGTCGGTGGGATTTTTCTGAGACATAAAAATCTCTGGTCACGTCTTCCTTCGGAAGGGAAGTAAAGCCGTTGGTCCCGGCCCATGTGTGTTGAATGGGTGCGATATCCTACGCAGGTGTGGAAGCTGCCTTCCTGCACATTCGATTGCCGTCAATGGATGGTAATCGATGTCCGTCGGTGATTGGCACTAGATTGCGGAACAGAGACCGACGTTAAATAAAGGAAAGGATATTGATACTTTTCCCGATTTGATTTACAAGCGTTATGTAGAAGTTCATCGCCATTGTTCTGAAGTGTTGAACATCCTCAAGCTTGATGCTATTGGATGACAAAACATCATCCTAATGTTTTTGTACGCCAGTACCCATATAAACCTTTTGCACAGTAGTTTCTGGGTTGCAAAATTAATGAACCCAGGTCTTCAAGCTTCGCAATGTAGTCTAGTCTCATGAAATTAACGAACTAGCTCAGAATTGAGTCGGAATATTTAAGGCACTTCCGATTGGAACAAGTGGTTTAGTTTGTTAACTTTTGGTAGAATAAATTCCAAAAACCTCAAGCAAAGCTCCGTCATGGGGTTTTCAAAGATACTGCTGATTTCTTTCATCTTCTCGGCATCAAGTCCACATTCAAATTAGTATAATTTAAGTATACTCTGAGAGCTGGAAGTCTTTCTAGCATCCGTTTCACCACCTGCTCTAATGTGTGGTTTCAAGTCCATAATTGTTTGAAGCTGTTAAAATTTAAATAATAATGTTGTTTATTTTATGTTTAATTTCAAGAACGAATTGGTAAAAATCTGTACAAAATTTTTATTAAGTTTCAAATATCTGTCTGTAGTCTGTATTGGGTCTGTAAGAAACTTCACATAACTGTATAAATACAGACATATCTGTATATCTGGCACCACTCTAGCATAAAGAGAGGTACCGTCAACTTTTTTGTCAGCCCAGTGGCAGGCGGGTAGGCAACAAGAGTTAAGGCCGACGCACAACAACCTGGTCTATACACACTCAAAGATAAATGAAATCAAAAAAGCTTAAAAAGTATGCAGATTCCCGCTTCACCTTATTGAGTCCGAGCCATGATTACTTTCGGCAGTAGTCATGCATGATTAAAATCGAAATAATCTTTCCAGTATTACATTTTATTCTTTTTCGACACTGATTAAAATTCAATCAAAAATTTTAAAAATAGAATCAAAAATGATTAAAATTTATTCAAAATAAGATTATCTTCAATCTAATCAACCATGATTAAACTGGGATTAATATCAGATGCTTATTTTTTAGGAAGAGATGATTAATTTTTAATCATTCGATATGATTAAACTGAGTTTAGTGTCAACTTAATTAAATTTCAAGCGTTTGCATTGGAAATTGAATATAAATTATAGAATTTCTGTATGAAGCCAAAATTTATGAATGTTTTTCAGCTGAATGTTGAGATAATGTATTGATTATTTTGACGTAGAACTACGTCTTTGTCGACTATACTGGGGTGCAAATCAAAAAATATGTGTCGTGAAGGAGTGTTAGGTTTTGAACGCTTGTAACTTTGTCATTTATAGATGAAATTTAAATCCAAATACCACAAACGAAGTGACAGACGACTTACTGGCGAAGAAATCCATTAAAATAATGTGGGTCACTGTAATAGAATTTTCTTGGAAGCTTGTGCCATCATCCACCAGATGGGTTAGTTTTTTTGTTTTGATTTGAACAAAGTTGATTTTGTGTACAATGATTCTTTGACAGTGTGCAAAGAGTGTATCATTTTGTCATTTTTTTTATGCATTTCAGTTTTGAGTAGAGTGAAAGAGATAGAACCAAAACATTCTAATACATTTGGTGAAAATGCTAGCACAATCCAGTAGTAGTGTTGCCATGTGGTACAATCCAGTAGTAGTGGTGTTGCCATGTGATAAAGGGTGTCCACGATGAAATTGCCACACACAAAATTGATTCGCAAAATTCGAGTTTTCATCCGATTGCCATCAAATTTTCAGGGATTGAGAAATAACTATTAAACTTCATTTTACCATTTTACTCGTATTTTATTTACAGTCCATACGCAAATGCCCGCACCTTGGCCTTAACCCCGGCCATAAGATTCTGCACAACCTGTGAATCAACCGTTTTTTGCATGTAAACCCATACTTTCTTCAGTTCCTCGACTGTCTTCACTACCTTAGGTCGTTTAAGAAGGTGCTGCTTCATAATCGCCCAGTACTTCTCGATGGGGCGGAGCTCCGGAGTGTTGGGAGGGTTGAACATTTTCGGCACGAAATTGACCTTATTGTCCGCATACCACTTCAGCACGTCCTTGGAGTAGTGGCATGAGGCCAAATCCGGCCAGAAGATTGTTGGGACGTTGTGGGCCTTCAGGAGAGGAAGCAGCCGCTTCTGGAGGCACTCTTTTATGTACACCTGTCTGTTCATCCTGTCCTGGGTCACGAAAGGTGCACTCCGCTTCCCGCACATGCAGATGGCTTGCCAAACCAGGAATTTCTTCGCAAATTTGGACATCTTCTGAGTGCGGACATGCTCCGGAACGCTGAACTTATCCTTGGCCGTGAAAAACAGGTTGCCGGGGATCTGTTTGAAGTCGGCCTTCACATATGTTTCGTCGTCCATGATGCAGCATTCAACTTTCGTCAGCATGTTGAGGTACAACTTCCTGGCACGGGTTTTGGCGGACTTGTTCTGCTTCTCGTCGCGATTAGGGGCCTTTTGTACCTTGAACGTTCGAAGCCCAGCCTTAGTTTTGGCCTTCTGGACAAAACTTCGGCTTAGGTGCAGCTTCTTAGCCACATCCCTAACGGAGGCGTTCGGATTTCGGTTGAAGGCCCCAACTACGCGGTTGTGATTTTTGGTGTTGTACGGAATACTTTTTCCTTCACTTCTGGGCTTCCGATCGGTGGTCAACCGTTCCTCGAACCGCTTAATCACTCGCGACACCGTGGAATTCGCGATTCCCAACGTTTTAGCGATGGAACGATGCGAGAGATCCTTGTTCTCGTGATGAATGCGCAAGATTTTATCACGCACGAGCTGTTCTTTCGACTCCATTTCCGCGAGTTTTGATCACAGGACTTTAAAACTTGCAGGATGTAAATAATGCACTATGAACTAAATCCACCCAAATTTTCATTAAATTCTACCCAACGGTTAAAAAGTTAGAGCAATTTCATAGTGTGGCAATTTCATCGTGGACACCCTTTACACTGAAAAATTGAAATAGCAGGTTAATCACCAAAGTTTTCGAGCCGCTCCGTCTGTCACTTCGTTTGTGCAAATACGCCAATCGATAGGATATTACATCACGAACCTGCTGAAATAAATATTTTTCCAATTTTTCTGTAATGAAACTTTTGAAAATGTACAAATGATAATTTTATCACTGTTTTCATGAAATAAGCCTTTTCCAAACCTAGTCATCATAAACGAATACCACTTAGTTGCACATCATTCTGCTTGAGCCTGAAAAGATATAAATGAGCGCTGCTATCCTGCCTCTGCTCATTACCGCTTCGGACGGCGTGGCACTAGGTCCTGCAGCAAGCAGGACCAAGTCAGCTGCCAAAGGTGGATCAAGGCGTGTCCACCACAATGAGGAATGAGACTCGAACAAACGTGCATGTAAAACCCCCTTAACAACTTCTCCCGCTCCCCCCTTAACTTAACCCGAAAAAGACATGGACTTTGACGATCATTTTTTTCCGGGAAATAAATTTTAAGCAAGCCACAATTATGTATAAACAATTAATTTTTTACATGCAGAGCCAACATTTTCAAAAAAAAAAAAATACTAAACAGGAGACATACACCACAAACGAAGTGACAGACGGAGCGGCTCGAAAACTTTGGTGACTAACCTGCTATTTCAATTTTTCAGTGTACCACATGGCAACACCACTACTACTGGATTGTACCACATGGCAACACTACTACTAGATTGAACTAGCATTTTCACCAAATGTACTAGAATGTTTTGGTTCTATCTCTTTCACTCTACTCAAAACTGAAATGCATAAAAAAATGACAAAATGATACGCACTCTTTACACACTGTCAAAGAATCATTGTACACAAAATCAACTTTGTTCAAATCAAAACAAAAAAACTAACCCATCTGGTGGATGATGGCACAAGCTTCCAAGAAAATTCTATTACAGTGAACCACATTATTTTAATGGATTTCTTCGCCAGTTAGTCGTCTGTCACTTCGTTTGTGCATACACTCGATGAATTACCAACAACTGACTGTAAAACATATCTGGTACCTCTATATATGCAATTATATTAACATCCAAAGTCCATCCTTTTTTACATATTCTGCACAAAACAAACTTTTTGCTCCGCACCATTCATAAAAGAGGGCGGGAAATTCTATCAGGTTCGGAACCTGAAAAGATATAAAACAGCGCTGCTGTCGTGCTTTTGCTCATTGTCGCTTCGGACGGCGTGGCAGTTGGTCCTGCAGCAAACACGACCAAGTCAGTGGCTAAAGGTGGATAACGGCGTGACCACAATGAAGAATGCGACTCAATGAGGAATGAGGAAAAGCAATGTATGTAAACCCCCTCCCCCCTTCACATCAACATCTCCTCCCCCTCCCCTCAACAACCTCTCCCCCCAACAATAACCCGAAAAAGGCACTTTTTTTTCCGGGAAATAAATTTTAAACAAACCACAATTATTAGTAAAAACAGAAGTTTTTCCCTTAATTTCTTCCCACACCAAAACTTACAAATTTGAGAAATATTCGATGATATTAAGTTGGTGAATTACACACAACTGACGGTAAAACATGTCTGGTACTCCTATATATGCAATTATATTAACATCCAAAGTCCATCCTATTTTACATATTCTGCACAAAAGAAACTTTCTGCTCCGCCCCATGCATAAAAAAAAAACTGCGGGAAATCCTGTCAGGTGCGGCTGCACCTCGTTCTGCTTGAACTTAAAAAGATATGAAAGAGCGATGCTGTCATCATTCTGCATCAAACCGTTGTGCAGTACAGTCGGTTGTTTGATTCGCTCGCTCAGTGCCAGTGATATTAGTAGTGCTACGCGTTTGTTCACGTTTTCGGTCGTTTCGGTGCATCGCGTGTGATGTCGAAGCGGAAGAAGAAAACAGGCTCGAACCAGGGTTCAACTGCAACCCAGTCTAACGCTGCCCAAGGCGGCAAAAAGACGAAGAGAGACACATCCGACCGTGGAAGTGTCCATACCAAAATGAATAGTGGTCTTCAGGATAACGCCACAGCAATCAACGGTAGTGACGTCGGTCCGAAGTGAACGGTCCGAAAGTGAAACTCCCACCTCTGGTGGTGAAGACAGTACCACTCGACAAGCTGGCTCAAGAGATGGCATCCCTTGGTGTCGCTGCCGAGTACAAGCTGTGCGGGATTGGCACGAAAATTATCCTCCACACAAAGCTTTGGCTTCGCTGAAGAATTCCAAAGTGGAATTTTTCACACACGACATCCCAGGCGACAAACCATTTAAGGTAGTCATCCGAGGCCTTCCGAATTTCGAAACGAAGGTGATCGAAGCTGAAATTAAAGACCGGTACAAGCTGGCCCTCATCGCCGTCTTTCGGATCAAAAGGAGGAACGAAAGCCAGAGGAAGTGCCAGGATTGCCTTTTCCTGGTACACTTCAAGAAGGGGACGGTGACGCTTAATGCGTTGCAAGCAATCCGCTCGCTCTTCTTCATCATCATCTGTTGGGAGTCCTACCGTGGTGGCCGCCACGATGTAACGCAGTGTCAGCGCTGCCTCAACTTCGGACACGGCACACGAAATTGCAACATCAACCAACGCTGCAGCTTCTGCACCAAGGACCATGCCTCCTCCTGATGCCCAGATGACAGTCCTGAGGTTATCAAGTGTGTCAACTGTGGCGGTGCTCATCAGGGCTCTGACAGGCAGTGTCCCAAACGCGAGGAGTTCAAGCGTATCCGAAAGGATGCATCGACCTCCAACCAACCAGGACGTAAGAAAAATAAGTCCCAGGCGATTTTCCGCCTCTTCGAACCAACCAGCAACCGCGAGTGAAACCCGCTCCCCCCAACCAACACCCGGTGAATAAATTCCACTCCCCCTGGATCCTGTAGAACACCGCCAACGCTAGCAGGTATGTACTCGGTGGACGAGTGTTGGAACATGTTCGTCCATGTTACAAGCGCTTTCCGCAAGTGCACCAACAAGAACGAACAGTTCGAAACTATCGTGAAACTGGCTATGCATTATGGCGTCTAAACCACTATGCATAGTCACATGGAACGCTTGCTCCTTAAGAGCAAAAACCATCGAGCTTGCGGACTTCCTCCGCAAGCATACCATCGACGTGGGCCTCCTCACCGAGACCCACCTCAAGTCCGGCGACAGTTGCTGGTTACCGGACCACAACATCATTCGGCTTGATCGTACCAGTCCAGGGGGGGTGGTGTTGCGATCATCGTCAGAAAAGGGATAAAATACCGCAGTCTGTCCCATATCCGCACCTCTATCATCGAGGCCCTTGGTGTGGAGGTGGAGTCGGTGACTGAATACGTCCAGTTCATCGCCGTCTACTGCCCTCGTCAGTGTGCCGTCAGCAGTGGACTAGCGGCTAAACTCAAGAAAGACCTGTCCACCATCACCCGTACCGGTTCCCACTTCGTTGTTGGAGGAGATCTGAATGCTCGCCATGAGGCCTGGCGGAACTACCAGCAGAACCAGAACGGTCGTCTGCTGTTCGACCACTGACAGCATGGGCTGTACTCCGTTTGGTTTTCGGATGAGCCAACATTTATCTCACCGGCGGGCAACCCATCGACGCTAGACCTGTTCTTGACAAAAATCGGCTTGTCCAAGCCGGTAGCCTTGAACGAACACAGCTCCGACCATCAACCGGTGGTGGCTGAACTGGGATATAACGTAGCTCCTGCTCCAAGCCTGCGCAAGGAATACCATCGCATAAACTGGGCCCAGTTTGGACGCGTGGTAGACAGGCACATCATCGACAACCCGCCGCTTGACTCCGTGGAGGACATCGAACGAGCGTTAGAGGGACTCCACCAAGACATAACCGTGGCTGACGAGGCGTGCGTCCGACGAGTTCCTGTGAGGGGTAAGTTTATTGCCATTGATTCCCACACCCACATATTGATTCGACTGAGAAATGTTCGTAGACGCCAGTTCCAAAGAACCGGAGATCTAGCGTGGACCCAACGCTAGCTTCAACCTACAAACAAATCAGCCTCCTTTCAGCGCTGAGCAAATTGTTCGAGAAACTTATTCTCAATCGTTTGCTCAAGTTTGTCGAGGAGCACAACATTCTCCTACCGGAACAGTTCGGGTTCAGGAAGGGGCACTCCACAAATCATCAGCTAGTACGGGTGATGAATCACATCCGAAGTAACAAGGCTGTATCCATGGCCTTGTTAAGGCCCAAGCGCAACGACAGCGGAAGCGGAACGGCAGCGGCAGCGGAAAAGCCCGATCTGAGTAAGCCTACTTGTCGGATTGAACACTAGTTAGAACCAAATCGACTTCGGTTAGGCATCTTGATGTCATTTGTGACAACTGTCAAACTTTCCGTTTCCGTTCCGCTTCCGCCCACATTGCGTTTGGGCCTTTAGACGTTGAAAAAGCGTTTGACAATGTCTGGCATTGTAACTTCAACTTTCCTTTGCATCTTGTTAAAATCACCCGTAACTACCTTCAGCAAAGGTCGTTTAAGGTATCGTTGAATGGCTGCCTTTCAAACACGTTCTCCATCCCAGCAGGAGTTCCACAAGGAAGTCTGTTGGGCCCTTTGCTTTACAGCATCTACACTTCAAACATTCCTCCCCTCGGAGACGGTTGCGTGTTCTTCCTGTTGGCAGATGATACTGCAATAACCGTCAAGGGTAGGATGCCTCGTGAAATAACAAACAATGTAATAACAAACGATGTCTTAACACCTTTGCTGATTATGCCACCACATTGAAAAGTAACGCCGAAGTAACCTATCTCGGGATGTTGTTTGACGAAAAGCTCCTATTCCGCTCGCATGTGGAGAAAACCGTAATCAAGTGTTCCGCCTTGGTTAGGTGGCTTAGGATCCCGCCTCTCAAGGGTGAACAAACTGGCTGTCTACAAACAAATCATAGCACCTGCGATCCTCTACGCAGCTCCGGTGTGGGAAACATGTACACAGACGCACAGGAACAAAATTCAGGTAGCTCAGAATAGAGTGCTGAGGATGGTACTTGATCGTCCTTTCGACACTAGAATAACAAATTTACACGAAGAGGCAGGCATTGCCAAAATAGATTCCAGAATTAACGAAATTAAAACTAAATTTGCACAAAAATGTAATTTATCAGAACATGCTGTGATAAGCAATTTGTATCTACTATATAGTAGGTGTATATAGTAGTTGTAGGTTAGTTGTAGTTGTAAATAGTAGTTATAAGTAGTCTCCTTTTTCCAATTCAAATCAAACCAATCCCACCAAGGTGGTCATACTTTAAAAACAGGCCTGATAGGACTAGGAACTGTAAATAATAATTAAAATCTCAAATGTACCTAAGTGGAAAAGACGCATCTGTGTCACTTGAAAATTCATACATGTAAACCACACAAACACAAGAAATAAAGATCATTTAAAGTCAAAAGTGCTTTTGCTCATTGTCGCCTCGGACGCACTGAGGTCCAAAGCGGCAAAAAGCGGAACTTTATTCCTAGACCCTAGGCTGTACATTTTAGCCATATAGTGTCTTCGAAAAAAAAATGTTTGTATGAATATCTTACATAATAAAAAAGAGTAAAAAATTATGTATAAAAAACCTAAACATAAAGCGAAAAATATATGAAAAACCATAAATAATAAGGTTATTGTACTCAAATTTGGGAAGAGAGCGACAAATGAAACCTTCTCGACTTTATAGTACTTGAGCTAAGCTTCAAGAAAAAAAAGTTGGTTTTGTGTCCTCACTTGCCCCATTCTCTCCTAAAAGCTTATGAAGTAATGGAAAATAAATATAAAAGTTGTTATAACTTTACAAGGAGTAATTGTAACGATTCATGATCTTCAGCAAAAACGTGTGTTTTGATTGTTTGAATAATTGTTTAGAACATTGTACGCTTGAAAAATGAAATTTAAAGAAGTTAAGTATGAAAAACTAAATTTAGGGGAACTTCCATAGAAAAAGCTCCATAACTCTGAAAATTCAGGATTGGGAATTTTGACGTCTTGAATAAAGTTGCTTGTTTTTACATTGTCTACAACTTTGCTGAAGACATCGTTCCCCTATATCCTCAAAGAAAAAAGTTAGCGTTTTTATTTTTTGCATAGTAAGACATGACTAATTTTTGACAGTTTTATATTATGTAAGATATTCATACAAACATTTTTTCGAAGACACTATATGGCTAAAATGTACAGCCTAGGCTCTAGGAATAAAGTTCCGCTTTTTGCCGCTTTGGACCACAGTGGGACGGCGTGGCACTTGTTAGTGGCTAAAAGTGGATCACGGCGTGACCACAATGAAGAATGCGACACAATGAGGAATGAGGAAAAGCAATGCATGTAAACCCCCTCCCCCTTCACAACAACCTCTGCACCCCCCCCCTTGCACGGAAGTTCGGAGTTGGGTAAAAAGAACTCAAATTTGGGTAGTTTTCTATTTCCGTGTAAACAAACTCAGTCGCTTTCACATACACGGTAACCGCAAAATACCCAATAATGACTACAAAGTAAGCATTTTTGAGGGAGACTGGGACTACCCATTAAATGAGTAAAAATATTACCCATTTATGAGTATTTGTTATTCAAAAATGAATACTTACTACTTGTTTTTGTAGTTGTAATTACTCATAAATGGTTAAAATTTTACTCATTTAATGGGTACCCGCATAAACGCAAACCATCACTTGACCTTACCGATAATGGTTATAAATTGTTTATAATCCCTCCTAAACTTTAACTGAAATGGTTTTGGAACCTTACATGAACGTTTGTGTGATAAAGTTTTAACCTTATGTATTATGGTTTTTAGGAAGCGGACCTTACAAATAATGGGTCGTTAAGAACCATTACCATTCCAAATTCTTGTTTTCTCCATACATTTTCGGAAAGAGAACTATATTAGAACGTTTTTACTTATGGTTTGAGAACATTAATGATTACGGTTATGGTAGTCAGTAAGGTCCATTAATCGTTTTGTATTATCGCTCATCTTTACGTGGAATATATCGCGAACTGATAATTATTAATTTACAGGCAACCAATTCGCGATATATTCCACATAAAGTTGATCGATGTTACAAAACCATTCATGGGCCTTACTGACTACCATAACCATTAATGTTCTCAAACCATAAGTAAAAACGTTCTAATATAGTTCTCTTTCCGAAAGTATGGAGAAAACAAGAATTTGAAATGGTAATGGTTCTTAACAACTCATTATTTGTAAGGTCCGCTTCCTAAAAACCATAATACATAAGGTTAAAACTTTATCACACAAACGTTCATGTTTGGACCCTTACCATTTCAGTTAAATTTAAGGAGGGATTATAAACAATTTATAACCATTATCGGTAAGGTCAATTTATGGTTCGCGTTTATGCGGGTAGTCCCAGTTTCCTTCGAAAATGCTTACTTTGTAGTCATTATTGGGTATTTTGCGGTTACCGTGTAGACTTCTCTGATGTTTATGCATTGCACAAGTATTAGTGCAGAACTTAGGGTTTTCTTGCACTAATACTTATAGTTTACCCCAAGTTCTGCACTAATACTTGCGCATTTCACAAACGTCAGAGAAGTCTAAACAAAAGTCCAACATGGCTGAATCATGAATTTGACACATTAAAACACCTATATGTAGTCACCTTGGGCTGATGATATTGATATTATATACACGCTAAGATGCACATACCTTAAAGTCGGTAAATAATATCTAAATATGGGTAGAAATTACCGATAATCGAAGAAAGTGCACATCCCTAAATTATTGGTAATCATGGATTACCAACAATTAAAGTTAAAAATTACCTAATTTATAGTCAAACATAGCCTATTTAAAGTAAAAAGTAACGATTTTTATCGGTAAAAAATACCGATAACTTTTTACCGATAATTTTAAGGTAATCTTAGCTAAGATTGTATGTATTACACTCAAGCTACGAATACCTAAAATTGTCGGTATTTTATACCATTTTTTTTTACTTTTTACTATAAATCAAGCTGAACATTGCATTAGGTCCTAAGTAACATTGATGGATTCTCTTCGTCGGCTTTCTCTTTGGTAAATAACTTGAGCAAATAACCGTTTCTTGGAGTTGGTTGGAAATGTTAACATGAAGCTTTAGTGTGATGATTTATTAGCTAGAGAATGATCTTTAGAAGAGGGTAGGTGGATAGTTCCGTTAGAGTACGGCAGTATGAAAATTGAATAGAAGTTGAAAATGAGCGAAGGGCCATTAATGCGACAGTTTTTCAAGATAGACGCACATTTTTGCCTAACCCGTACTATGTACGCGGGGACAAGTATGTCTCCAAGTCCACAGGCAAAAATGTGCGTCCCTCTTGTTGCTCATAAACTGACTGCGGCTTCATCACTACCTAAAGCCCCACGTTGCGAGAGCATTTCCAGTCGATGGTGTGTTATAATGCAGTTCTTCTTTACCCAACTATTGTGTTGCTCCTCTCGTCATGACCAACGTGATCATCTCAGAGAGAAAGCAGTAGGGTGGTTGTTGCTTGCTGTACCATCATCAGCATTGTTGACGGCTACTCCCGCCTTGAGTTGTTACATTCAAAGTGTTTTTATGTTACTTCATACGCGAAGTTAACGATTTTCAGAGTTGGTTGGAAATGCTAACATGAAGCTTTAGTGTGATGATTTATTAGCTAGAGAATGATCTTTAGAAGAGGGTAGGTGGATAGTTCCGTTAGAGTACGGCAGTATGAAAATTGAATAGAAGTTGAAAATGAGCGAAGGGCCATTAATGCGACAGTTTTTCAAGATAGACGCACATTTTTGCCTAACCCGTACGATGTACGCGGGGACTTGAAGTATGTCTCCAAGTCCACAGGCAAAAAATGTGCGTCCCTCTTGTTGCTCATAAACTGACTGCGGCTGTGGAATAGTTCTAGCGACGTTTTCATCACCGTTCAACCGTTTCTTGCTTGATGTGTTTGTGAAATTAGATGTTAGATAAAAGCTTCTTTTATTGATGTGTGCTGAAAATACCTGGGAATGTCATGGCCGTGGGAAACAAAGAGAATGTCGACGAAGAGAATCTGTCAATGTTACTTAGAACCTACTGCAATGTTCAGCTTGAAATAGGCAATGGATAACGTTAATTTTTGGTAATCCATGATTACCGATAATTTAGGTATGTGCACTTTCTTCGATTATCGGTAATTTTTATTAATATCTACACGCTAAGATGCACATACCTTAAATTCGGTAAAGCATACCTAAACATCGGTAGAAATTACCGATAATTAAAGGAAGTGCACATTCTCTGTCCTGAGGAACAAAACTTTTGAAAACAATATTTCTAAATTAGACCCGAGTTCCAAACCCTTTTGGAAACTCACAAAAATTTTGAAAAAACCTCAAAAGCCTATTCCAGCGCTTAAAGAAGGTGGTAACATTTTGATCACAAATTTGGAAAAAGCTCAGAAACTTGCTAAGCAATTCGAGAGTTCCCATAATTTCAGTTTGGGTCTTACTAGTCCTATTGAGAATCAGGTTTCTCGGGATTTTCTGAATATTTTCTCTCGGGAAAATATTTTTGATGATTCCTGGGGGACTGATTTGGACGAAGTAAGGTCTATAACTAAAAAGTTTCAAAATATGAAAGCTCCAGGTAATGATGGAATTTTCTATATCCTCATCAAAAAACTCCCAGAGAGTACCTTGTCTTTCTTGGTAAAATTATTTAACAGATGTTTCCATTTGGCATACTTTCCTGATAAATGGAAAAATGCAAAAGTTGTTCCAATTTTGAATCCGGATAAAAATCCAGCTGAAGCTTCTAGCTACCGCCCAATAAGTTTGCTTTCTTCAATAAGTAAACTTTTTGAAAAGATAATTTTGAATAGAATGATGCTTCACATCAATACGAACTCAATTTTTGCAGATGAGCAGTTTGGATTTCGCCATGGGCATTCAACTACTCATCAACTCTTAAGAGTTACCAATTTAATTCGTTCAAACAAATCTGAAGGCCACTCAACTGGAGTTGCTCTTCTAGACATAGAAAAAGCATTCGATAGTGTTTGGCATGAAGGTTTGATTGCTTAATTGAAAAAGTTTAATTTTCCCCTTTATATTATGAAATTAGTTCAGAATTATTTATCTGACAGAACTCTGCAGGTAAATTACCAAAATTCCAAATCCAATCGACTACCTGTTAGTGCATTCTTGGGCCTATATTGTATAAAATTTTCACTTCGAATCTCCCTGATTTGCCTCAGGGTTGCCACAAATCTTTGTTCGCTGATGACACAGGCATTTCCGCTAAAGAAAGAAGTCTTCGTGTTATTTGCAGCAGACTGCAGAAAAGTTTAGATATTTTCTCTTCTTATTTACAAAAATGGAAGATTTCTCCCAACGCTTCCAAAACTCAACTTATAATATTTCCACATAAGCCTAGAGCTTCGTTTTTGAAACCTAGTAGTAGTCACATAGTCACTATGAACGGAGTTCCAATTTCCTGGTCAAACCAAGTGAAATGTCTTGGATTAATACTTGACCAAAAATTAACTTTTAAAGATCACATTGAGGGCATTCAAGCTAAATGTAACAAATATATTAAATGTTTGTATCCTCTTATAAACAGAAAATCCAAACTTTGCCTGACGAATAAACTTCTAATATTTAAACAAGTTTTTAGACCGGCCATGCTTTACGCTCTGCCAATATGATCTAGTTGTTGCACTACCAGGAAAAAAAGCACTTCAAAGGATTCAGAACAAAGTTCTGAAGATGATTTTGAAGTTGCCTCCCTGGTACAGTACTACCGAGATACATAGAATTTCGAATGTTGAGACTTTAGAACAAATGTCCAACAAAATAATTAATAATTTCAGGCAAAAATCGTTACAATCCTCAATTGCAACGATTAATTCCCTTTATACTTAGATAAGATTTAGTTTTAGTTTTTAGTTTTAAGATATCAATTGTTATACTGACATGCAGGTTAAAAAACCTGTTTAAAATACTGAATTGCCAAGACATGAACAATGTAAAAACACTTAGATATATATCATAACAATTAAGGCTGGTACGTTACTGCAGTAACTGGAGCACCTAGGTTAAAATGAAATGTAATTTATTTTGAATTTGGAACAAATAAAGAGTTAAAAAAAAAAGGAAGTGCACATGCCTTAATTATCGGTAATCATGGATTACCAATAATTAATGTTAAAAATCACCATATTTATTGTAAAAAATAGCCTATTTAAAGTAAAAAGTAACGATTTTTATTGAATAAAAATACCGATAACTTTTTACCGAAAATTTTAGGTAATCGTAGCTAAGAGTGTAGGTATTCTTTAACGACTTTGAAGTATGTGCATCTTAGCGTGTATATCAAGCTCATCATGGCATTAGGTCCTAAGTAACATTGATCGACTCTCTTTCATCTTTCTCTGTCGTTAATAACTTGAGCACATAACCGTTTCTGATTGTGTTTGTCGTATTAGATGGTGTTGGAGGCGAACCAGCCCCAGGTTGAAAGCCTCTCTAATAAAGATAAATCAATCAATCAATCGTATTAGATGCTAGGTAAAAGTTTCTTTTATAGATCTGTATGCTTAAAATACCTGGGAATGTGGATACAATGGGCCGTGGGGATACAATGAGAAAATCGAGGAATAGAATCTGCCAATGTTACTTAGGACCTAATGCAATGTTCAGCTTGATATTATTAATGCACGGTAAGAAAAAAGTACCCAAAAGTAAGTTCTTTGCACTCATCTCGGCATTATAGTGCAGGAAGGCAAAAGTAGGTAAAGCGGTTCAAAGTAGTAGCATTTTCTTGTGTGTAATTCGTATGGAATTTTCCACTCGCTTTCTACCTAAAAATTAAGTTAGTTGCACCCCAAAGTAGGTAAACATGATTATACTCAACATTTCCACACTTTACTACCCCTGTTGGGTTATTTTGCTCCTGCCGTGAATAGCAACCCTGTATCGATTAGCCAATCATCTGCTGACGGGAATCATGCCCAGTAATTTCTTCTATCTGTTCAACTTAACGGCCAAAGCGTTGAATATGACCGCACACTGAGGCAAATAGACTTAAGAATTTCATAAGACTCGACTTATGAAAGACAAATATGAATTTCATAAGCGCGGCTTATGAAAGATTTTCGTCTAACATAACGTAGCTATTATACGGCTTTAGCCATTCTATTTTCTTAAGCGTTGAAAGACGAGAGCTCCGTAATCTCAACGTTCATGGTTCGGTTCCAGTCTGCTCCGATTTATTATTTTTTTGTTAACATTATTTTTCATAAGGCAATCAAATGAAATTCATACTGATTTCTTGTGGCTAAAATTCATAAGTGTTTCTAATGGAATTCTTACGTTCGTTTTCCTGCGTGTATGTATAATTTGCAAATATAATACGAGTTTATACTAGAGCAAGCATACCCCGTTTTGATTTAGCGTAACTTTTATACTATTTAGATTTCAATATTTTTAGGGTATAGAAGAAGAAAAGGATACCAACAAGTCAAGAGTAGGTAAAAGTGAACTGACCGTTGGTTACTTTTTTCTTACCGTATGCACACTATAAAAATGTTGAAATTTAAATAGTATAAAAGTTACGCTAAGGCTGTGAACCATTTGCCGAGTTAAATTTAACTCGTAGTTAAAGTTACATTTCGAAAGTTATATCTTATGTTCGAAAATCCCCGTGCTGTCGATCGACCGGTTTTCGAGCCACGGTCGTCAACATTTAACTTCTTGTCTGTCAGAAATAACCACGCTCGGATAGCAGGGTTAATCGATAACTTTCCATCTGTCAAATTTTAACCAAAAGTTAAAATAATCCATCAAATGGTTCAGAGCCTACACGGTAAGAAAAAATACTCAAAATTAAGTTAAAAAAAATTCAACGTTGGGTTCTATCATTTGAGGTCCGTCGTTGAGTGAATCAGAAAAGTGGCGTTGGTTAAAATTTACTCAACTATTGAGTAATAATAAATGAACTCAAATATAAGTTTATTTTCATTGAGGTTGCTCTTATGCGCCTTTAACCATTTTATTTTCACAAGCGTTGATAGACGAGTGGTCAACACACGGCCCCCGCAATCTCAACGTCCATGGTTCGGTTCCAGTCTGCTCCGTTTTATTATTTTTTGTCAACTTGGTCATCATGATCAGGATTACTCAAAATTGAGTTTTCTTCTTTAACTTAATTTTACCTAGCCCCACGGAAGCCACGTGATGAGTGAAAGGAACTCAATGTTGGGTACTTTTTTCTTACCGTGTAAATCGCAACTCTCCGTGCCGACGCAAAGATCGGTATAAAGGGAGAGAATGTAAACTTACACGCTTATTCTGGTCAACTCAAAATTGAGTCGAATGTACCCATCTCAGTGGAAAGTAGGGCTACTCAAAATTGAGTAGCCTTATGTTGACTCACTTTTGAGTAAACGACGTTCTCACGTGCACGGTAAGAAAAAAGTACCCAAAATTAAGTTCCTTTCACTCAACACGTGGCTTCAGTGGGGCTACGCAAAATTAAGTTAAACAAGAAAACTCAATTTTGAGTAATCCTGATGAAGAATCCATTGAGTAAAAATTACCTAACGATCAATCGAATGGAATAGGTGAAAAATGCCCAACCATCCCACCAAGCATCCAACCGGTTTTCGTTGCAACTTTTTTTGTCACTACTCCCTACGGATACCATACACAAACGATATCATAGATGGTACGACCATACCGCATAGAGTTGGCATGATATCCTGAATTGGTGGTTAGGCGTTTCTTATGTTTATGCGGGATATGTACCAAACACTAAAGGGCCACCCACATTAGATCCGTTTGCGTTGCGTTGACGAAAATTTGACTGTTAGACAATAGATTTATCTGCCACTTTGCCGCAACGCGTCCGATCCGGATCTAATGTGCGTGGGCCTTAGCGAAGACTAATGCGAGGACTAATTGAGCAGGAACGGAGGCGATGGAGCACAAACAAATGACAGCGTCGATGGCAGTGATGTGCAACAGCTTATCACCCACAGAAACTGGGAGCGTTATAGTACGTTCAGACTACAGAGTTATAACATGTTATAGCGCTATCTTGATGCTGGTTTCAGTGTTGCAATTATTTGACAACCGTTATAACATGTTATAACTCTCCAGTCTGGACAGCGTTTTAGAGAGAAACCACAAGTGTTTGAATGAATACCTGCGTATTTTCATAAACGAAGTCAAAAACAATTGGGATGACTGGATTCAACATTAATCATTTTGTTATAATACAACACCGAATACAAACCACAATTATAGCCCGTTCGAAATAGTATTCGGCAGAACACGGAGAACAAATTATAGCAGACGTAATTATTTTTCCGGTCAAAATAACTATATTGTTCAATTGATTTAAGGTATTAGTACACGAGACAAATATTTGTCTTAATTTGACAGATACATTTAATGCATCTGTCAAATTAAGAAAAATATTTGTCTCGTGTACTGATACCTTTAGAGATAACCCGAAACTATAGTTGATTTGACTATATATAGAGGGCAACAACTATAGTCCAGAGTTGGCTCCTCGGTTGGCTCAACTATATTTTTAAGTAGCTGAACAAACGTTAAACTTCAAAATACAACTAAGTTTTAGTTGATTCAAGAAAACTGTTGTAAGAAAAGCAAAATTTTACAATGTTTATTGAACGAACTGCTCTTCATTATCGACATATTAAGGAAGTTTGTTTTTCTTCTTTATCGATCTCAAAAACACAACAGCAAAATCATAAAAAGTGTACAAGAATATTCAACTTAGATTTGAAGCGTGTTCATCTGCATGAGAGCCAGCTATTTTATCGCCTGCTCTACGCATCACAAGCTAAAAGTGTGTGGATTTATGACGATCACTTGAAACCAAAAATATATAAATAAATTACATTTGACGGTTGTTATAATTGATCATAGCTATTGTTGAATTGAGTATAAGATGAACAGTTGAATCTATCAGGTAGATATGATTGAGTTGCCGTTAAAATTAATGTTGGAATAACTATAGGTTTCTTTCAAACAAAAATATTTTTCCATGTGAAAGTAACTATTAGGATTGTTATCTTAACTTAACGAATTTGTTCTCCGTGAACCGTGAACAAATTCCAAAACATTCAAGAAGAAACAATAGAACCTGTTTATAATCACGAATCATATGTAAAAGAGCTAAAATTTAAATTACAACATATTCATAAACACATATTCGATAGAATAGAAAAGACAAAATTAGCAAGGACAAATCTTTTAAATAAATGTATGACTACAAAATCACTAAAATTAGGAGATATAGTTTACTTGAAAAATGAAGGAAGAAGAAAATTTGATAAAGTTCAAGATGGTCCTTGTGAAATAATAAAGCTAGAAAATCCAAACGCCGAGATAAAAAATCAGGTTACGAATCAAAAATTATTAGTACATATGAACAGACTGATAAAATTCATGTAAATATTTTTATAAAATCACACACATTATACACAATAACCCATAAACTGCAGTGACGAAGCGACTGACGTAAAATTATCATTTGAATAGCTATGCCTCCTAAGGGGGGAGGTGTAGTATTACCATACTTGCATTATCCCACATGTATCATGAAACAATCATTCACAATCCATAAACTAACCATTTCCTTTTGACACAGATAAACATCACCCAAATTCTTGACCTACTGAGAAACTGCTCAGTTAACAGCAAAACCTTTTACTTCTCTAATTGTTGCCGCATGTGCGTTATGAGCTTATAAGCTTCACGCGTATGCAAGTAAACTGTTTATACAATAAACCCATCGCGTCACTTCGCTCACTCTAGGTTTATCTTTTGTATACATTCCAAAAATCCAAATATGTCCCTTCATCGATAGAACCCATGAAATAAAGTGGAGATTGCCTTTTGAACCGTCAACCGAGTTGGTTGTAAATTATCCGAAGTCCGTCATACCTCAATGGTCATTCATGCTCATGCTCAAAAGTCGACTTAATGGACTTAAAGATAGTTAATGTTCGGACTGTACACTATGTAATTAATGTAATTAAAGCAGTAGTTAATGGAATTAATTTAATTACAGCCTGCGTCAGAGTTAAAGGTTATTGCGTGACACGAGAAAATCTCTATAGTTGGCTAAAAGAGGTTCTTACCTATCGTACAAAAAGTCAAATACTACAAGTATAGGTTTTGCAACTGAGTTATTAACGAAAGAGAAAGTCGATGAAGAGAATCTATAAAGCATATGGGACCTTTTGAAATATTTATCTAGAAATCATCTCAAGCTGAACATTAGATCCTACACTGAACCAATATGACATATTCCTATTATGTGGAAGTCTAAAAATTTGCGCTATCAGATAATCCAATGAAAATGATATGATTGAAAATGTGTCAGGTAAATTCTAAATGAATATCTGATACATTTACAATGCTGATAATTTGGTAACTTTTATATGATCGTCATATGATAAATGAAAATCGGTCAAATTATAATAATTAACTGGAATGGATTTGAAACCCATAAGCATAAGCTTTACTTTTAACCACAATATAATATATGTGTCATAAATCAATCGAAGTAAAGTTTATTTAAAAAATCACATGAAATTTACTTCTTCTTTTGCCACATATATTTAATCGATTTTTAAAAATAAATCGAAAAAAAAACATCAGGTAGTGGGTGCTTTCACAGTTGTGTCTTTTGTTTATTGTAGTTGATTTGGGATTCGATCAAGAACTGTTGAGGTGTGATGATGCCCTGCCCGAAGATTAGGTCCCGAAGAAAATTGCTCAACTTTTTGGCTCAGTTCTGGTACTTTCTTCGGTCCCAAGCTAATCGATGCACCCCTCGAAACATAGGAAAATCCATGAACCCCTCATTTTATCTGTCAAACTTTCATAGCAATAAAAAAAAAAACAAATATAGTCACGCAGAAAAAACACTGAGGCGTAAACCAATAAAATATTTTGTTATTATTTAATACGAAATTTCTATTTGTTTCAGTTCATAATGAAGTTTCAAATCAATAAAGAGGTCCATTTAAATCAAACCAACACAATTGTTTAAAAATCTTTTTTATGATTGGGGGTCGGCCATTAATTATGTCACACATTTAGGGGGGAGGGGGGGTTTTTGAAAACTGTGACGAGCCATACAAAAAAAAAAAAATTAAGGTTCGTACAAAAAAATGTGACAAGGGGGGTTGAAAATGGGCCAAATTTACGTGACATAATTAATTTGTTTATTTGTTATGGTTGCATCAACAGACTAGAAATAGTCCCAATGATGTGTTGTAAAAAAAGTACAGATTATCAGACGACATATATATACTATAGTTACTACAGTTACAAACGAAAATAACTAGGAAAGCATTGTCAAGTTACTAAAATTTACAAGTCTTAAATTTTACACTTAGCTGTTGGGCATCAAGCGCCTTCGGTCAGCAAAAAAGGCAGAGAATCTTCGGCGAAGCATATTCCGTGTCAAGTGGAAATCGAACATCGACGCTACTCGGTTGAACACTAGCTGCAAGCCGTAAATAGCGCTCCCTATGCTATAATTAGTTCGAAGAAGTGGAAGTCTCAGCATAAGACCACAGACAAACAGACGTAACTCTTAGAAAAACTTGTTCTTGAAAACATAGTATCTCAAAACATATAACCTCAGTAACGACATCTCTCTGGCTTCTCGCGGAAAACAAGCTTGCTCGCTAACTCGTAAACAATATTGCATAAAAGTTCTATAGAATATATAGAAACGTCAAAGTGATCCGATGCCAGCGCTGCGGCGAGTAGTTCGCGGAACTGATAATATTCAAATCAACCGTTAAATGCATGAACGAAGATGTACAATGAAGAGTTACGTCTGTTTGTCTGTGATAAGACTGTTGCGTAGTGATCGAGGTTGAACATTAATGTTCACTTGTTGCAGAATTGCTTCGCAGTCGATTCTTCCTTGCAGAGTATCGGCGACGGTTAAGGCTCTGAAAACATCTCTTCGGATACGTAAGGGCTCGATATTGATCAATTGGCAGCGATTTTCGTAGCTTGGAAGACGAAGTGGGTATCTCCAAGGCAGCTTACGGAGCGCGAAGTGAAGAAAACGTCGTTGAACAGATTCAATTCGCTCGGCCCTATTATTGTAGTTCGGGCTCCAGACAGCAGAGCTGTATTCCAACGTAGATCGTACGAGAGAGCAATAGAGCGATTTCAAGCAGTAAATGTCCATGAAGTTCTTAGTAATCTTGAAGACAAAGCCAAGCGTTCTGGACGCTTTGTCGACGACATACGATATATGGTGTGAGTATGTCAGCTTTGAGTCTAGAAAAACGCCTAAGTCTTTCACGCAGTGCACCCGTTCGATAGTCGTGCCTAGTAGTTTGTAGTTGAAAATAATCGGTTGTTTCTTGCGTGAGAAAGTAATAACTGTAAAATTAGCTGGGTTGACCACCAGCCGGTTTAGACTACACCAGTCAGCAAAGATGTCAATCTGATTTTGGAGAGAACGGCAGTCGGCGAGTGAGCGGATGCGCAGAAAAACTTTCAGATCGTCTGCAAACGATAATCGTGGCTCTGTGATAACATGGTGAACGTCGTCGAAGTAGAGGAGAAATACCAATGGTCCCAGATGGCTGCCCTGAGGTATACCGGACTTTGCGCAGAAGCTTGCTGAGCGACAAGTACCCAAAGTTACTGTCAATTGGCGCTCCGTGAGGTATGAACGAAACCATCTCAAAAGATTTCCACCGATCCCTAGCCTATCAAGCTTAGCGATCGCAATTTCGTGGTTCAGCTTATCGAAGGCTGCCGTAAGATCTGTGTAGATAACGTCCGTTAGGGTCCGAGCAATCAAACTGTCTGTGATGTAAGACGTTAGGCACAGCAGGTTCGTAGTTGTGGAACGCCCAGTTATAAATCCGTGTTGATCTGTACTTGGATATTGCTTGCAATGCGCATTTAGGGACTCTATGACAACCAATTCAAAAAGTTTTGATACAGCACTCAGCGACGTGATTCCCCGGTAGTTGTTTACGTCGCGTTTGCTTCCCTTTTTATGAACAGGAAACATATCCGCAGTCTTCCAGCAAGACGGAAAGATGCCGCTGGAAAGAGAGAGCTAGAATATGCGGCGCAGTGGATCATCCCTTGTGTGTGTAATGCAGTGTCAGTCTGTATCGACATCATAACATTGTTAATAAAAAAGCAAAAATGTAAAATGATCATTTTCCTAGGCATTTTCTAATATTCTATCATTACAGGAACTCCTCCTCTGCACCGCCTAAATGCGTCAACATCGGCATCTACAGCAGAATCGCTACCAGCAGCACAACAATTGTCAAAATTACCCTCGAAATTATCACCAACAATAACATTAGAATCTACACCATGGTGTACAGAGAGGCGCACAAGAGAAACACGTTCTTCCACCCATTCACGCACAAAATAAATTAATAAACAAACAGTGGCTTAGTTAGTAACTTAATTGAAACCATAATTGAAAAATGTGGGTTTATTTTTTATAATGACAGCTAATCTGACCTGGGAATTTAAAAAAAATTGGTTTTGAAACAATAAAAATAACATTTCAATGCAAAAAAAACAACAATTTCTTTAAATAATGCTTCAATTTGATTCAAGCAAACATTTTTTTAAATCAATAAAAGCCGATGTTCAATTCAATAAAATTAGTAGTATTATCCCAACTCAATTTTGTTATTGTATTAATCTATCAATTTTATTGATCCATATTCTATTCAAAATTTTGTTTAACATGAAACATAATTTGTTTGATTGCACTATGTTTTTTTTCTGCGTGGTGTAGTAACATATATAACATAAGTCCTGGGAATATTTTCAGTCGTTTGACGGCATGAACAAAGACACATATGTCAACCAATGCACTTGTCACGATTATCTATACTACTACTAAACTGTCAAACTCAAATTGCGCAGTAGTTTCCATTTAAAATGTCGTACAAGCTGGATGTATGTGCACAAGTCGCCAACCTTTTTGGACGGCTCAGTACAAGTGAAATTCTAAGCGTGTTCAAAGACAAGCCAATATCAAAATCAACTATTTATCGTGTTTTGAAGGATTGTCGTGTCGTGATGGAAAAGAACCGGAAAATAAAAAGAAATGCGGTCGCTCAACAAAATTGAGTGCCAGAACAACCAAAAAAATGTTGTCAAGTGCTGAAAACAAATTTGGTCAATCAACACGCAAATTAGCACGAAAATTTCATGTTTCAAACATGACAATCCATCGGATTAAAACAAAATACAACGTGATCTATCGGAAACGTCATCGTGCTCTAAAATATACACAGCAACAACTCGCAAAATACCAAAATGTTGCCGTGCACTTCGTCGCGAACCTTTTGCGAATGGAAAATGCATCATTTTGGAACTGAGCAAAAAATACCATTTGTACCGAAAAAGGACAATCCATCAAACGTGCCTCAGGCTCGTCCAATCGGGTGTACTCAAGGCTACGGTGTACGACAACGGCTGGGAAGCTCAAATTGAGCAACAATTGGTTGATCGAATCAAGCAAAATTTAAAAGAAATCGTCAAAGACACCGTCCAAACCCTGATTCAACGATTTCGCTGCACACTGCGAAAAATCGAAGATAATGGTCCATTGAGTGTACTGTAAATGCATTTTTCAACAGTTTATAAATAGAATAAAATACCCTGAAGAAGATTTTAAAATTAAATTGTTTGATTTCAAATGGCATGCTTTTGATTTTTTCCCAGGACTTATGTTACATATGTTACTAGACTTTCGACTAGAATGGGGTACGTTAATCGTTTGCTTGGGACCAATAGGCTAGTCAAGTAGTGAGCCAATTTAAAATCGTTAGTTTCCACCGGTTGCTATAAGTGGATAGAACCGAGGGTGAAACATCAGTCAAGCTGTAAGCGCCACCAGGGATGCCAGGCAGTTGCAGCCAAACACACGAAGTATGGATCTTGAAAGGACAAACGGGAGACTCCAAACGAAGTATACGGTTTAACAGGAAAAACGGAGAAAAGTTTATTTAAACGTCTGTACTACACGAAGTGCGATTGTGGAATAAACAGTTATTAATTTCCACAAACAGGTAACGGGTCGTTGCCAGGGAGGGCTTCCCAACAACGTAACAGGGGAAAGCGACGGCTGATTGCCTACTACGCCAACAACGGCGAATGAGAACGACCAAATTTGACTTTAGTTCACTCATAATCACCAAAAGTGCAGGAACTCAGCGATGATTAAATTTGTATCATTGTTTTACTTTAGAAAACCTAAAAAATTTGCCAGAAAATGAGGAAATTGACGAAAATTTTATTCAGTCTCGGAGTAAAATCCTGGAAAAACCTGGGAAAACATGAGGCAAATTTATTCATCGCTGAGTTCCTGCACTTTATTTCTTATTTCTGAGATAACTAAACTCAAATTTGGGTCGTTCTCATTCGCCGTGATATCAACTTGAAAGATATCGGCGTCGGTGGTTAGCGTGATTACCTCTCACCCCAGCAGGCCTGGGTCCAATCTCAGTCGGCGCCACCGGCATGTTCTAAGGCATAACATCTCTGATCACGCCTTAAGTAAAGCCGTTGGTCCCCGGTTGAGTTGATGGGTCGATTGGTAGGGTCCAGGTGTGGGAGCTGCCTCCCTGGCGTCGGTAGAATTGGAGCTCAGTACGGAAAACAAATCTCGCGTCACTTTTCAATAGGTCCTATATACATTGATCGATTCTCTTCATCGACACTTTCTTTCGTAAATAACTCGGCTTCACAAATGTTTCCTTCCGTCTTCGTCGAATTAGATACTAGATTGTTGTTTCTTCCATCGAAAATAACCGACCGTGGCGATTCAAAGTTGATCAAGGTTGATCAAAATAATTTGTACCCCTGCTTCCAGTTTGATTACATGAGCATTTTGTGTGGTCGTTGGTTCTGAATATGGACAAACAGGCAAATGAATTCTATTTCTACTCTTTACTGTAATAAGCTTGGTGGCCCTGAAAAGAGCCGTTTTGTTGCCAAAGTTGATGATGATTTAACCTCCGAAACCAGACCGGAGATACGTCAGACACCGCCACGGCGAGCCAGACGACGGATGGTGGTTATCTCGAAGAATTTGCGATGACGATTGGCACCTCCTTTGCCACGACCAGTCAATTGTTGCTTGTTGGGTTATAGAAGAGTGGACTAGCCACCACCTTCCTACTGCTACTATTGCTGACCACGCCGTCCGAAGTGAAAATGAGCTGATACCAGACAGCAGCGCTGCTTTATATCTTTTCAGGTTAAAGCAGAATGATGTGCAACCAAGTGGTATAAAAGCTACAAAGACTCCTCCCATCATGAGTAGTTTGCTATCAAGTAGCGACACTGGTTCCTTTCATTTTGCGTAGGTTTGCCAATGGCAACACTTTGAAAGTTAGCGGCGGCGGTGGTGAAGTGGTAAGCGTGATTACCTCTCATCCCAGCAGGCCTGGGTTCAATCACAGTCGCACCGGCACGTTCTGAAGCATAGCATATCTGATCCCACCTTCCTTCGGGAAGTAAAGCCGTTGGTCCCCTGTTCATGAGTTGATGGGTCGATTGGTAGGGTCCAGGTGTGGGAGCTGCCTCCCTGGCGTCGGTAGCATAAGGCTGTCCACGAGACAGTTGCGATCAGCTGACTTTTTTGTTTGCCAAGAACTTTTGACAGATCACAGTAGAACTGACAGTTCACTCTCATATGAATTTCTGCTTTGTTTATGTTTACATTCAGCACCATTAACACCAGATCACTAACACAATCTTGATTTCTAGCTGTCAGTTCCACTGAGAAACGTCTCTTGGATCACCTTATTGGAGCTCAGTACGGAAAACAAATCTCGCGTCACTTTTCAATAGGTCCTATCTACATTGATCGATTCTCTTCATCGACACTCTCTTTCGTAAATAGCTCGGCTTCACAAATGTTTCCTGCCGTCTTCGTCGAATTAGATGCTAGATTGTTGTTTCTTCCATCGAAAATATCCGGCCGTGGCGATTCAAAGTTGATCAAGGTTGATCAAAATAATTTGTACCCCTGCTTCCAGTTTGATTACATGAGCATTTTATGTGGTCGTTGGTTCTGAATATGGACAAACAGGCAAATGAATTCTATTCATACTCTTTACTGTAATAAGCTGAAAAGAACCGTTTTGTTGCCAAAGTTGGTCATAAATCATTTTAACCTCCGAAACCAAACAGAGTGCGTCTCTGTCACTTCAAAACGTAGATGACATCCATGGCCGCTTACGCTTGGCGTGTTTAGTGTAGGTGACAGCATCACGGATCTCATTTTTCAGGAACACCTTCAGCACACCTCGTAAATCAGACCGGAGATACGTCAGACACCGCCACGGCGAGCCAGACGACGGATTACAATCGAAGAACATATTAAAGTGCTCTTGACGTTGTTGCGTGTTCTTTCCGATAATCATGTGCAGCTAAATTTGTCTAAATGCCATTTCCTAAAAACTTGGATTGAATATCTGGGGTACGATGTGACTTTTAATCATATTCAGCCATCTGATCGGCACGTTGCTGCAATCAGAGAATTTCCGTTTCCGGATTCTCTACGGGCTGTACAACGCTTTATAGGACTGGTCAGCTATTTTCGGAAGTTTATTCCTGATTTCAACAAAATTGCTAATCCTTTGTATGATTTAATCAAAAAGGATGAGCCATTCGTGTTCGATCAAACTCACAAGAATCTTTTGAAGCTTTATGCAAGATTCTACCATCGAAACCTGTAATTGGAATTTATTCATCTACAGCAGAAACGCAGCTACACACCGATGCCTCGTCATATGGTTTTGGGGGAATTCTTTTGCAGAAAAGAAGAGAAGATAAATACTTCCGCCCGGTGATATATTTTAGCAAAAAATCTTCTCCAGCTGAAAAAAAGCTTCATTCTTTCGAACTTGAAACACTGGCCATAGTATACAGTCTTAAGCGCTTCCGTAACTATTTATTTGGTCTACATTTCCAGATCGTTACAGACTGTAGTGCATTGCAGTTGACATTAAATAAGAAAGATTTGAATCCTAAAATTTCGAGATGGGCTTTATACTGTAACTTTTTTCCTTTCTGGCTATCTTTTATTATCTTTCTCTCAAGGGTCAGAAGGACCCCTAGCTAAGCCCCTGGCTGCTTGTTAAGCCAACGGCAGCCGTCTGGGGTGGGCGTAACAAATGCCTCTTTTCGAGATAGTCTATAGGGTCGTTTTGTTTGTCGGTTTCCTGAAAAGATTTAACTACTTCCAGTGGACTTACTTCGCACTTACCCTTGGTCACTGAGCTAAATGATTACAATTTTCAATGGTGGAAACAATCATGTCAAGTGAAATTTCTTAATAATAATAAATAAATACTAGGCAATTTAGTTCAAACAGACCATACATTTTTTATATTGGAGATTTTCATAGGGTGAAATTAAATCAGTTTCGTGTACTTGCATTATTTTATTCACAAACCCTTTCGTGTTGGGGAGGGGTTCTCGTTGCGGCCGATCGTTGCTCGTTGGTCGACATACAGCGGCGGCGGCAGGAATCCTCGGTGGCGATTCTCGATGAGACGAAGCGGATGTGCACTTTGTTTTCTTCGTGGTCGATTCGAGCGAGTGACACCAATGAGCCGACGCGGAACAGACTTTACGTTACACCACTATTGTTCTTGCACACACGCGTTTATTGCAAATTCTAATAAAAAGCGGTTCAGACTTTACGTTACACCACTATTGTTCTTGCACACACGCGTTTATTGCAAATTCTAATAAAACGCGGTTCACTACCCGTCATTGGCTCTGACCACATCTCATCACTACACTGCAGTTCATTTGCACCACGGCTCGCTCGAATGTTAACTTTCGTACGACTATGACCAATGCGGGCTTGACTCGGCCAGCACTAACTGCAATGGCGAAATTTGGTGTCTTTTCACTGATCGTCCGTGGTGCTGTCTCGCAAAGATCCGTACTTTTTTAACGTTCTAGGTTTAACAACTGTGGTGTATTTAATGCTGTTCTTTTAATTTTTAATTAACTTTCTCCTAGTTTAAGATTTAGATAGTTTGTAAGTTTTAGCCATATAACTTTAGAATTTAGATTTTAGTTTTAACTATCACGGAACTCTACCGAAACGCGTTGGACTTGCGATATCGGGATCACACACTACTTCTTCACTCCTCTGGACTGGTAATATAAGAGGGCGACTCTATTGTTTAAGCCTCTATTTATACCATTCCTCATATCGCATTCCGGATGGACGCCGTTTCCCGCATTCAGCATCTCAGCAGTTGGTAGTTGATCAGTCACTGCTGACAGTTGCTCGATACTGGCAGTGTTATTTTTAGTACAAGTTGTGGGGATTTGGTTGGTGATGTAAATAATTTTGAATTTGAATTTAGTTTTAATTGAATTTTTACTGATTGACTCGATTGCATGCATAATCGTAACAATGTTTTATTCTAGATAATTGTTTCCAATTTATATAATTAATTTCGATTAATTTTAAGTAATTTAAACAAAAATAAACAAATCGAATAAATAAATAAATAACAAGAATATCACCAACCGGGTTTTCATCATTTGAATTATGTTAGTAAACAAACACAAACATGGAATATTTACAATATTTATAATGGTTTGAACTAAATCGGCCCAGTAGCCAAGGATTTTATTGTAACCTCAAAACGGTGGGTTACAATACATAGAGCAGTTTGATTTTGAAATCATTCATCGATCTGGGGATAAAATGAAGCATGTCGATGCATTATCGCGGGTACACGTTTATGCTTTGGAGGACTGTCAATTAGGTGGATTTGGAGTTGAGGAAAGTGCTCTATATGTGAATCAGTTACAGGATGGGAACGTTCAGAAGATAAAACAGGCAGTAGAAGAAGGTAAAAACGAAAGTTTCACAGTAATTGATCAGATTGTCTATAAGAAGAGTGGTAGAAGAAATCTTCTTTATGTTCCTCAAATTATGGAAACTTCCGTTATGTTCAAGTACCATAATGAATTTGGTCATTTTGGAGTGTACAAGGTTGCTGAAATGATCAAGCGAAACTTTTACATTCCTAACTTGACAGAAAAGTTGAAGAAGCATATAAGTGAATGCATTACATGCATAAGCTATAATCCTAAGCAAAGGAAAACTGATGGATTTTTGCATATTTATTAAAAACCTGATAAGCCTTTCCAAACCATTCATATCGATCATCTAGGGCCATTGGAGAAAACAAAAGGGAAAAATTTGCATATATTAGCTGTCTGTGATGGGTGTACCAAGTTCTTGAAGTTATATGCGGTGAAGTCAACAGGTACTAAGGAGGTGATAAAGTGTCTTAAATCGTATTTCATGGCATATTCTGTCCCTAAGGTTATAGTATCTGATCGGGGCTCCGCATTTACCTCAAAGGAATTCGATTCGTTTGTACGGGATCATGGCTTTTATCACGTACAAGTGGCAACCGCTTGTCCGAAGGCTAACGGACAAATTGAACGATACAATCGAACCCTTATACCCCTACTGGCAAAGCTATCGGATGAAGGCAAAGCACAATGGGATAATGTTTTGTACAAAGCAGAATATCTGTTGAACAACACTTACAATCGAGCGATTGCTGACGTGCCATCGTGGGTTTTATTCGGCGTGGCTCAAAAGTTAACAGTAGATCAACGCTTATTGAAGTACATGCAAGATATGAATGATTGTGAGGAACGCAATCTGGATGAAATTAGACAAAGATCTTCAGACAACGTGAAGCGCCTTCAATAATATAATAAAAAGTATTATGACAGCAAAGTGACGGCTAATTCTGTTTATAGGGTTGTTTGGGTAGGGTGATTTGGTAATGATTCGTAATGTGAGGACGGTGGGAGAGAGCCAAAAGCTTAAGCCGAAGTACAAAGGTCCGTATGTGGTCAAGAAGGTGTTAGATCACAATCGGTACGTCATTACTGATATTGACAGATTTCAGGTGTCAAATCGTCAATTCACTGGGATTTTTGATCCAACCACAATGAAATTTTACCAGAAATCCAGCTCGAGTGATGGTTAGGAAATAGTTGATAATAAGAATCAATAATTTAAGTTTTTTAAATTGCATGGAAGATTTAAACCAACATTCTGAGCGATGAGGAGAAGAACATGATATCATATTTTTGTAACACTTCCTTCCTTGCTTTCCTAGAACAAAAAAAATTGTCAATCACTAACCTCGTGCCACCGCGAGTAAACGGTCCACCCTATACTAACTTTAATTTTAAGTTAACTTTAATGCTGTTATAGAAAAAAAATGAAACGTCTATTGAGGACAATGGAATAGCCAGGATGGCCGAGCTGTAGGCCAAAATTAATAATCCCAAGACTACTTAGAATAGTTACACTACATTTTATCCACAAAGAATTAATGTACATCCCTACCACTATCTACGAAATTTGTAAACTGTGTAGATTTCGAACGAACTGAAAAACTCTCCAAACTCAGACAATAAAACATTCCATACTTCCGCTTTGCAAAGTTCAGACGCATTTTATTTCGTTTTTACGTTGGTGACGGCAATAATTGAGAAACGTCTCAATTTTACGGGCTACAATTTGTTTATAAACATTGAGGTAAAAAAAAATTTAGCAAAGCATACTATGAAATATACCCTATCAGAATACGTCTATTGTCTATTGAGGACAATAGAATAACCAGGATGGCCGAGCTGTAGGCCAAAATTAATAACCCCAAGACTACTTAGCATAGATACACTACATTTTATGCACAAAGAATTAATGTACATCCCTACCACTATCTACGAAATGTGTAAACTGTGTAGATTTCGAACGAACTGAAAAACTCTCCAAACTCAGACAATAAAACATTCCATACTTCCGCTTTGCAAAGTTCAGACGCGTTTTATTTCGTTTTTACGTTGGTGACGGCAATAATCGAGAAACGTCTCAATTTTACGGGCTACAATTTGTTTATAAACATTGAGGTAAAAAAAATTGGCAAAGCATACTATGAAATATGCCCTACACAGCAAAAAAAAATGTAATATCGATCAATGTAATTCAAGCTGATGTACGAAATAATGATGTAATAGCAAAAAGCAGATACAATATTACATCAATGGATGTAATTTTGTTCGCAAAATCGATGTACATCGTACAACGTTATATTACACAACCGATGGATTGACCTGGTTGCAGCAGTTTGGATGTAATATTCAACAACTTTTTTTTCTGTGTATCAGAATACCTGCTTTTCTGCTCAAATCAAGGTTTATCTACAATCTGAGTTCCGAAAGCCAATTTCTGTGTTCTGAAGCATCAAATCGACTTGCAGCCTTGTTCATCATAGTTTTAAGTATAACATATTATAATTTCATGCAAATTGGTTCATTAGGAAAAAAGTTATAATGATTTTAGTGGGTCATCATTTTCTCCCATACTAATTTGAGGAAAATCCCGAACAAAATTGAAATCGTTGGCGCGACCTCCTAACGTTGACCAATTTAGCTGATTCTTTGCACAGATGTTTGTTTTTGTATTATGAACTGAACTAGGGGGTGGCCTATCAAAAATATCAATCTTTTTCCAGAATGAAACACCCTAACAGCACACTTTTGCATATGCAGTCCACACGGGTATTTTGTGCATATGCAGACTACACGTGTCCTGACTACACGTGTGTCAATGACCTCTCCCAGTTGATAAACAGAAAGTGCTAATGTTTTGTAAACAAGCAATTAACAAGTGCAGTTTGAGGTCTAAGAGTTCGTATCGCTTCTTTTTTTCGGATGAAAAAGTGCAAGGTGTCCGCTGAACAGTAAAAGTAATTAAGTGCTTCGCAGTTGGTAACATACTGTAGAAATTACGCTGAAAATATTGCTAGATTTGAGTGGAAACGAAGTGCGATTATTCTGTGTGCTGCATGGCCTCAATGCTCTGCTGTAAAAATAAAACGCGCGCTGGAGAGTAACAGAGAGGCAAATAATGTTGCTGAGAAATTTCCTTTTGTATTTATTTAACTGTATTTCCATTTTCTTTTCCTTGATTTGTTTCCCGTCGATCTTGTTTTCCATGCTGAGCACCAATACTACCCACGCCAGGGAGGCAGCTCCCACACCTGGACCCTACTACCTATCGACCCATCAACTTATGAACCGGAGACCAACGGCTTTACTTCCCTTCTGAAGGAGGGTGTGATCAGAGATGTTATGTCTCAGAACATCCCGGAGGCGCCGACTAGGATTGAACCCAGGCCTGCTGGGGTGAGAGGTAGTCATGCTAACCACTACTTTATATTGCCAAATAGATCCTTACATACATACATCTTTACTTTATATTACCAAATAGAGATTCATAAATATATGACATCTTTGAAGGTAGTATGAGTTCCTTGCACCTTCTGGAATAGATGTGGGACTAATTTTCCTTCCTATCCTCTGCCGTTGTAAGGATGTGGCCAGGTGTATCATGCGATGCTTGTTTTGTAAATTTTGATGTGTGGGAAAAACCACTATTCCCATGAGTTTTTTCACGGCAACACGCGATATTTTCTGCAAAATTTATTGGTTGACCACCACGATTTGTATAATCGCATATGCTATATATATGTGTGTGGGTTTGTTACGTTCAACTTGTACAGGTTGCTGCCAATGACTTCTACTACCATCGCTGGAACGAACTTTGCATCGAGTTTCTGGTTGAAGTGATCTACTTTGGAGGACTGCGTGAAGTTCCTGCGCCACACCAGATCTCCGACTTTGAACGTTACATCCCGTGTTCGCAAGTTATAGCGCTGCTTGCTCTTCTCGTGGTTATTCTTGATCCGCTTAATGATTAGGTTATGGATTCGGCGGATTGCCGATAGCCGTACATCCTGTGCCACCTTAGGGTCATCTGGGATGTTGAGGTCCTGTTGTACGTACAGGTCAGTGTGCAGGATTAGCTCCCTTCCGAAGTTCGAATAGTGCGGACTAACGCCTATCGCCTCATGCTTCGCTCCGTTGATTGCTGCAACTATGGCTTGCAGATTTTCATCCCACGCTCGGTGATCCTCGTCCAGAAGAGCTCTTATGCACGTGATTAGCACTCTGTTCACCCTTTCGGCGTTGTTCACCATAGGGCAGTAGAAGCATAGAGGTAACTCTAAGACTAGAAGGTCCCGAAATAACGTGCTCAACTTTTTGGCTAAGCTCTGATACTCTCTTCGGTCCCGAACTAATCGATTCACCCCTCGAAACATAGGAAAAACCAATAACCCCTCATTTTATCTGTCAAACTTTCATAGCGAATCAAAACAAACATTGCGTAGTACTAGAATTTCGACTAGAATGGGATACCTTAATCGTTTGCTTGGGACCAATAGGCTAGTCAAGTAATGAGCCAATTTAAAATCGTTAGTTTCGTATTGATTGTTGGTAGAAGGCCGTCTTCGTGTGGATGATGTTGTGCTTCGCGATCAATGCCTTTAACGCTGCCGAGATGAACTGCTTCCCATTGTCCGAGAGAATAATCCGAGACCGAGAAAATTTTAGAAAGACGTGTTGCTCCAGGAAATCCACCATCTTCACGGAATCCGCTGCTCTCATAGGATGCACCACTACGTATTTCGTGACCCAGTCCACTATCACGAGCATTACCGTGTTCCCGCTACGCGATCGTGTGAACGGACCGGCAAAATCCACTGAAACTAACTCCCATGGTAGACGAGCAGACTTGAGTCCTCCCATGTTAGGCATCATCGTGGTGTTCGGTGCTTTGCCTGCTTTGCAGGTTCCGCAGCTTATCACGTAGCGCGCCACATCATCTTCGGCCAGTAGAAATGGTTTTGCAGTTTTTGCCACGTTTTCTGGAAACCTAGATGTGCTCCGGAAGTTGAATCGTGAAACCTTCCGATGACCTCTGCACGCTGGTTGAGCGGAACGACTTTCTTTCATCTGTGGACTAGTACACCGTCCTCATTTTTTCAGCTGCAGTTCTTGTAGAGCTCCTGATTTGCTAGCCGGAAGTCCGAGAACTTGTCGCCATCCTGTTGTACACGCTCGGCCAGTTTATGGTACCACGGGTCGACCGATGCATCCACGGAGAACACTATCGAAGATACGATCCTGGACAGCGCATCCGGCACGGTGTTGATCACTCCCTTGCGGTACTTTATATCGAAGTCGAAGGCGTTTAGTCTGAGTATCCAGCGACTCATGAGAGCGGTCGGATTTTTCATGGACCGCAGATAACTCAATGCCGAATGATCACAGTATACCGTGAACTTTATCCCTTCATCGTAGCCGCGGAATTTCTCGATCGCTCGAATTACGGCCAAACACTCTCGCTCAGTCACCGAGTATTTGCGCTCCGATGCGGATAGCTTCTGCGAAAAGTACGCTATCGGATGCTCTTCCCCGTCCGTTTCCTGCGTCAGCACCGCTCCAATGGCCACGTCGCTTGCGTCACAGGCGATGGAAAATGGTTTCGTATGATCTGGCATCGCCAAGACCGGTGCTGAAACGAGCACTGACTTGAGCTTCAGAAAGGCCTCTTCTGCTTTGGTTATCCACCGGAACTTCACTTTCGCCTTCGTCAACTCCGTCAATGGTACTGCAATCCTCGACAAGTCTGCTATGAACCTGCGATAACAATTGCACAGGCCTAGGTATCTCTGAACGTCCTTCCTACACAGAAAAAAAAGCTGTTGAATATTACATTCAAACTGCTGCAACCAGGTCAATCCATCGGTTGTGTAATATAACGTTGTACGATGTACATCGATTTTGCGAACAAAATTACATCCATTGCTGTAATATTGTATCTGCTTTTTGCTATTACATCATTATTTCATACATCACCTTGAATTACATTGATCGATATTACATTTTTTTTGCTGTGTATTCTGCGGTGTTGGAAATCGCACGATACACTCAATCTTCTCCTGGTCCACATTCCATCCGTCCTTGTTCAACACGTATCCCAGATACTTCATCTCCTCCAGGAAGAATTTGGATTTTTCTGCAGAGATGGTTAGATTCGCTCTTTTCAGCCATTCTGCAACCTTCTCTAGCATTTCTATGTGTTCTTCAAATGTGCGCGAGCAGATGATTATATCGTCTAGATAATAAAACACATGTGGTTCCAAATCAGCGAATAAGTGCGTCATTAAGCGTGCTAAGGCCTGACTCGCCGTACAAAGTCCGAATGGTACCACTTTAAATTGGAAGTGACCTCTTTGTGGCACTGTGAAGGCAGTAACAGGGCGTGAGGACATCTCCAGTGGCAGCTGCCAGAAAGCATCTTTCAGGTCGATGGTAGAGATGAACGAGCATCCACTCAGGTTGTTCATTATCACCGAAATTTGAGGAATAGGGTAGCCTTCATTTACCATCACGGCGTTCAGGTGCCGAGCATCTAGACAAACCCGGTACTGGCCAGTTTTCTTTTTCACAGCCACTAGAGGATTGTTCCATGGCGAGAACAGCGCCTCCTCAATTACATCAAGCTCCAGCATCCGGTGAATCTCCTTATTCACTTCTTCTCGCCTTTATAGCGGAACGGCCAATTGTGGATTGCCTTTTGCGTCCTTCGCTCCTCCAGCTGTGGTCTGGCCGGCTCTTCGTGGTTCCGTCGTAGCAGTTTCTGTAGCAACTCATCACGTAGCCGGTTCCAGTCTTCCCTGGCGTTGGCTTCTCCAGCGTCCGCCCTAGGGTGGTGATACGGAGGAGGAGGTAAACTGTCGTCGATCACAAAGCGTCCACCAGTTCCTTTCTGCATGTTGTGTCCCCCGTTTGCTTGGAGGTTTCCTTGGTTGAACAGGTTCCAACCTCTTCCTCGCCCTTGTTGATGCGCTAACGACTCTGCTCCTCCGGTACTGTAGCCTGGCGTAGAGTTTCTTCGGATTGGCAAGGATGACAACGGAATCGCACCTTGTTGAGTTGTTTGGAACTGATTCTGAAAACTGTTCGTTTTATCGATGGTTGAGAGCTTGTTGGGGCTCGACTGCGCGACTGAGTTTCCCTCTTCATCAAATCCTCGTAGTCCCAAAGAAGATGCTGCTTGCGATGTCCGCGTCGGGATCGCACCTATGTTGTTGTTGACGTTGCTACTGCTCTTGTTGTTGCTGTTGTTATCCACACCATCACTATTCACAGTCTACTTTTCGCTCTTTCTCGTTCTTCCAAGTGTATCGTTGATGTCATCCAACGAAAACTGCACCAGCAAACATAGAATCGCGTACGTATCGTTCAGATTTACCGGTGGTTCAACAATAGCTAACCGGTCCCGATAGTGAATCAACCGCGATCGCATTTGCCTAACAACCGGAAGGTCTCCTCGCTTCATCGCCGCGTCGAATTCCGGTAATATTTCTCTGACCCGACATTGACATTGACTGATATTCTCCCTCACTTCTATCACATGAGAGGAGCTTTCATGGTGGATCCCCTTTATATCCTCCTGCATTCGAGCGCGTAAGCGAACGGCTCTAGCTCTACGAGGAATCGCACTGAGATTTGTTACGTGGCGCAAGGCCAGTTCGTAACCAATTTCCTCTTCCGTCAGGCAAGCAGGATCCATGATCCTAATAGGTCTTATAATTAACCAACTTAATAAAATGGTAGGCTCCACAAAGTGTTACGTATTCAAAGAAATTTGCCACAAACTACAAAACAAATTTCTAAAATCAGAATCCAAAATGGTTCGTTTTGTTGGGCACCAGAGAAAACCAACCATGCTATGCGCGAGGCTAGCATGCCGTTACCAGTGCGGGACAAACTGGAAAAAAATCAACAAATCAACAGACCTCGCAAAAAACACGGCTTCAGCAGCGCCGCTGAAGCATCCGGTTCCCGATCGGATGACCACTCCAGCTATGAAAACAGCAAGCAAGGAGCTGTTGACAACGAGCATCACTGCCACCGAAATACGTTCCACGGAAAAGGCTGAGGACCAACACCATGTACCGAAACCTCGCCATATCTTGCGACACCAAGGACCAAACACCAGTGAAAGCTGTCGAACTCGGTCGCAACCACCAACAAACTCTACCCGACGCCACCTCGTGGTGAGTCTAGTCGGCTCAGGAAGGGCCACAGAGCCACAGGGCGTTCCACACGGGGAGGTGATTCCGATCATTCTCAACTAACGGCATTGACTGATAAATTCCAGGCACAGGTCTTGAACGAAGTGGACGTCGTTTGCGTGAGGGTTACTATGATTTTCTAAAGTAACGCGAACAGGAGGCGCGGTTTTATCCTCTTTTCTGGGCTCATAGTAGCTTAGGTCGCGGAAATGCTTCCTTTTCTCAAACAGCAATTGATCTACCCACTTAATCCGTTTGATATGTTAGCTAACATGTTATTACAAATATTTGTTTGATGTTAGATCTCTAGTTTTATTTTAGCTCCTAAAACTCATTGAATATCGAGCCACAGGTAGGCTAGGCACAGAAGATTGGAGAATAACTTAGCATAGAGACATTCTGCCCAATATTGGGCGTTCAGATCACCCTCTGGCAGGACTCGCTGCCGTTATGTTTGTTTTGATTTAGTTGTGGAATTTGGATCCGGTGAGCGAAAAGGCTTACGGGTTTTAGTTATGTTGCAGTTATCTACATACATCTTAAGGTTTTCTTAAGCCGATAATAAGTAAGATCTGTCAAGTCTCTATGCGACTTCTTTTGGAAGTGAGTTAAGAGTTTTTTGTGAGCTTCTTCATCATCGCTCACAAAAAACTCTGCGCCTGTGGTAAGGTTGGGTTACGTTAGTATTTTAAGAGGAATGAAGAAAATAAGTTCAGTGCGTAAGCCCGACACAAGGAATTAAAATGATGTATTTTCATCGAGCGTGCATCACCGAAACGTCGTGCTGCAGGAGCATCTCACTTGAAACATCAACAAGGAACAAAGATTCGCTTGCAGTTTGACAGGCGTTGGGATTTCCGCCGCACATACACTAACAAGCAGAACGAAAGCAACGAAAGGTCGTCGAACGATTGGTGCGGAGTAAGTGGCAGCAGCCGGTCGGCAATCAAGGAAGATGGTGAGGTCTGGTGGCAGCGGTGAGCTACACCGTGAAAACATAATCACACGACGTGTCGCAGTGCGAGTGAGAAAAAGTCCAAGATACGCGACGGGTGACGAGAAGACCCTGAATTTTCCTGTCACGCACGTGACATTCTGGTACCGGCCATCTTACAACACCAGGTAAGATCACGAAGTGAAGCTCGCATTTCGATCACAGGTCTGCCAAAATCCCACGAGCACTTTGTAATCAATCGATCCCACGTCCAGCGAAGAACTATCCGCATCCGCAATCCGCCGCACGGACAACATCGAACAAGCCACAAGCCGTCAAGAAACCCATTACACGAGACAAAAGAGCCTTTTCAGGAAGTAAGACTCCATCGTGCTGTTCTGCATTACTCGGACTAACGGTATTCGTCCGTAGGGCTCTTTTTTTTCATTTAATTCACAGCCAAGGAGACACGCACGGTTAACGCATACCCGCACCGAATCGGGTTCTTGAATGGCGAGCGGTGGCGTGCAGTTGCAGCTGGAAACGGTACCATCTGGAGCGGGCGTCCTCGCGCAAGCAGATCTTTGACAACATCCCGGCGATTGGTACGCCGCATGAAGTGACCTTCGCGAGTGATCATCAGAAGAGGAAGGTGGCGGGTCAAACAGCGTCCCGAGACGCCCAGGAGAAGCGAGAAGCAGCAGTTTCGGATGGTGATAGCCATTTGGATCAGCACAGTGGGGTTGACGCGTCAGCCCAATATGCCAACGGTGCGTGAGTAGAAAAGTTGAATGTGATAGCATATAAAAGAACATTAGGCAGATTATGGACAGGCAAAATGTTGGTGCAGCAATAAAATAAAGGGGCATGTATTTAAAACCATACTTCATGCTTTGTTGGCGTATTACTTGCATGTTAGCCGGTTTGACGGATGCACAAATCCCCGCAGAAGTCGTTATTGCAACAGGTTATTGAGTATTAGGGCGACCAAATATTCTGGAAAACATTCAACGAATCTGATTTTTAGATAATTCACACGTGGAACAGGAGAAAACCCATGACAGCACCAGAAATACCATATAATTTAAGGCTGTCATCATATTTTTTTTTTGTAATGATCCAGTGGCAGCACTTGCTTAAACTCTACACTGGACCCCTTTTATTGATAAATTTTGCTTCTATGAGCCTCTATTTTAAATCAACACACAGACGGCTATGGTGCCCGTTTGGTCACTGTTGTTTTTGTGCTGATCCAAATAGTTTTGATAATATAATTGCGCATTCTTTTTTTTTTTTAAGGTTGATTTTGTCCCAGTCTTGTCTTCTGTCGTCACTTATTTTGTCATTTTGTCTTGTGTATTAACCCCCACTTGTCTTGTTTATTGTGTCAACTTGTGTCTATTGTCCTTCCCCATCTGTTACTCTGTCATGACTAATTTCATTGATATATAAAAATAGTAATATCAATTACAGGATAATATGGTTATTTCTCGATTACTTTTTCAAAGGGAAGCACCAGCTCCTGCAAACAATGCATCCGATCGTCGATCCGGCGCAACCGGCAGCTCGCACACGCTTATCAACACCACCAGCAGGTAGAGGAAAATTTCCCCTATCTGATGATAGTGCCAGCCCGCGTGGGCGAGCCACCAGTTAAGCCAAATCGACGACCAAACGCACCGCCTACAAAATCCGATACGCTCCCTTGAAAAAGTTATCGAGATTTCTACTAATTAATGAATTATTGACAATTACCTCTCATGATCCTTGGCTCTGATTTTAACTTACCACTTTTTGATTATTTATCAAATACCTCTCCCAGAATATATAACTCCCCGATGCCTTGTTGGTTTCTGGTCTCATTTGGATTGGTACTGAATTTGTTTGACATCCTGTTCGAAGTAATTCTTTGAGTTCCAGCTTGTACGTGTCTCACGTCATATGATTCGCCATTCATAAAGATAATGGGTTAAAAGGGAGTAAAACATACATAAAGGTAGATTAGTATTAGTTGTACTTGATCTAAACAATAGAAAGAAGCATAGATGACTTAGTAGAAAAATAAAACTAATAAAAGTGCAATGGATAAGTGTTAGTTCCGTGATCATTTTAGTGTTAGTAGTTATGTTAGTATTGATCCGTATTCAGCCCTGCCGGCCCCTCCAGCACTATTTGCAGCAATTGTGATATGATTATGCGACACTGCTACTACTACTATGTTAGATGTATGACTTGTCAATTTTCGCAACGCAATGTCTTTCAATAAATCACTCAATCAATTTGATGTTTGAAAATTTGCTCAAACGGGCTTTGTTGACACATCATACCTTACCGAAAACTAAAGCACAACAATCCTAATTCTTATTTCAAACCTATCAACATATTTAACACATCTTTCCTAAAACTTCACTTGTTCGTAAGCGCCTGGTTGAAGATATGACTTTCGCTATTGACATTGTCTGTAATTAACAAATACACTTAATATGAAGATATATTATACAACTTCATAGGCTAGTCGCCTCCCTAAGCGGACCCCCCGCGTCCTATCTCTTATGTTAATTAACTTTCTGAATTCTATAATTGAAGTTTATTTAATAAATAACTGAAATCTCTAATCTACCTACACAATCATAACCCATGCTTTTAAACTACAATTTAACGTGTTTCAAGTACTTCTGGCTTTTACATATATTAATTATATCTTTGTTCGTCCCAGATGACACCTTCAAGTGACTCAAATGCTTCACTTTGAAGTTAGTTTCCAAGCTAATTTTAAATTGTATATTGTATAGGGTAAATGTTCCAACTACGCTCTCACGCTTCCACTATGTGGCACCACAAAAATACATATGGGTATGTCACAATAGAAGCACACCACAGTGGAAATCCCGAGATATAGTTCAAACACTTATCCCAAATCAAAATGAAGCACATATAAGATTAGTTACAATACCATGTACAAAAATGATGTTTAACATTGTTTCCTGAGTAATAATTCAATGAAAACAACAATGAAAGCTTGTCACGCAAATAGAAGGAGCACTGTTGGGCACTTTCTGAAATATTCCAATAGTATAATTCTCTTGCAAACCCAAATGAATCTATCTGCGTAAAAATAAATAAAATCAGAGTGATTTGCGGCAAAACCCGCCAGTATCACACCCAACGTCAGTGCCTATATGTAAGCGTACTACGACGCGGCTCTCAATTAAAGGAGTAACAAGTGTGATACTATCACTGCTAGACTAGATCTTTGGTTCTCTCATGCAGTGGTTTATCAGAGAGGGGAAGCTCAGTAATCCCCATTGCCTGCCCATGACGCCATTCTATCGCGGCATGAGCCAGCAACGCCGACCATAAACCCACCGTCTCCAACAGTCCACTAGCATGAAATTAAGCCCGCCCACCAACAGCAAGGTGCAAAAACTAGCCAAGGGGAGGGAATTTAAGGCTGTCATCATATTGTAACATTAAAATAGCTTTCTCAATTATACGCTTTATTCGTTATCTCACTAGAGTCACTCGTTTATAAATGCCTAACTACAAAGCTTGACTCAGTTAATACACATTTAAAATGAATGGAAAGTTGCACATTAATGCTTATTTACAGGTGAATCTGTGAGGATACCGTTACGGTATCATTCAAATCAGTCAAAAAATGGCGTCTGCGTATATAATTTAAATTTCGTAATCGCCAAAAAAAAATAAATAAAATTAAAAAAAAAATAAGTTTGGCACGCAATAAAAAAAGACAATGCACGTCAAATTCAGATCGAATCGACAATAAGAGATACTCGTGCAGTCCACTTAGCTCATATTCAAATATTTGTTTAAAATATTACATCTATCTGGTAGCGTATGGCAACCAATCGTATCGTATCTCTTAACACACAAATCTTCAATTTTCCAGTCCAAATTGCACTGCAAACGTCGCAATCAGTAAACGATTCATATTATAAATAATTTTGCCCTGAAAATACAAAAAACCAACATGTATCAGATGAATTGTGAGAGGAATTAAGCATGCAATATTTTTAGTTTGAATGAAGGCGAAGAAATTTTACGTTAGATTTTGGTGTATAATAATAGTATAATATTTTCCCTAATTGCGTCAAATATGGTCAAACCGAATATGCAAACTCTTAATAATTGACCTACATACCAGAGTGGTTTGAAATGTTAACCATATTTGACGCAATTAGGGAAAATATTCAATCCAATGTTTATTTTAAAAAAATCAACACGTGATGATTTTCTTTGAAATTTTACATGTCACTATTTTAAACATCTAAAAATCGGGGAACAATATAAAAATGGACGAACTTGTTAAAAAAATCACTAATGATGGATTGTTGAAAATTTCTTTAAATGCTTAGCGGGTACATAACATTATAATGTTTAATTAATGAGTTTGGCCTTTCCGGATCAGATTTAGACCATATCGTAGACATAGATTTACAAACTCATAGCCATTAAGGTGGTTCAAAATATTGATTTTGCTTCACGAAAACATGTACCATGTTGAGCTTGTGTACACAAACCAAAGCGAATGTTCAGCTAGAACTTACGTTGCAATGTTGTATGCAGGTACATTTCATACAATACACTCGGGTGTATCCGTGTATTCGCAGAAGTTTGTGCACGGGTACATTGCACCCGGGTTTGTGCAAAATTATAAAATAACATAAAAAAACATAGCAGACCAGGACTCATACCATGAATCTTGTGACCATCAATCCTGCGTATTGACCACTCGGACACTCGTCTATTTATTGCACGAAAAAAATAAAGGCATATAAAGAAGCTCTCGTAGTAGGAAAGAGAATTATTTCGTCTGCCCTTTATGCAAGCCGTCTCCAGTCTTCACTGTACAACATTGTGTGTAAAGTGCACCAATGTTTTGCACTCACTTGTTCTTCGCTTGCTATGTTCGAATATGTACAAGCCCATTTGTACACAAGTTTATACTCAAGTATTGCTGATTGCATCTGAAACTGGACAGTCCCAAAAATGCAAAAAGTGTGATAAAAGTGCACGTTTCCGTCAAATAGTTTTGATGTCTTCGGAGCACTTATTGCTTGCATCATAAGAAATAAGTGCATCGAAGACACCAAGACGATTAGACGTAAACTTGCAGTTTTATCACACTTTTCAATAAGTGAAAACGCGCTTATTAGTCCAATTTGGTGTGAAACGCACAATACAATGAACATGTTTGCTCCCATGTACAAACTCATGCGCTTGCATAAACAGCACTTCCCTTACCTACACGCTAACTTGAAAGTACCCATGAATGAGTAAAAAAAAACATTTTGAAGAAAAGTGGCGTTACTCATTATTGAGTAATTTTTTTACCCAAAAATGAGTATTTGTTACCCATTAATGAGTAAAAGTTACTCATTAATGGGTAATAGATACTCATTAATGGGTAAAAGATTTACTAATGTAATGAATTAAGAAACTTTTCTTCAGAAAGGGTCTTTTTTATCCTTGAATGGGTACTTTCAAGTTAGCGTGTACTACGAGCGCTTCTTATGCCTTTAATCTTTTCGTTACCCGCGCAATAAAATAGATGAGTGGTCAAGACGCAGGACTGATGATCACAAGATTCATATGTTTTCGTGAAGACTGACCGTGCGGTTAAGAACGCTTCAAGTTTAAATTAGTAAGTAAAAAATTAATATGCGGTCATTTATGTTTCTTTAAGCGTCATATTATTGTGTGTGTTTGATTCCGCAAGATCGTTCTTCACAGATGGATCACTAATAGAGGCGTCCGCAGGTTTTGGTATTTATAACGAATTTCATAGCGCCTCTCGAATGCTTCATGCTCCTTGTTCCGTATATGTTGCTGAACTGGCTGCAATACATTATACGCTAGAAACGATCGCCTCACTTGCACCAGATCATTATTTTATTTTTACGGATAGTCTCAGTTCTGTCGAGGCGATTCGCTCCATGAGGCCGGTAAAGCACTCCTCGTATTTTCTCATGAAAATACGAGAGCTTCTAAGTGCTTTATCTTTAAGATCTTTTGTCATCACCTTTGCATGGGTCCCATCTCATTGCTCTATTCCGGGCAATGAGAAGGCGAACTCGCTTGCAAAGGTGGGCGCTATGGAAGGCGATATTTACGATCGACAAATCGCCTACGACGAATTTTTCTTCATTTATCGTCAACAGTCACTCGCCAGCTGGCAAAATAAATGGAGTGAAGGGAGTTTGGGACGATGGTTATATTCAATCATCCCTAAGGTGTCGAAGTGTCCTTGGTTCAAGGGGTTGGATGTGGGTCGAGACTTCATTCGTATGATGTCTCGCCTCATGTCCAATCACTACTCGTTAAACGCTCACTTGTTCCGTGTTGAGCTGGGGGACAGTAATCTCTGTGAATGTGGACAAGGTTACCAGGACGCAGTTCACATTATTTGGTCATGTGCTGAGCACCGTGGAGTCAGATCCGAGTTGTACGATTCTCTTCGGGCTCGAGGTAGACAACCTAATGTTCCAGTTCGGGATATTTTGGCTAGACGCGATCTGGAGTTTATGCAACTCATATATGTTTTCTTGAAGAATATTAACCATAGATTGTAAGTTTGATTAACCTTGTGTTTAGTTTGTGTTTTGTATGTGTGTGTGTATTTTTTTTTGTAGATTTGTTTCTGTAATAATTGTATAATTACAGAGTTGATATAACGTCGATAGGATTAAGTATATGTTTTAGAAATAGTGACATTTTTGAATCATAAATCATATTCCAAATCTCCTTTTCCCTCTCCCGATCCAAACAATTGTTATCCACTAGCCTCGAGAAGACCGCGAGTAATCGGTCCCAATCCTTTAATTTTAGATTTAAGACATTTATAATGTATAAAGAAAATGATAACTTGGCTCTGTACAGTTTATTCGATTGAGCCTGTACAAATAAAGTAACTAACAAAAAAAAAAAAAAAATTATTGTGTACTGTATACCTTTGCCATGAATATTGATTTGCCCAATTTTTGCAACAAAAATGTAATGGTTAGACATATCATTGTGCCTAATACCGCGCACTTGAAGAGTGTTACTTAGAATCACCCTTGTTGACTACGCCCCGTCAGAATCAAACGTGACCGTGCCCACATTAAACGCTCCGCTACTATACGCCACACTCAGCGCTGGTCAAGGGATTAATAGCACTACGAATGAATCATCACCCGAAGAGATGCAAAATAACAACAAAGCGGCCATCGTGATAAAGTTTTTTTTTGTCTCCAAGACAATAAATAAATTAATCTACAGTTTTTTTTTTCTAAACGACAATTAAGTACTTAATACTAAATTGGTTATTCCTAAATTAACGGAAATTTGAGCTATCATCTACTGATTTTTTCGGATTAAGCTAAATTTAGGTGAGTTATTTACAAGATAATGATATAAGAGTGAAAATATCGTATACTACATCTAGACGAAAAGGAGGTTATTCAATGAGAACCAGGCTTTGAACAGCCCGTAATGACGAATGTTATTGTATTGTCGTTAGCTCATAGGTGAAAAATTCCTTAATTCTAAACTATAACTATTAAATACTAAACGAATATTATATTCAAACACAGGTCGTTAGCTGCGGGATATTCGAATATTACAGTTGTTGTTAGAGAAACTAGAAACACTAAAAGTAAGATTAACTTATACTTAATTGATAAAGTACATTTGACATTACCAGTAAAAACTGTTTCATTTTTAGGAATTTTAAAATTTACAACATCGACGGATTAAATTCATGGAATTTGGTTTCTTGTTTCACTCCCTCAACAACAACCCCTATATTAAACCCACGGGGTAACATCATGCACCTCTGTTTCTAGCGTTGCTTAGAGCCTTAAGGCTGGCGCACAATGCATAAGTTTCCGGGTTTTTTGACAGATAATGGGCAAACTGTCAAAAAACCTGAAAGTTATCCATTGTGCGCCGGCCTTTATTCAGCATGTAAAACATACTATGACGGCGAGAAGCCCCCCAACAGAGGTTTTCACGTCTGGTTGTATTGGTGGGATATGTGAGAGCGTGTTAGTGAATATCCGAGGAAAATACATAACAAATCGATGTCAAACTTATTTTGACAGATCTACTTTCATACATTTTTTAGGTTAGGCAAAGGAAAATAATAAACAACTTTACACGGCGATGCTCCCGCTAGTGTGCGTGCGTTAAACGTCACTAATCTCTATGCTACGGCGATGTAAGGTACTCCCCTGACGAGGCCACAAGTTTTCCACCGAGCTCGTTTGACGTCCGTCATGACGGCCCGAAAAAGAAAAGCAGCTAAGAAGAAGAAGTAGAAAAAACACAAGTCCATCAAGTTTAATATTGCTCACGTGAAATTTACTATATATATACTTTATATACTATTATATAAATAGTAACTATAATAATAAAACGTACTTACTCGCGTACTTACAACTAATAGCTACAATTAAAATTTGCCTAACCTAAATCACAATCTAGTGAAGAATCTCGTCGAGTTTACGAAGATCACTGAAAATTTGTGAGTATTGAAAGAAATTAGAATTGGAAATTGTAACTAAATAATAAATAAAACTATTAGCTAAAGCTGTTCCCAAAATTACTTTGTTTGTGGAGCTACTAAGGAAACGGTGACAACGAATTCTTTAGAAATTATCATCGCGAGATCCCCTGAAAATTAGTCAGATTAATGATGGAGATAAGCCACAGGATGAGTCCAATTGCATGGCCTGTGAGCACCTGGATAACATCGAAAATATGGTGACCTATGACTCTTGCTGGGTTAGATTCCCGGTTTGGTCTAGGATTTTTTCGGGTTGGAAAATTTCTCGACTTCCCTGGGCATAGAGTATGATTGTACTTGCCAGACAATTATACTAATGCAAAAATGGTACAGGCATCGAAAGCTCTCAATTGACAACTGTGGAAGTGCATCTAGAACACTAAGTTGAGAGCACGCAATAAGCTAATATGCGATACGCAATAAGCTTGAATAAGAGACGAACTAGCCTATGGCTAAAAATCTCTTAAATAAAGAACAAACAAAAAATGGGCTTGCGGTTCCTGGTAGGGGAAACAGCCCTATTGTTGCGGTACGTTAGCAGCGTTAGAAGCCTATTGAGACCTCCATACACAACAATAGGCTTCTAACGCTGCTAACGTACCGCAACAATAGGGCTGTTTCCCCTACCACTTCAGCTGTACGGAGGTCGATGAAGGCGTATCGAATCAACCGTGGAAGTACACCTCTTGTGGCACCCTCAACCAAGTTTGAAGCAAAGCTGGTAGTTCCATCCGACGGAGGAAAATCGTCGAGGACTTCAGATTTTAACAAACCAAATACCAGAAGGAGTAAGAAGTTGGCAACGAAAGACTCAGTAAGTGTTACCTCTAGTGTTAGAAGTAGGGCACTCGAGATAGAAATGCAAATGTTGGAGGAGCAAGAGCGGATCAAAGAGCAGGAACTGAAAGAAGAAAAAGAGTTGAAGCAAAAGAAGTGAAAGTTAGAGAAGTAATTGAGGGGTCACGAGTTAGAATTAGAAGCCAAAAAGTTGGCAGAATATAAAGCTTTCCAGGAGAAACAGCTCGCGGGTGAAGAAAAGTTCCGTAAAGCCCGAAAAGAAATGAGGCAGCAGTCGCTTGACAAGAAAAAAAATCTTGTTCGACAGTTGTCACAGCGCGGTAGTGAAGCTTCGAGCGTTTATCAAAGTGAGACGGCGAAATCTGTTGAGAAGGTGAAAAAGTGGTTGCAGAAATCCGGCAAGCAGACAGAGGGAGATAACAAAAATAAGTCCACGTCAGCAGCCAAGGATTCTCGCAAAGTTCCGTATAAGAAACCCGGAAAACCAATCTTCGACGACGGTCCCCATCCAGTTCCTGACAAAGCTCGGAGAAAAATCATGCCTAACGAAAAGTCGGACAAGACCGAGACGAGCGACGACGATAGCGACCGAGATATCAATAGTCAACAAGCAGAGAAGGGCTATACCAGGCATCAGTTAGCAGCACGTCAAGTGATGGGAAAAGATCTTCCGGTGTTTTCGGGAAATCCGGAGGAGTGGCCTATCTGGATCAGCAACTTCGAAAGGTCAACAGCTACGTGTGGATTTTCCCAGGATGAAAATCTGATTCGGTTACAATGCTGCCTGAAGAGTTCTACATTGGAAATGGTGCGCAGCAGACTTCTTTCTCCGAATAGCGTTGCTCATGTTATCAAGACTTTGCAGTCACGCTATGGTCGGCCAGAAACTTTGATTAATGCACTCACCGAGAAAATCCGTCATCTTCCTCCTCCAAGAATGGACAACTTGGAAAACATAGTCGACTTCGGTATGGGGGTTGACAATCTGGTGGAACACCTGAAGAATGCAAACCAACAGCCACATCTGACGAATCCGCCGCTGCTTCACGATCTTGTAGGAAAGCTTCCTGTCGATTACCGGTTGAAGTGGTCAGCGTTCAAGAGTGACGTAGAGGAAGTGAATCTTGGAACGTTTGGATTGTTCATGTCTTTGTTGGTGGAGCTAGCGTTCGAAGTGATGGATGACACACCGACTGGAAAGTCAACCAAAGGAGTGCATTCGAGGCATAAAGAACGAGGTTACGTACAAGCTCATTCAGAGTATCCTTCGACTGGGCCGACTTCGTCGAACAACAACTCAACCACACCGACAAAGCAGCCGATAAAGATCTGTGCATATTGCAAGGTGGATGGTCACAGGGTAATGGACTATTTCAAGTTTAAGTCGTTGAATATCAATGAACGGTTCAAGGTCGTCAGTCAGAACTCGCTGTGTCGAACTTGCTTGAACTAACACGGGAAATGGCCGTGTAAGACCTGGCGAGGGTGCGGAATAGAAGGTTGTCGTTTGCGTCATCATACACTGTTGCATTCGGCCATACCATCCGTACCGACAGTAGTCTCTACGAGCCATTTGGAGCAACAGACCAACGGTAGTCCCTTTTTCCGGATTCTACCAGTAACGTTATATGGAGACAAATGTAAGCTTAACGTGTATGCATTCGGGGATGTAGGTTCGCAGCTGACACTATTGGATGATGGAGTAGCTGAGCATTTGGGAATCACTGGGCCGATTGAAACGTTGAATCTACAATGGACCGGGAATATTACACGGAACGGATAGAACTCCAGGCAGATTCGGATGGAGATTTCGGGTTGTGAGCTGGCGAAACGCTACAAGTTATTCGACGCACGTACCGTAGCTACCCGAAAAAAAAATACAGTGAAATTTTCAGTGGAAACAATGCTGTAACATTAATATTTATTGTCGACAATAAAAATGATTGTTATAATGTTGTACTCTTCCGAGAACGGCAAAACTGCTACCTAGCTGTACAATGAATGAACATAATAAAATGTTGTTACAATGATTTTTATCGTATTTTTCATTTATTTTATTGTTAACATGATTCGATCATGAACAATAATGAACAGCTCTATTACAATAAAAATTGTTGTTACATTAAATATTGGTATGTTTTCATTGTGGGTTACTTCACGAACAATAAAAATAAATCTGATTGAAGCATGCAGACTATGAGAAGGTCAGCAACACTGCCAATATAAACAAGATAGGCGCTGCTCGTATGGCTCTGGCTTTGACAGTTCGTTTGGCTCAAAACCAGCCAGTCCGCGTCCGCTCATCTTTTTTTCTTGGCCTTCTCTAAAGCTGGGTTAAGATGGTTCAATTCAGCGTTCAACTCAATTGAACTGCGAAATGAACGTCCAGAAATCTAACCGATATCGGACTTGCTTTATTCGTTGCCAAGCCAATTGAACGCCTACGCCCAGATCGGTTTGAGTTGAATTCAACTCACCTGCCTCATCTAAATCCCGCTTAATGCAGACCTTTTCCGTGCAGTCAATAATCATACAGTATAATAATAAAAAATTCCACCACTTGAAGATGTCAGGAAGGAACTCTCAGGTGGAAGCATATTTCATGGGCGATTCTCTCCAGTAGAATGCATTAACTTATCAACGACGCTCAACCACCAAGGAGACGTGACCTAGAGAGATCGAGTGCAGGGGAGTTGGCCTCCATTACTCACAAGTTCCGGATCGAATCTCAATCCATAACCAGTAAAAAAAGGACTCACCCGCAACAAGACAGACGGAGGTTCCCTTCCCGGGGCGATGTTTTATTTTTTCGATTTATTTTTAATGTCGATAAAGTAGATCTGTCAAGCCAACACATGCACTCTAAAGTACACTGTTATTTTTTTAATCACGAAAATTTCATTGTTAAGATACTTAACAACCCCCCTTTTTTATTGTAAATTTTCCATTTACCATGAAATTTACTGTTTTGTACAACATAAATCAAGGTAAATTTATTGTAGACGTAACAATATAAATCATTGTTAAGACAATAATTTTAGTCTTATTGTTACATTGTTTTTAATGTATTTTTGTTGTTATTTTTTTTCGGGTAGCCTTCGACTACCGACGCAATCGTTGCACTACCACAACTTAGCAACAAGTTTTCCGCATCTACGAAGTAACACCGAAGCTCTTGATTGGTCTTGACAACCTGAAACCGACGGTTCCGTTGATGATTCGGGAAGGAGGTTGGAGCCAACCTATGGCAGCCAAGTGTCGTATCTACGGCTGCTCACAGACAGTTTCGGAACCATTTACCTGTGGGTTTCACGTTGGAGGATGGACCAACCCAGAGCCAGACTTGAACCAGCTAGTCCGCGATTACATAACGCTGGACAATTCGGACGTAGCATCTCCGCTAACTCCGCTCGAATCAGACGAGGATAAACGAGCACGTATGCTACTTCAATCGATGACTAGCAGGATTGGCAACCGATTCGAGACTGGTTTTCTATGGATGTGGGATGATATCCAGTTTCCAAATAGCTACGGGATGGCGTACCGACGCTTGCGCTTGCTAGAGAAACGTTTCAGGAAAGAACCTCATCTTTACGACTGCGTGCGTCAACAAATGCAGGAGTATCAAGATAAAGGCTACGCTCATCAAGCTACGACGGACGAACTATCAAATACAAATCCGGAGAAGTGCTGATGAATCATCTGCGATGCCGCCGCAAAAGTAAACGGAATATCACTCAATTCAGCATCACTGAAAGGTCCTGACTTCCTCACGTCCCTGATTGCAGTTTTCTTCCACTTCCGCTTATATGCCTATGCGCTAGCGGGAGATATCAAAGAAATGTTTCACCGCTTCTTCATCAGGCTAGCGGATCGCCAGTTCTTGAGATTTCTCTGGCGTGATCGTGCAACACTAGAGGTCATGGTCTTTATTATGGACGTGGCAATATTTGGAGCGACGTGTTCGCTGAGTTTCGCGCAATACATTAAAAATCTGAATGCACGGGAGTTTGAAGCTGAGTTTCCGAGAGCGGTAGCAGCAATCGTCCACTACCATTACGTGGATGACGACTTGGAATTTTTTTTTCAACAGCAGAAGAAGCAGTGAAGGTGGGAAGTGAAGTGAAGCGGATACATGCCGAAGGCGGATTTGAGATTCACAATTTTCTTTCCAACGATTCAGCGATCGCAGTGCAAGTCGGAGCAGAATCGATGGAACCGGAGAAGTCTATCAAGGCGGAGAAAGGTGAAAACGTTGAATCCGTCCTAGGAATAAAATGGATCCCGAGCGGTGACGAACTCACCTACACTTTTGTGTTACGCGAGGATCTCAAACACGCTCTGGATGATTCGCACACGCCTACGAAGCGAGAGGTGCTTCGTGTAGTTATGAGCTTATTCAATCCGTTAGGGTTGATTAGCTTCTTCTTGATCCACGGCCGAACATTGATGCAGGGCATATGGGCATCAGGTGCAGACTGGGACGAACCAATAAATAATACACTATGTGGCCAGTGGAGGCGCTGGACGGCGCTCCTTAGTGAGCTTAATTTGGTTCGAATTCCACGGTGCTATTTCATCGGAGCCGGATATGAGACCTACTCAATGCTGGAAATCCATGAAGACGCTAACACGTCAGCTTATGCCAGCGTAGTTTACTTCCGAGTGGACACAACCCAAGGTCCTGCAGTAGCGTTGGTGGCCGGAAAAGCGAAAGTAGCTCCCCTCGAGATGATGTCATTTCCACGTCTGGAGCTACAAGGTGCTGTGTTAGGATCCCGTTTACTGAACAGTGTGATGGCTATGCATAAGCTTCCAGTAACCCGGCGTGTGCTTTGGATAGACTCCGAGATAGTTTTGGCGTGGTTGCGGTCAGATAATCGGAAGAATCAGTAGTTCATGGGATTTCGAGTGGCGGAGATTCTTTCTACGACGGATGTAAAAGAATGGAGGAAAATCGAAAGTGAGCTGAATGTGGCGGATCAGGCGACAAAGTGAGGAGGGGGACCGCACTTCAACGTGGATAACCCTTGGTTTCGTGGGCCAAAATTTCTATCCAAACCGGAGAGTTTCTGGCCGCAGCAGAAGACTGTGCCGTATTCTACTGAAGAAGAAATTCGCAAAGTGAACATGCACACGAAGATCCAGTCGTTGATCGAGACAACCAGGTTCAGCCGCTGGGAAAAACTTGAGCGAACAGTGGGCCGTATGAATAAAAAGAGTTTACTTTACTTTCCCATGCTTTTCTTACGGGAAAAGTCAAGTAAACGCTTTTATTCATACGACCTAGTGTCACTAATTCATCGGTTCGTCGATAATTTTAATACGGAAACGTCAAGGCAAACAGTTGGAGTTAGGAGTGCTGAAGCAGGAGGAATTAGCCAAGGCAGAAGCTACGCTGTATAAACAAGCGCAGCAGGACTGAAGAGGTAGCTCAGCTCAACGGAATCGACGGAACGTCGCAGTCGAAGCATTCAGTGATATCGAGAACAAGTAAGATCTTGGAGGCGAACCAGCCTAAGGCTGAAAGCCTCCTAAATAAAGCTAAATAATAATAATAATACAAGTAAGATCTACAAGCTTTGGCCGTTCTTTGGCGGATGCGAGGAAGGATCGACGTTTCCGTCACGCGAACAGGGAGACCGTGATAAACGAGATGAGACAGGAGTACCACATTCCAAAGATGAGGGCGTTAGTCGCGAGAGTCACGAAGGAATGCGTATATTGTCGCATACGCAATGCCATCCCAAGGGCACCACCGATGGCCCAGTTACCGGATGTCCGGGTTACACCCTTTGTACGACCTTTCACTTTCGTGGGCCTCGATTACTTCGGACCTATTTTGGTAAAGGTTGGACGCAGCAACGTAAAGCGCTGGGTTGCACTTTTTACGTGCCTCAGCATCCATGCGGTTCACATAGAAGTAGTACACAGTATGTCTACTGAATCCTATGTGCTAGCAGTTCGTCGTTTTGTGTCAAGGAGAGGTTCACCAGCTGAATTCCTCAGTGATAATGGGACCAATTTCATTGGTGCCAACAAACAGTTGAAGAAGGAGATTCAGGACCAAGAGGAAAGACTAGCGTCAGTGTTCACCAACGCCAACACCCGCTGGTCATTCAATCCACCCGGGGCTCCCCATATGGGAGGGGTATGGGAGCGAATGGTGTGCTCGGTTAAAGCGGCGATTGGGACAATAATAGAAGCACTACGAAAACCAGACGATGAGACGCTGGAAACAGTGATCGTTGAGGCTGAAGCAATGATTAACACTAGACCTCTAACGTACATTCACTTGTAGTTGGTAGATCAGGCATCATTAACGCCAAACCACTTTCTTCACTGAGAAGCAGTTGGAAGCTGGCACAACATTTGGCTGATAAGTTCTGGAAGTACAAATCGACCGTCGATAAGTTCGGACGTACTTTTATTTGGCTCAGCGTTTTTAATTGGTGCGATTTTTTTTTTACCTTTTGTGATACAGTTTTTTTTTACTTGCATACATCATGGTTTGCGAAATTTGTACTTGCGACACATCAGTCGACACGGCCATGTGGACGTGTGCAGGCGGCCCAAGAATGTTCCACGCTACCTGCATTGGAGTAACTGTACAACGGAACTCACTTCGCAAGAACGACAGGAAGGCATCGGACTTTACATCTTACGTACTACCATGCTGCGAGTCATGTCAAGAGCTTTTACAGGCGATTTTAAAAGCAAAAATCGATCGAAAAGCAACTGAATGCCAATGCGGAGGTGATGCACCGGCTACGTTTCAACAAGAAAAATCGAACCTCGTTCATGAAGCGATCAGGCATAGGACATTTGCTGACAAGTATGAAAAATGAGTTGGCCGCAATTAATAAAGGTAACAGTTTAGCTGGCAGTGTCGTTGCCATAAAAAACCACATTACCTCGCTACTTGATACTGCAACGATGTAAACAAAGGAGAATGTTAATGTGGCGGTCAAATCGGTGACGTCAGAGCTACCGCGGCAAGTTGCACAATGCAAACAAATTCAATGTTGGAGTTTGAAATACTCGATGAGGTGAGGGCGCTGTCTGCCAACATAGCACACCATACTGCATCACTACCATCTTCTCCCGACTTACACCCCAGTTTGGAGGTAGAATTGAACAAGGAAAAGGACGCTGATAGCTCAGGGTGGCGTCTTCTAGGTACCAGGAGAGTATGGAAGCAACAATCAATACGAAACTATCGATTTTAAATTGGCTCACTACTTGATTAGCCTATTGGTCCCAAGCAAACGATTAACGTACCCCATTATTGTCGAAATTCTAGTACTACACTATGTTTGTTTTGATTCGCTTTGAAAGTTTGACAGATGAAATGAGGGGTTCGTGGATTTTCCTATGTTTCGAGGGGTGCATCGATTAGCTTGGGACCGAAGAGAGTACCAGAGCTGAGCCAAAAAGTTGAGCACATTTCTTCGGGACCTTCTGGTCTTACACGGATAGTAATCTCCTTATACCTTTTGGCTAATTTCTATTGCTGAATATTCATAAAATGTATAAGTCAACTAATAAGCAGACACCTTGCAAAAAGTTAATGAAGATCATGTGTCAAATGAAATGTATAAGCGGTCACACATACCTTTTATGCATTCTTATAGGACCTATGTGGTTTGTCTTATGGAATGTATAAGGCTGATGTTTTGGCAAAAATACACATGAATAAAATAATTGATTTTCGTTTCGTATAGAGTTAACTCTATGATGGAAGACCGATTGGTCTGAATACGATGCACGGAAATTAAGGCGTTCGAATCAATAAAAACAGGCTGATAATGCAAAAAGGCGACGAAAGCGACAAAGCAGAAAGCATCAAAACATCAACAACTTTAGCTTGCGAAATCACCGCAACAATCACAACAACAATAACAATAACAACAACAATAACAACGATTCTTAACGAGTCGTCAACCAATTCGGACGCGTTTTTCATAAGCTCCCGCCCCGCGCGCGATAAATAAAATAAATTAATATTGTTTTTGTTTTACTGTATTGACCTAGGGGCGTCTCACTTTTAAAATGCTTATTGACGATGTATTTAATTAAAAAAAATGCATTTAATTTCCATCGTTTACATCAACCATTCACTGGGATGTGAACGTCAAAACAAAGCAAGATATACAAACAAAACATGAAAAGAAAAATCGTCTATCCACACGATTTCGGTGGAATAGAGAATTTATATGCTGCGCTGCCAACAGAGGTTCCCAGGGATTTTCGACGGTGTCGTCGGAGGAGCTTCGGCCAGTGAAGAGTTTGGATGCTGCCAACGGGATTTTCTCTCGTTCTCGGTGGAAGAAATTCTGCATGAATTCTTTTGGAGACGGTTCTAGATGCTGCAAAAGCAGATTCTAGGAAAGTTTTTCTTGTTTGTCGTTTGACTAATTTACGTAATTTACGAATTACGTTTGACTAAATAAATAACAATTACAACTGCATACAGTATGACCAATTAAAAAAATGCGAAAATACAAAATTTCGATGGCATTCTCTTGCGTTCATGGCGGACGAGGTTCCACACGGTTTCGGTGGCGATTGCTGATGCTTCCAGCGGAGATTCCAAATAATTTCGACGGAGTTTTCTCAGCGGAGGAGGATCTGCACGATTTAGGCGGAGGTTTCCGATTTTGTCAGCGAAGGTTACAGGTAGTTTCAATGCAGTTTTCTGGTGTGCACGGCCGAGAAGTACGATTTCGGTGGATACTGTCGGTGCTAACAATGGCTGTTCCAGGAAATTTCTAAGAAATTTCCTCATGTTTTCTTTGAAGGAGCTTCCACAAGATTCCGTTGCTACCGCTACCGGATGAGGTTTCAGGGAATTTCTAGTTAGTTTATAAGTGTTCATGGCGGAGAAAATACCATAGCATGATTTCGGTGGATATTTTGTATGTTACGGATGTTCCGGGGGAGATTCGACAGTGTTTTCAAATGTTCACGTCCGATAGAGTTCCGGACGATTTTGATGGAGATTTTCGGTGCTGCCAACGGAGGTTCCAGTGAGTTTCATCAGAGTTTATTGCGCCCGATGCTCCCATCGGTTACAGGGAATTTCGACGGATTTTTTCCGCATTCTCGGTCGAGGAGCTTCAGGAAAAAAAAAATTCTTGAGTCAGGAGTGTGGATTTGAGCTAACCAGTGTGAACAACATGTTTTGGTAGGAACTGTCACTTAGAGCATCACGCTACAAAAAATGCACTGAGAAAATGCATTTAATTTTATTGTTTCTGGTCAAAATGCATTTATTTATTGTTTGTTATAATAAATGCACCACAAGTGATCTGCCCCTAGGTATTGACCAACTGTAATTTTTGTAATAGTGTGGACTTGTGCGGGATGTCCACGTGTGTTCCATGCTGCTTGCATCGGTGTTACTGTGCAGTCACAGACGCGGGGTTCAATGCGGAAAAAGGATTAATTAATTTATCTTTATTAGGGAGGCTTTCAGCCTGGGGCTGGTTCGCCTCCAAGAGCGGAAAAAGGAGAGGAAACCGGTCACTTCATACATACTACCATCATAGAGATAACTCTAAGACTAGAAGGTGCAGAAATAACGTGCTCAACTTTTTGGCTCAGCTCTGGTACTCTCTTCGGTCCCAAGCTAATCGATTCACCCCTCGAAACATAGGAAAAACCAATAACCCCTCATTTTATCTGTCAAACTTTCATAGCGAATCAAAACAAACTTTGCGTAGTACTAGAATTTCGACTAGAATGGGGTACGTTAATAGTTTGCTTGGAACCAATAGGCTAGTCAAGTAGTGAGCCAATTTAAAATCGTTAGTTTCGTATTGATTGTTGCTACCATGTTGCGAGGCTTGCCAAAAGTATGTTGAAGCAAATTTGGACTTCCACCTCACAGAGCAACTGCATGCCAACAAGCAGGTGATTCATCAATTCACACTGCAATAGAGTAAACCCAGTATAGTGAATGAAGCTTTTGAAGGGCTCGAGGTTCTGCTAACCAGCATAAAAAATGAGCTAGCTGCAATAAACAAAAACAGCAGTTTAGCTGGCAGTGTAGTTACCATCAAAAACCACGTCATGCCTGTATACGACTCTGCAATACAGGCAACCAATGACAGAATTTCAAAGTCGTTGGAATCTGTGACGTGTGAGCTGGCCGGTGATCTGCGTAATATCAACGCAAAAATATGTCAGCTCAATCAGCTGGCAATTCATGCAGCCGCTACGTCCACAATGACTACTAACCCGATTCTAGAGCTCAATATTCTTGATGAGCTGAAGTCATTGTCAGCTCATATAATGACGTTGCAGAACCCCGCGCCTTCGCCCGAGCCATCCGATCCATACAACAGATAAGAAGAAGACGAAATAAACAAAACGGATGGCGCCTTCTAGGCACCAGAAAGTTGAACAATGAGCAAAACGTTGATAACTCAGGGTGGCGTCTTTTGGGTACGAGGAGTGTCTGGAAGGCAGACTGGTCAGATTACGACGCGCGCAAATTACGACGGCTAAATCAACAAAAACAGGCTGAAACAGCTAGAAGGCAAAGAAAACAAAATACAGCACGAAATTATTCTAACGCAAGGAACAACATACACAGCAACAGTTTAAATCCTCGTAATCATCGAAACATGAATTCCGACAACGGTTACAGTAGCAATCACAGCAACATTTTCGGCCATCGGAGCATAAATCGACATAACGACCAGGACAACATTAACAGCAAAAGCAAAAACAACAGTTCCTGTCAGTTCCACATCAGAAATCATGGCAACCCCCGTTTTTTCCACCTGATCGAGAGCTTCTTTCAGCAGTTTGAAAAAAGGGGAAACTATAAACCCGTACCCAGTAAGCGGTCTTTCGAATTCACATGGTATGGCTCAGGGGAATTCTTCCTCTACATCGTGTCAGCCGTGCACATGTAGACTTGCGTGTTTTTGGCGCAACTGACGCACTCATCTGAGGTAGATTATGACAACACAGCTGAGCCTGAGGATCATGGCATCTCACATAACTTGAGGGATGTCGGGCAGTATACAGCAACTTCACCCCCTGACCAGCACGACGTAAGTGACCATGTCGCTAGTTTATCAAGTAGCTCCTTTTAAATGAAACTACAGTCTATTGCCAAAATTATAACCGCATGCGTAGTGCGTATAAAATAAATGAAATTCAAAATAAAATAAGCGGCTGTATTACCACAGACAAACAGACACAACACATTGAATATTTCTCACTATAAAACATCGTCGCTTAAACATTACCGCCATCTGTTGAGTACACTGTGGTGGGTAGTACGCTGAACAGATGGCGGTAGTGTGTAAATGACAAACTCAAGGGAAATGACTATGCGCGCCACAGGTGGCGGTACTACCAACTACGATACTTTTAAATTGACCGTTAAATGCTTGTTCGATGAACAACTTGCGAGTGTTATGTCTGTTTGTCTGTGGTATTACATTTCTAAGGTTGGTTTCAAGTCAAGTCAAGTCAGATTGACTAAAAATGAGTTTGACCGCCCACGGTTGCTGCTCTGTTATTACCAGCTCAGCTGCAATTACACAGAGAACCAACAGATGATGTTTGGGACTAACATTCATCCTCAATGTGTAAGAACTGGAGATCTAATATTTAGCAATACCAGCGCCGGCCGTATTCGAATGCAGGTCAACTAGGGAATGGGAAGGAATGTGTTGACGTGGTACTCGCTGTGAAGGAAACCGAGAAATCCTCTGCGCTTCCACGAGAAATCACTGGGATGTTGGATGTGGGGAAAGGTTGCACCGCACACGCAGGGATCGTTTTTTGGTAGAGCGATTATAATACACAAACACACGCGCGCGCACTCATCCAATTTCTATTTTTAGATCAGGACGCACACTGTGGTAAGTGATGCAATCGGTGTTAAAGAAGAATTTGTTTTCATTAAAATCTAGTGGGTATAGAATAAGGCAAAGTGAAAAATTGCAAGGAAGGGGACGGGCCTGGGATTGAACTCCCGACCTTCTGCTCAGTAAGCAGAAACGGTAACCACTGAGCTACCGAGCCTCGTCTCATTTCTAAGGTTGGTTTCGCGAGCATTAAGAAGACATTTTTGAATATTGCAACAATTAACCTTAAAAGAACAGCTCATGATTAAAAGAAGGGAAGATCTCTGTTCAAAGTAAATAAAGATTGGTAATAAATTTTTAGGAGATTTTCCCTTCTTTTTAAATTTATTTAGGAGATTTTCAGCCGTAGACGTATTTTATCCTTCTTTTATAAATGTTTTTTTCGAAAACTTTCTCAAAACTTGTGAGATTGACGGTTTGACAAATTTGTAATGTTTTTTGAGGAAATTTTTCCCTCTTTTATAAACGAGCAGTCTTCCGAGAACTTAAACAATATGTGAGGTCGATGGATTTAAAAATTGATAACATAGTTTTACGAGATTTTTTCCTTTATAAATTCAAATCGAGGAATTTGGCAAAACTTGTAAGATATATGATTTGACAAATGAATCGAGGAATGCTGTGAGTTTTACACTCACAACTACTGACAGCATAGCGCCACCTTCTAGGGACGAACATTTAAACCGAAAAATAATGTATGCAGATTTCAACATATTTATTAAATTTTCGTTTGTGGAGGCGAAACGAGAAAAAATATTTGGTAGGGGTGTTGCGCCATAATATAAGCATCTCTCGTCAAAATTATAGGATATGGGGTGATGGTGAAGGGATATAGAAAACGAATAAAAGAACAGAAAGAAAGGTATTAGTATTGGTTACATTGGTTGAAAGCGAATAAGCTCCCGGCCCGGATGGAATTCCCAACGTGGCGTTGAAGGCGGCGATCCAGACGTTCCCGGACATGTTCAGGATGGTGCTGCAGAAATGTCTGGACGAGGGTCAGTTCCCTCAGTTCCCCGGTGGAAGGTACAAAAGCTCGTGCTGTTGCCGAAGCCCGGAAAACCGCCGGGGGATCCTGCATCGTATAGGCCAATATGCTTGCTGGATACTGTAGGAAAGCTCTTAGAGAGGATCATCCTCAACAGGCTGACGAAGTGCACGGAGAGTGAACACGGATTGTCGGAGAGACAGTTTGGATTCCGGAAAGGGAGATCGACGGTGGATGCAATTCGGACAGTGATTGACAGAGCCGAGAAAGCTTCCAAACAGAAGCGGAGAGGAAATCGATACTGCGCCGTGATTACGATTGATGTGAGGAATGCATTCAATAGCGCCAGCTGGGAGGCCATCGCCAAGGCGCTCCATAGAATGAGGGTTCCAGACTACCTCTGCAGGATTCTAAGTAGTTACTTCCAGAACCGGGTCCTGGTCTACGTGACAGACACGGGGCAGAAATCGCTTAGAATCACGGCGGGGGTTCCCCAAGGCTCCATTCTAGGTCCCACGCTGTGGAACGGAATGTACAATGGCGTGCTGACGCTCAAGCTGCCCAAAGGAGTTGAGATCGTGGGCTTTGCGGACGATGTCGTCTTGACGGTAACCGGTGAGACGCTGGAAGAAGTGGAAATGTTGGCGGCCAAGGCGATAGATACGATTGGTAACTGGATGCAAGGAGCGAAGCTGCAGATAGCCCACCACAAAACAGAAGTGATGTTGGTCAGTAACTGCAAAGCAGTGCAGCGGGCAGAAATTACCGTTGGAGAGCACACCATTGCTTCGAAGCGCATGCTAAAGTATCTGGGAGTGATGATCGACGACCGGCTAAACTTTAATAGCCACATCGAATATGCTTGCGAGAAGGCGACGAAGGTCATCAACGCAATAGCCAGAATCATGCCGAACAATTCTGGTTCAAGCAGCAGCAAGAGACGTCTTCTGGCTAGTGTGTCCTCATCAATACTAAGGTACGGAGGTCCAGCCTGGATTGAAGCGCTGAAAACGAAGCAGAACCAAAGGAAATTGAGCAGTACGTTCCGGCTCATGGCCATGCGAGTCGTGAGTGCGTACAGAACCATTTCGATGGAGGCAGTATGCGTTATCGCCGGTATGATCCCAATCGGCATCACCTTGGCGGAGGACTACGAGTGCTATATGACGAGAGAAACCAGAGGAGTACGAAAAATGTCGAGAACGGAGTCGATGGCTAAGTGGCAGCAGGAGTGGGATGCAGCAGAGAACGGTAGATGGACACACAGGCTAATACCGACTCTTTCGACCTGGGTGAACAGGAAGCATGGTGAAGTCAACTTCCACTTGACGCAGTTCCTGTCTGGTCATGCCTGCTTCAGGAAGTACCTGCATCGGTTCGGACACACAACGTCACCCTTCTGTCCGGAGTGTGGGAATGTGCAAGAATCACCAGAGCACGTGGTCTTCGAATGTCCTAGATTTGATGATGTGCGAGAGGATATGCTCGCCCTTAGCACGGAGAATGTCGTCGAAGAAATGTGTCGAGAGGAGGGCACCTTTAACGCCGTCAGCAGAGCAGTAACGCAGATCATGTCAGCGCTGCAGCGAAAATGGCGGGAAGACCAACTAGAAAGTAGTAATGTGCTCACACAAGTGCGAACTGAAAGCCGAAGCCGGGAGAACTCTCCGTCAGAGTAGGCTGTACCCACCACCAGGGATAACCGAGTAGAACGTGACGCTGGGAGCTAAATGGCTCACAAATTGGAGAGACGATCAGCGAACTGGAAGCGCCAATTAGCTGAGTTAAAGTGAGGTGCGTAATGCACGGCCCCCTCCGAAGTAATACGACAAGTGGTTCCGGGGGAAAAGGGCAAGGCGTCTAAGGAGGTTTTAGTGCGGCAAGAATCCCACACACCGTGTCACCGCGACTGTGCACCCAGTCGTCAAGCGGTGGCACGATGGCCTTTTTGAAGGTTTCCTCCATGCAAAAAAAAAAAAAAAAACACACACACACACACACAACGAAAAAGAAACATAGATGCACAGACAAACAGAAATAACCCATTTAATATTTTTCTCCACAAAACATAGTCACTAAAACACTACCGCCATCTGTTGAGTATCATGTGATGGATAGTACGCTGAACAGACGGCGCCAGTGTGCAGACGTCAGACGCAAGGGAACCGACCGTGCGCGCCACAGGTAGCGGCACCACCAACCAAAAACACCCGAATTGACCGTCAAATGCGTATTCGATGAACAACCTGTTCAACCGAGTGTTATGTCTGTTTGTCTGTGATAGATGGGTTATTAGGAAAGTACAACTACATTATAACTATTAGTGCAATGGATGAACGTTAGTTTCGGGGTCATGTTAGTGTTAAAGTTTTGTTAGTATTGACCCGTATTCAGCCCTGTCTGCCCCTCGAACACTAGTCGCAGGCAGTTGGTGTTAGGACATGCGACACTGTCACTGCTACTATGTTAGAGGTATGACCCGTCAAGTTTCGAAGTGCAAAAAAAAAACTGTTAGAACTTTCTTATAAATTAACTTTACACTCAAAGCAAACTATTTACCTTAGCATTACAAAAGCGAATTTAAAATTACTATTTTATTTTATGCTAATATTAAAATTATGATAAAACTACAATTTACGGCTCCGTGAAATTAACTCGCATGAACCTTTCAAATCAATGAACTGAAGCTTTTTAAAAAATTGCAAAAAAAAATCATAGCGACACTTGACAAATCATCATTAAGCCCCTCATCCTTGGACAGGGGCTTTACCAAAGATGAATACTAAGATGAAACTGTCGGAAGAAAAACATTCTATTTTAGTGTCCTCTTTCACGGTCCCTTTCATCCAATGAATACCCCCCGTATTCAAGGTAATTTTGTGGTTTTGCTGCCCCCTCGGTAGAGATGGAATTTGCGCTCATTTTTATCAAAACAATCACACCAAAATCAGAGATGTCCCATTTTTTAATTACTCGATTAACAACTAATCGATTTTTTTTGTTCGCTGTGCTGCCATTTTTCCACCAATGAGAGTGAAGCACATGTTTGAAACGATCGGTGATGATCCTCTGGAGATGTTAATGCTTATATCGGCATGATATAACCGATTACAAATATTTTACTTTTCGGTTCGTTAATCGATTAATCGATTATTCGAATGACAATCGGCCATCACTAGATGAATGTGAAACGTCATTTAAAATGTAAGGACCGTACATAAATAGTGATACAATTTGAAAGGGACTGGGGCTAATCACAAATTACGTCCCCACGGTAACTGAAATAAACACGAGTGTTCACCGGTTGGCTTTACTTCCCGAAGGCGTGCTCAGAGATGTTATGCCTCAGAACACCCCAGTGACGCCGACTGGGATTGAACCCAGGCCTGCTGTGAGAGGTAATCATTTAATATTCTTTATGAATGGAATGAATTATAAATGAGGTAGCGGGCCCACAGTTTGCCAGTAGGCAGAGTAATCGAGTAGTATCTGGTAGCTTTAAAATCTCATGCTATTTTAATTTGTTACAAACGACCTCTCAATAATCACTCCAACTTCGATACCTTCCTTACTCAATGTGTTTTGATTATTTTTTCCATGTATTTTTTACCTCCCTAAATCGAATTTATATTATTATTTTTCAATAATTTTAGATAAAGCCGTAGCAGTCAAAATGGTCATTGAGATTCAAAATAGAGCTTATTTATTTATTTATTTATTTATTTGTTTTCATCAATCGATGTAGACTAGTACAAATACATACACAAATTTGTTTTTCTTAAGAATATCAAAAAAATTGTCTGCTATTCTATTTTTACTTCTTACGAGTTATGATTCCGTATGGCGTTAAATATTGTTTAAGTTTATGCCGAGACATTGAAAAGTCAATGGTTTCGCAGTTTTGATTGTAAGATGTCATCTGCGATTTAATGGCCCAAATTTTGAATAATTTTTGCGATGATGGGTTATGGCAAATAAATTTCGATTTCTGAGTTGTCGAGTAGGTGCATAAAAATTTAATTTTGATAAAAGTTCTGCTGAGTTAATGCGCTGCGAAACGATATCGTTTACAAACTAAACCATTGCATATTCACGTCGCTCTTTTAATGTTTGTATGTTTATAAGCATGCTGCGTGCTTCATATGATGGAAGAGGAAATGATGTCCAACCTAATTTACGAAGGGCATATAATAGAAATTGCTTTTGTACTGATTCTAATTTTTCTTCGTGCGTGATTGAAAATGGAGACCATACAAAGCTGCAATATTCCAGTATAAACCTCACATAGGCAATATATAGTGTTTTAATTGTGTATGGGTCCTGAAAGTTATAGCAAAAGCGTTTGATAAAGCCTATCATGTTATTTGCCCTGTGACTTATTGTAATTGTAATGGTCTATGCAAGTTTGGAGTCTAAGATAATCCCTAAGTTCCTAACTCTTTCACATTTTTCTACATTCTGATTTCCTAATGCAATTGAAATGTTTGATGGTGTTCTTTTCCTGCTAAATGACATTAAGTTGCATTTTTTACGTTCAGTTCTAACAGGCTTTTTTACACCATGTGTAGAATATGTGTATTTCACTATGGAATATATTGATGTCTTCATCATTTCTTATTTCCAAAAAGAGCTTAGATTAGTAAATTTAATTTTTTTTTGAGAATGAAGGAAATGTCGTTTACTTAATATATTAGGCTCTATTTCAAATCTCAATGTTCAATTTAACTTTCTTCAAAATTGTTGTTGTAGTAGAAAGGTTTTAAGATAAAATCCGGCGTAACATTTGAAAACAGCACAAATGACCTTATGAAATTATAAGAGATTAATCCTTTAAATTTGTCGAACCTCTTAACGGAATCCCTTTATGAAGAGCTTTGAGTGGGTTGGTTTATTTCCTTTAAATTCCGTTATAATTGCTTATCTTTTGACAGATACGCGTATTTCGTCAACTACTTGCAGACTTCATCAGTGCCAAGTAGGTACTCAACACCACTTGGCACTAATGAAGTCTGCAAGTAGTAGACGAAATACGCGTATCTGTCAAAAGATAAGCAATTATAACGGAGTTTAAAGGAAATCTCAAACTCTTTATAACAGATTGTTATAAATTGGTTAAGCATCAGCAGAGCCCTCTATGCATTCCATTGAAACATTACAAAATAAATTTTCTACGAATTTGTCAATTTCCTTAATGCTAAACTTAAGAATTCCATACGTTTACTTCTCCGAGTGTATTAAGGATAATCTTTTATAGTAACTTACCTTCCAACGTGCAGGCAACATTTTCAAGTTTGTGTATTAAATGCATTTTTTTTGCGTGTATGTCCTCATCCAGCGAATCTATGATCTATATTAACATAAATTATTAATTGTAAGTAAGCCATAATTTAATTGCATCGTTATTTCTCAACCAACTTACCTGATCCCTATATTTCGTTACGTAAATGTAAAGTTCTTTTAGCGCTGCTATAACGTCAAATTCTTCCTGTTGCTGGAAGGACAACTGTTGCATGGCAGTGCACATGTCCTGATCACTAATTTGAGGCATGTGTGCTATTTCAGCGTAAAAGTTTGCAACCATTTCGCGATAATGTGGCAAGTCCTGTGACAAGAAGAAATCATAAGCTTAGACACAGACCAGACATAAATCGATTAGACTTCACAAGAATTTACCTTAGCAAAAAGTAGTTTGTTGGACGGTGAATCTTTGCCCAGTCTATATTCGGTTGTAGAACAAGAATCCATGAATGTTTGTGCTATAACACTGAGGCAGGCATCTACACTGGGTGATTTGTTAATATCAAAGATAAAGTCTGGATTTTTTATGAAGTTCACCCAGAATCTTAACGGTAAACTACAAGAAAAAAAATCAATGAAGTTTATATAGGTAAAGCAAGTAGATTTTTACAAACCTATTTGACTTCCAAGCATGTACGACATCTGGATCGATAATACCATGCCGCTTAGCGGCATCGTCTAAGATATCGAATATCCATTTAACAGCAGGTGGTAGCATATTGTTTACAGTTAAAATGGTTCCAAAAAAATCGTCCACGAACTTTTGAATGGTACCCTTAGTAGCCAACAACCGTGTGAGAAATATTTCCGGAATAGCTTTATGGGTTCTTTCGTGTAAGATTTGTTGCTGTCCAAAAGCTGTCTTTTCGTCGATTGGTCGCACTAGGTGATAAATGCGAGCATGCTGAGGCTGTTGCGCAACATTTTGAAAGTTCAACATATGACTTTGCTGCAACGACGGAGTGTGATGAACCATATCGCCATTGATGGAAATGTGAGACGAAGAGTTATTAATATAATAACAATTCGGATATGGCTGTTTGTTATTAAAATTATTATAATTATCATTCTGTCTGGCAATGAGAGACATCACAGCTGATTCCTTGATGCCATAGTGGGCTAGAGTATTAATACGTTTCCATCCACCAATGGTTTTGGTGGTAAGATCTTCGTCCTATGATGTAAGAAACACAATTTGTAAATAACCCATACTGCCCATAAAAGCATAATTGTCCCATCTTTGCTTGATTTCCTATTCATATGGGGCAGTTATGCTTTTATGGGCAGCATACTAATCGCACAAAAATGTAAACTAATTTTACCTGTAATGTTAAATGGCCGCCCCGACCATGTCGCCATTCTAGATCTAAATCGTGGACCGAAGGACGCATCGAAAAAGGCGTATTTTTGAACAATGCATCGAGTGTTTTCGATTTCACTTGAGTAATTGTATCACAGTCCAGCACTTTGCATTGAATTTTTTCATCCAGATCGTCCTGTATTATATGCAGAGTTACAACACTGTGCATAATCTGCTCCCGCAGTAACCGTTCCTCACTCAATGAGTAACGAGCGTCGTATGTTACCGCGTCCACTAAACCCTTTTCAATCTGGTGTTTTATTGCTTTATATAGCAAAAAGAGCGAATTTCCGCTGTATTCTTTCAAATAATCATACATGCATATGGCCATGTAGTTCGTTAACATTTTCTCTACCACACTTTCAGTGCGCCGAAGCATCAATTGTGGATGTTTTGTCACAACTGATTTGTCAATTAACCGCAACAGTAAACACTTCAGCACATCGGTAGCGTACTCCATTTTATTCATAAGAACTATCATGAGTAAGGAAGCAACGTTAACTCTGAAAAATATTTAACATGATTCAATGATAGGAACATGTTATTAATAACAAATAAACTTACTTGTCCCGTATACTAAATGACTTCTGGGCTTCTAGTGTCTCGATAAATATAAGTAAAAATACCTTATTGTTAATAAGCTGCTCAAATTGCAGCATTGCTTGATCATAATTGTTTCGAGGCATATTTATTTTAAACTTTGACGAGTTGAGTATTGGATGATCTGTAACTCCTGGGAAAAAGACCTTCATAATGTAATTCACATGGTCTAGTGTCGGTATGCCGCTATTTTCGAGATCTGCAGTCAAATCGGTCATGTCGGTCTGTAATTCGGCAAAGGCTTGCTTGCATTCCATACGAACGTTGCTTTCTAATGTGTCCATTTGGATCTGGATGCGCTTGTATTCGCGTTCTGCTTGGGTACTTTTGCGGCGATAAATAATTAAAATTACAACCAGTGATACCACGATGAATAGTGTGCCTATCACTATACCGAAGAGAATATGCGAAAACGTGTATGGCTTCATCAAATCGTACTTCAGGTAACCTAAAACAAAAAATTAGGATATAGTGTAAGGTAAACTCTATCTTGGATTTTTATGTTATATATTGCAAAAAAATGTTATCTTTTTTTAATCTCATCCTCATCACGAATTTAATGACACACAGGAGTATTTGACCCAGAAACTTTTTTTATTGCGTTTATTTATAAGGCCCCCTCGCCTATTAGGTATTTCTTGGGCCGATGACCATTATTTACAATTAGATCCCTTCCCGCTTTTATTTTTCAAATAAAACGTACTATGTGGCCGAGCAGCACATCCCAAACAGAAATGTTTGGATGTAGCCACATCGAACAATAGCATCGCTCCAGCCGAGGGGGTATTCAGTATCGCTGATTTCCAGCCAACGACATCGGGTCAATCATCTCCTGTTTTCACCGGGTTCTCAGCAGAAGAACAACAGCGAAACACCGACAATTAAACCGAGGATCATCACACTTCAAACGTTCACGGCCAATCATACCAACTCAGCGACTGAGATTAATTGACTCTGTTCCGTCTCCGCCGAAAGTCAACTGATACGAACACAACCAACAAGCAGCGAAGAACGAGACCATCAATAGGCTACAACATCCACCAATCAGCGACGACCACATCAACGCTCGCCGCTTTAAAAGAGGCATGCATCACCGTGCAAAGAAGAGTTCTTTTCCGACCAAGCACCAGCAAACATCAGCAGCAGTAGAAGCAGAATTTGTAAAGAGAAAGAGGAGAGAATAAACAGTTGTTAGCGTAGCCGCCCCTTTCAAGTTTATTTTGCACACATCCCTGGTTTGGAGCAGCGTCGAACCCACCAGCTCTTTTCAGAGCCCTTACGAGTTGATTTCCGATCGACGCTTGCTTCCTCCACCACCCTGCCGATACAGTCCACTACCGAAAGGGAAAGTTCCCTCCCAGTCCGAACATAATTTGGTCCATCACGAACCGGATAGCGAGCCGTTTGAAGAAGCTTTCGCCCGAAAGTTTGCCCAGTCCTACCAAAAGGATCGAACTGCCTGCCGCCTTCCGAGTAGGGAAAAGGACGAGCTACGCTAGCAAACAGTGCCAAAACAAAACTGCTTCCGCTGTTGCCGATGCCCGTCGTGCGCGAATAAACAAGTGAATCGAGTTCGTGTGCGCGTTCGCGACAAATTAAAGACAAAGTGATTTCGTAAAAATACGAAAATGCCTATTACGCGTTCGTCGACACGCGATGGTGTGCAAGATGCTGGTGCGACTCGCGATGGCGTGCAAGATGCTGGTGTCGAACAGCAACAAGGAAATCCGTCACCATCGGATGGATCTGGATCGTTCCATGGATTCGACGAATGGGAAGCCGACTGGGATGAAGCTACAGCAAAGAAATATCGTGGATTGGTTCGCCAGCGCTCCCAAGCGAAAATGAAGTTGGTGCGGATTAATCGGACGTTGATCAATGAGACGCTTGGATTGGCACAACTTGGTGTGCTATCCAAGAACCTGGCTGTTACCTACGCTGAGTACAGCCAATTCCACAGCAAGGTAATAGCCCTGGTACCCGATGAAGCGCTCGATGGACAGGATGACGAATACGCAAGCTTCGAGAAACTGTACTACGACGTATCCAATGCTGTGGAAGAGTTACTGCTAGAGGCAAAAGCTCGAGCCACTCCAAAGGTTCCTCCAGCCATTCCAGCAGCACCTCACGTGATTATCCAGCAGCAACCGTTAAAAGCACCAATCCCAACGTTCGATGGGAGTTACGACGCATGGCCCAAGTTCAAGGCCATCTTCCAGGACCTGATGGCCAACTCGGGGGATACAAATGCCATAAAATTGTATCACCTAGATAAAGCTCTTATCGGAGATGCTACTGGAGTTCTGGACGCTAAGCTCCTAAGCGAGGGTAACTACGAGCAAGCTTGGACCATTTTAACGGACCGATACGAGAACAAGCGAGTCATAGTGGAAACTCACATCCGTGGGTTGTTGTTCCTCAAGAAGATGACGTCGGAGTCTCATAAGGAACTGCGAACACTGCTGAACGAAGCCACTCATCACGTCGAAAGTTTGCGCTACCTTCAGCAACAAATCACCGGAGTTTCAGAACACATCATTGTGTATCTGATAATTTCAGCACTTGATAAATCGACCCGTAAGTCCTGGGAAGGGACCCAGAAGAAAGGAGATCTTCCGAAGTATTCCCAAGTCATCGAGTTCCTGAAATCCAGATGCCAGATTCTGGAAAACTGCGAAGCAGCGTTCCAGTCAGTGCCGCCAACAATCAAGCCAAAACAAGCCCAGCTACCTTCAAGAGTTCAGCCGCAGAAGAGCCACGCAGTTTCCACCAATGCGTCCCAAGCATGTGAGATTTGTGGTGGTGATCATCGGAACTTCCAGTGCACTGCCCTGAACAACCTAACCGCTTCCCAGAAGAACGAAAAGATCCGAGCCGCAGGAGTCTGCTTTAACTGCCTGCGCAAAGGACACCGTTCCAAGAACTGCCCTTCAATCAAGACGTGCCACAAGTGTCAGCGCCGACACCACACGTTGCTCCATGATGATGGGGCACCCACCCAGGAGAAAATGCCAAACATTTCTCTTTCCGCGGAATCTATGGCAATCCCGCCACCGGTTCCGGCTGCTCCAAGTCAACCGTCGACGTCGGTGCAGAAGATTCTTGCCCCCGTGGAACATCCTGTGTCCACCACCTGTTCGTCAAACTTCGCCCAGTCGACCAAGACGGTACTACTGCTTACCGCAGTGGTGCAGGTGTTTGATAAGAAGAGTCATCCCCATCCATGCCGCGTCCTGTTGGACAGCGGCTCCCAGGTGAGTTTCGTGACCGAAGACATGGCCAATCGCCTGGGTCTGCCGAAGAAGCCAGCCAACGTTTCGATCACCGGTATCAACGCGTTGCGCACCCTCGCTCGTGACAAGGTGACGCTGAAATTCAAGTCCCGAGTATCCAACTTCCAAGCCAGCCTCGAGTGCCTAGTGACGCCGAAAGTAACGGGCACAATTCCATCGTCGAAGATCAACATCAACAATTGGGACATCCCTGCTGGAGTGGTTCTTGCCGATCCCGAGTTCCACACGCCCGATAAGGTGGACCTGTTGATCGGCGCAGAGCTGTTTTTTGATATACTGAAGCCAAGCCAACTCAACCTGGCGGACAACCTGCCACAGTTGCGAGACACTCACCTTGGGTGGATCGTATCTGGTGTCATCGTCGAGCCACAGATTTCAAACGTATCAGTTCAGCATGCCAGCCACGTTTCTCTTGAAGACATCGAGCGAAAGATGTACAAGTTCTGGCAAATCGAGGAAGTGCCGGACGTACCCAAGTTATCAACCGAGGAGATGGCATGCGAAGCACACTTTCTGTCCACATACCAGCGTGACGAGTCCGGAAGATTTATCGTGAGCTTGCCGTTCAACGAAAATTCTTCGCAGTTGGACGATTGCCGTGCTTTAGCTCTGAAGAGGTTCCTGATGCTGGAGAAACGACTGATGAACAATCCCGAACTACAAGCGCAGTACGTAGAGTTCGTTCGAGAGTACGAGGTTCTCGGACATTGCCGTGAAATCAATGAAGCTGATGATCCTCCCAACCAGCAGAGGTATTATCTTCCACATCACGCTGTACTGCGTCCGTCCAGCTCGAGCACAAAATGTCGTGTCGTGTTCGATGCAAGTGCCAAGTCGTCATCCGAAAAGCTGTCTTTAAACGAAGTCCTGCAAGTCGGTCCTGTGGTGCAGAATGATCTGCATTTCATCGTCCTACGCTTCAGAAAGTTCAAGATCGCCTTTTCTGGAGACGTTGCCAAGATGTACCGGCAGGTACTGCAAGCACTACAAGATCGACGTTTCCTCAGAATCTTCTGGAGACCACACCCGTCGCAGAAGCTACGGGTTCTGGAACTGTGTACTGTTACCTACGGTACAGCATCCGCTCCATACCTCGCAACAAGGTGCCTGGTACAGCTCGTCGAGGAAGAAGGTGAGTTTTTTCCTATCGCCTCTCGCATTGTAAAGGAGGAGACGTACATGGACGATGTACTGTCCGGCGCAGACTCGGTGGAAGATGCAATCGAAGCTCAACAACAATTGAAGCAGCTCCTAGGACGTGGTGGTTTTCCGATACATAAATGGTGCTCGAACTCCAAAGAATTTCTCGAGCGCATTCCCGTGGAAGACCAGGAAAAAAGGGTACCGTTAGAAGAACGTGATGTAAACGAAGCTATCAAGGTCCTTGGCTTGCTCTGGGATCCGAATGCCGATACGCTGTACATTGCAAACCATCCGAAGCTACCGCCGCCATTACAACAACGTGTTACGAAGAGGGTAATGTATTCGGAGATAGCCAAATTCTTCGACCCTCTTGGGCTGGTCTCTCCAGTCATCGTATTGGCAAAACTAATGGCTCAACGGTTGTGGCAGCTCAAGGTCGGATGGGACGATCCGATTGATGAAGACACGGCGCAAAAGTGGCAAGAACTTCAAGCTTCGTTGTCGCATTTGCACAACATCGCCATCCCAAGATGCGTGACATTCCAAGGAGTCGTCGCGTTCGAATTGCACGGGTTCTCCGATGCCTCAACAGTGGCGTACGGGGCCTGCATCTACCTACGAAGCCTGTTCAACGATGGTTCAGCGAAGCTCCGCCTACTGACAAGCAAATCCAAGTTGGCCCCTCTTCACGATCTTTCCATCCCACGAAAAGAACTTTGCGCCGCTCTCCTGCTGACACGATTAGTTCTGAAGGTATTACCTGCCCTGGATATGGAGTTCCGGGAAATTGTACTTTGGTGTGACAGTACGATTGTCCTAGCCTGGATCAAGAAACCGCTCAACCAACTCCTATTATTCGTCCGAAACCGAATCGCTGTAATACAAGAACACACTGGTGGATTCCGGTGGGAGTACGTTAGATCGCTGCAGAACCCTGCCGACATCGTCTCGCGCGGCCAACTACCTGGAGCCTTGGAGCACAACAACCTTTGGTGGAATGGCCCTGAGTTCCTCCAGAGAGTGAAATACGACATCGATCCACCCGAAGAAGTACCAGATCCGTTGCTGCCAGAGCTGAAACCAGTCATCGTCACCGCAGCTGTGAGTATGGAACCTTTCCCATTTTTCTCCAGATACAGCAGCTTCCGCAAAATCCAACGTGTAATGGGCTACGTCTTGCGATTCGTTGGTAACTGCCGTATGAAGAACCCTGCCGAGCGGAAGACAAACCATCACCTGATGATACCGGAACTGCGACAGGCAACCGAAGCTATAATCCACGTGGTTCAGTTCGTTCATTTGGCGGACGAGATTCAACGAGTTGTTGCCCACGAACCCTGCAAGAAGTTGGCAAACCTGCGTCCTATCTATACCGATGGTCTACTTCGTGTTGGCGGTCGACTCGATCGCTCACAACTACCGTTCGAGAGCCGTCATCCCATCATCTTACCAGACAAGGACCCGGTGGTACGCCTTTTGATTCGACAGATGCACATCGAACAGCTTCACGTCGGGCAGTCTGGCCTGATGAACGCCATGAGACAACGATATTGGCTTCTGAACGCTCGCTCCACCATCCGGCAAATTACACGTAAGTGTGTGAGATGCTTCCGGATTAATCCAACCAATACCAGCCAACTGATGGGAAACCTGCCAGCATCGAGAGTGGTACCATCGCCCCCATTTGCCGTGACCGGAGTGGACTACGCCGGGCCTTTCCTGATTAAGCAAGGTGTGCGCCGTCCTGCTCTAGTGAAATCATATGTGGCCGTCTTTGTTTGTATGACCACCAAGGCCGTCCACCTAGAAGCGGTTTCCGACTTAAGCACCGATGCCTTTCTGGCGTCCCTGAAGCGATTCCTTGGACGACGAGGAATGATCCAACAGCTGCACTCGGATAATGCAACCAACTTCCGAGGTGCCAACAATGAACTGAACGCCTTGTTCCAACAGTTCCGGGATCAGCAAGCCGTTAACACCATCGAGAAATTCTGCCGCAACCGTGAGATCGAGTGGCACTTCATCCCACCGGACGCACCCGAATTCGGTGGCCTTTGGGAGGCCGCAGTCAAGTCCGCCAAGAGCCATCTAAAGCGTATTGTCGGCAACGTAAAGCTCACGTTCGAGGAGCTATCCACCGTTCTGGTAGAAATCGAAGCTGTGCTAAATTCTCGACCACTTTTCACCATCTCCAACGACCCGGCAGACCCACTGGTGATCACGCCAGCCCACTATCTGATTGGACGCCCTCTCACTGCCATACCCGAGCCATCCTTGGAAGACGTCAAGGCAGCACGTCTAACTAGATGGCAACACCTGCAACTTATGCGCGAACATTTCTGGCGCGCTTGGAGTCGCGACTATCTGAACACCCTACAACCCAGAAAGAAGAATCTTCGAACTACGCCGAACATCCGTGTTGTTCTGCTCCACGATCGAAACCAACCCCCACTCAACTGGAAGTTGGGTCGCATCATAGCCGTATATCAGGGCGATGACGGTTTGGTCCGAACTGTCGATGTCGTTGCAGGAGGTTCCAGCTACAGACGCCCTATCAACAAGATATCGGTGCTGCCTATCGAAGATAACGTACAACCTCCTGGTAATTGTTGAGTTACCTCAACCGGGGGGAGTATGTTCCGTCTCCGCCGAAAGTCAACTGATACGAACACAACCAACAAGCAGCGAAGAACGAGACCATCAATAGGCTACAACATCCACCAATCAGCGACGACCACATCAACGCTCGCCGCTTTAAAAGAGGCATGCATCACCGTGCAAAGAAGAGTTCTTTTCCGACCAAGCACCAGCAAACATCAGCAGCAGTAGAAGCAGAATTTGTAAAGAGAAAGAGGAGAGAATAAACAGTTGTTAGCGTAGCCGCCCCTTTCAAGTTTATTTTGCACACATCCCTGGTTTGGAGCAGCGTCGAACCCACCAGCTCTTTTCAGAGCCCTTACGAGTTGATTTCCGATCGACGCTTGCTTCCTCCACCACCCTGCCGATACAGTCCACTACCGAAAGGGAAAGTTCCCTCCCAGTCCGAACAGACTCAGAGAATTTTCTTTCCATACGAAATTTACTCAGATTTGGAATAAGCTGCAGTTACTCAAAGCTTGTGAGTAACTGCAGTTTTTTTTTCCAAATCTCAGTAGGGGTGGGAAGGGGTGGTATGTCTGTTACGGGTGAGTCCTTTTTTTACTGGTTATGGATTGAGATTCGATCCGAAACTTGTGAGAAATGCAGGTCAACTCCCCTGCACTCGAACTCCTTACACACTTAGAAATTATTACCGTATTCGGTAATTTTTTACCGAAGTTTCAACAGCTGAACGTTCGGTAATCCGTTCGGTAAACGAAATGACTACCGAACGTTCCGTAAACACTTTTTTTATGAAATGTCAAAATGACCGAACGATTCGGTAATTTTTACCGAACAGTTCGGTGATTCTTACCGAACGATTCAGTATTTTTTAACGAACGTTTCGGTGCTTTTTACCGGATTTGTTTTATTTTTTTATTTTTCTAATTTTTCCGGAGTGCTTATATTAAAAGTGATTTTTTACATTAATATTTCATGTTTTTATTGATCATTAAAATTATGGCCCTGTAACGATTTTGGGATACGCTTTACGAAATTTACAACTACAAAAGACTGCAAGATTACTGCAACGCGTGCATAAATTTTGTTACTGTTGTAGACAAAGTTTCAACACTAATCATTACTCCGAAAAATAGGAAGATTTGTTTGTCTGACGGTGCCGGTACAGTATCAAAAACGAAGAACGATTGGATCAACATTTCAAACGCTTCCCTCATTCCACGTCCAATTAGAATCGCCAGATTTTTCCAGCATATTGCGCAATCGTTCGAGTCTTCCAAAAATTTCAGTGATGCGTTCATCCTGGTCTTGAATTTGCTTCCATACCTGTTCCATGATAAAAATTACACAACTTTCACTGGTCTCACTTCTCTCAGCTTGCGGTTATGTGTAAAACAAGCCGTCCCACGATTTGACAGTCTGAATGTACCGAAGTTCGGTAAACGGATTTGGCATTTACAGTGTGTTCGGTAATTTTTTACCGAATTCGGCGTTTACCACATTTTATATTGTATTGTATTGTATTTTTTTTTACAGTGTTCGGTAATTAAATATTTAGATTACCGAAACTTCGTTTAAACTTTACCGAATATGTATTGGTAAAAAAAAAAATTTATCGAAAAAGCTATAATATTCTGCATTTACAGTTTTTTTTCCGGTAAAAAATTACCGAACACGCAAATCGTCGCTGAGTGTGTAGGTCACGTCTTCTTGGTGGTTGAGCGTCGTTGATAAGTTAATGCATTCGACTGGAGAGAATCGCCCATGAAATATGCTTTCACCTCAAAATTGAACCATCTTAACCCAGCTTTAGCGAGGGTCTAGGATAAGAAATGAGCGGACGCGGACTGGCTGGTTTTGAGCCAAACGAACTGTCAAAGCCATACACGCTATTTCAAAACTACCTAAATTTGGGTAGAATTCACCCAGATCGGTCAAAACTGAACCTACCCAAAAAAATGGGTAAACTATGTTCGGATTGACAAATGGACAACATCGACATGAATCCGATCGACTTTGTTCATTTGTCAACTTGTCACTCCGAACACAGTTAACCAATTTTTGGGTAGGTTCACTTTTGACCGATCTGGGTGCATTGTACCCAAATTTGAGTAGTTTTGAAATAGCACCTATCTTGATTACATTGGCAGTGTTGCTGACCCTCTCATAAGGTCGTACACGGAGAAAAAATACTACCCAAAATTTGAGTTCTTTTTACTTAATATTGACTTCAGCCTCTCACTTGCACTCGTTATTGTTGTCAAAAAAGGAACGAGAGATGCGTATACTTAAGAGTAGGTAATTTTTTGCTGGTGTTAAATGGAAACTACTATATGCGATTTACTCAAATTTGGATTATTGGGCTGAACCCCAAAATTGAGGGAAAAGTACTTAATTTTGAGTAGTTTTTCATCTCCGTTTATGAATGAAAGCGTTTACTTTACTTTTCCCGTAAGAAAAGCACGGGAAAGTAAAGTAAACTCTTTTTATTCATACGGGCCATAGTCTGCATGCTTCAATCAGATTTATTTTTATTGTTCGTGAAGTAACCCACAATGAAAACGCACCAATATTTTATTTAACATTTTTTTTTACTGTTATAGAGTTGTTCATTACTGTTCATGATCGAATCATGTTAACAATAAAATAAATGAAAAATACAATAAAAATCATCGTAACAACATTTTATTATGTATTATGTATTATGTATTATCATTGTAAAGCTAGGTAGAAGTTTTGCCGTTTTCGGAAGGGTACAACATTATAACAATCATTTTTATTGTCGACAATAAATATTAATGTTAGAGCATTGTTTCCACTGAAAATTTCACTGTAATTTTTTTTTTTCGGGCAGTTACTACAGTAACTTACCAGCCTTACATGTTATGATATATATCTAATTGTTTTTACATTGTTCCTGCTTTGGCAATTCAGTATTTTAAACAGGTTTTTAAAACCTGCATGTCAGTATAACAATTGAAATCTTAAAACTAAAAACGAAAACTAAATCTTATCTAAGTGTAAAGGCAATTAATCGTTGCAATTGAGGATTGCAACGATTTTGCCTGAAATTATTAATTATTTTGTTGGACATTTGTTCTAAAGTCTCAACATTCGAAATTCTATGTACCTCGGTAGTACTGTACCAGGGAGGCAACTTCAAAATCATCTTCAGAACTTTGTTCTGAATCCTTTGAAGTGCTTTTTTTTCCTGGTAGTGCAACAACTACATCATATTGGCAGAGCGTAAAGCATGGCCGGTCTAAAAACTTGTTTAAATATTAGAAGTTTATTCGTCAGACAAAGTTTGGATTTCCTGTTTATAAGAGGATACAAACATTTTATATATTTGTTACATTTGGCTTGAATGCCCTCAATGTGATCTTTAAAAGTTAATTTTTGGTCAAGTATTAATCCAAGATATTTCACTTGGTTTGACCAGGAAATTGAAACTCCGTTCATAGTGACTATGTGACTACTACTAGGTTTCAGAAACGAAGCTAGGCTTATGTGGAAATATTATAAGTTGAGTTTTGGAAGCGTTGGGAGAAATCTTCCATTTTTGTAAATAAGAAGAGAAAATATCTAAACTTTTCTGCAGTCTGCTGCAAATAACACGAAGACTTCTTCCTTTAGCGGAAATGCCTGTGTCATCAGCGAACAAAGATTTGTGGCAACCCTGAGGCAAATCAGGGAGGTCCAAAGTGAAAATGTTATACAATATCGGCCCAAGAATGCTACCCTGAGGAACTCCTGCTCTAACAGGTAGTCGATTAGATTTGGAATTTTGATAATTTACCTGCAGAGTTCTGTCAGTTAAATAATTTTTAACTAATTTAATAATATTAAGTGGAAAATTAAACTTTTTCAATTTAGCAATCAAACCTTCATGCCAAACACTGTCGAATGCTTTTTCTACGTTTAGAAGAGCAACTCCAGTTGAGTGGCCTTCTGATTTGTTTGAATGAATCCAATTGGTAACTCCTAAGAGTTGATGAGTAGTTAAATGCCCATGGCGAAATCCAATCTACTCATCTGCAAAAATTGAGTTCGTATTGATGTGAAGCATCATTCTATTTAAAATTATCTTTTAAAAAAGTTTACTTATTGAAGAAAGGAAACTTATTGGACGGTAGCTAGAAGCTTCAGCTGGATATTTATCCGGCTTCAAAATTGGAACAACTTTAGCATTTTTCCATTTATCAGGAAAGTATGCCAAATGGAAACATCTGTTAAATAATTTTACCAAGAAAGACAAGGTACTCTCTGGGAGTTTTTTGATGAGGATATAGAAAATTCCATCATCACCTGGAGCTTTCATATTATGAAACTTTTTAGTTATAGATCTTACTTCGTCCAAATCAGTCCCCCAGGAATCATCCAAAATATTTTCCCGAGAGAAAATATACAGATAATCCCGAGCAACCTGATTCTCAATAGGACTAGTAAGACCCAAACTGAAATTATGGGAACTCTCGAATTGCTTAGCAAGTTTCTGAGCTTTTTCCAAATTTGTGATCAAAATGTTACCACATTCTTTAAGCGCTGGAATAGGCTTTTGAGGTTTTTTCAATTTTTTTGTGAGTTTCCAAAAGGGTTTGGAACTCGGGTATAATTTAGAAACATTATTTTCAAAAGTTTTGTTCCTCAGGGCAGAGAATTGCTTTTTATTTTGTTTTTGCAAATCCCGCCAGATAACTTTCATGGCAGGATCGCGTGTTCTTTGATATTGTCTCCTACGGACATTTTTCAGACAGATTAAGAGCTGAAGATCGTCGTCTATTATAATTGAATCGAATTTAACCTCGCATTTTGGTACTGAGGCAGTTCTTGCTTCAACTATAGAAGTAGTCAGAGATTCAAGAGCATAATTAATTTCATCTTTGGTTTGCAAAGGAATGTTTGGATCGAAGTTATATTCCATAAATGTTCGATATTGCTCCCAATGAGCTCTATGGTAATTGAAAGTAGAGCTGTTGAGATTACAAATTATTTCGTGGGATATTTCAAAAGTTACTGGAAGGTGATCAGCTGCAGAACAATCATCAAACAGAATATTACCATTGGAATTGCTTTGAGCATTATTCCATGAGCGGTGTGTTGCAATAAAATCACCAATAATGAAGAATTTAGACCTGTGACGGGTAAGTTTCTGAAGGTCACCCTTGAGAAAATTCTTTTGCTGGCCTACGCATTGCAATGGCAAATAGGCAGCTATAAACGTAAGTTGTCCAAATTTTGTTTCAACAGAAACTCCCAAAGTTTCAAAAACTTTGGTTTCAAATGAAGAAAGAATTTTATGTTTGATTCGTCTATGAACAATGATGGCAACGGGGTCCATCAAGACGATCATTTCTATAAATGAAATAATTTGTGTCCTTCTTAACCTTATGGTCAGGTTTAAGGAACGCTTCAGTTATAACGGCAATATGCACGTTATGAACTCTCAAAAAGTTAAATAGCTCGTCCTTATTATCTTTAAGAGATCGAGCATTCCAATTTAAAATGTTTAAAGCTTTAAAATCCATTACTGAATTTTAAAGTCATGACAATATTGTTTGCAAATTTTACTCCAGTTTGAATAGCATCAAACATGGAGTTAGATTTAAGCATATCAGAAATCATGTCAATTAATGATTTCTGTAAAAATTCCATTTTAGGGGCAGTAATGCTTTCTAAGTCAAAATTTTCAAAATTTCCTTTAGAATTACGTTGGTTAGTATTTTGATGTAATGCTCCATTGACTCGCTGGACATTGTTAGCAGCGAGGGGAGTAGGTATAGATGAAAAATTTGAAGAAGGGGTGATATTTGTACCTACAGGTACGTATGTAGAATTTGTTCCTCGCTGACCGTTTTTAACAGCAGAGTAATTTGTACCTGGTCGGGAACGTGGAGCATTTCCTACCTGTCGCTTAGAACGAGATTGAAGGATCGCGTTGCGAGTCTTACATTCCCGAAAATTGGATTTGTGGTTTTCACCACAATTTGAAAATTTCTTAGGATCTTCCTTCACAGGACAGTCGTCCTTTGCGTGAGAGGAATCACCACAATTCATGCATTTAGCTGGCATGTAGCAATTTTTAGTTCCGTGACCCCATCCCTGGCACTTACGGCACTGGGTAAGGTTTTGGAAATTTCCGCTTCCTGAAGTGTTCCCACTTCACTCGGACATGGAGCATAAGGCTAGCTTTTTCCAAGGCCTTAAGCTTGTTTAGTTCACTATATTTGAAGTGTACTAAATAAAAATCATTAGAAATCCCGTTGCGCGAATCGCCAGGACGGGATTTCATTTTCATTTTGATTACTTGGAGTGGCACAACTCCAAGTAATTTTGCCAGTTCATCTTTGATCTGATCCAGGGATTCACCACTGGGCAGTCCTTTCATGACAACATTGAACACACGTTCAGTTTTGGTGTCGTAAGTAAAAAAATTGTGCTGCTTCTCAGTAAGATACTTCAATCCGTCCAAGGTTTCAGCCAATACACGGCATTTACCCCGACGTCCAATTTGTAGTGAAAACTTAACTTTCACAAAGTTCAAAAGTTCCAAAGAGCATGGGAATCGGAAGTTTTTTTTTTTAATTCTTTATTTAAGAGATTTTTAGCCTTAGGCTAGTTCATCTCTAAAGGGAATCGGAAGTGGTTATCACAATAGGGGGAATCTTTTCCTTCTTGGCATTAAGCCAGAAAAGTTTACTAGAATTTTTCTTGGATGATGGATCATTCTTGTCATCCGTGAGCAAATCAAATTGATTACTCAAATTAATTTCATCAGAAGGAGGATCAAGAGTTTGCCCCCTTCTTTTGCGTTTAGGCGCCATGGCGGCAGTAAATTTTTATCCAAATCGACTTCCATGCAGATTACTATAAGAATCTGAAGGATCGAAGAGGAATTGTCCAAATCGATATCCAAGAAGGATTACCTCGGGTAGGGTCCAAACAAGGATCGAAGAGGAATAAGAGTTGAACAAGATAGAAATTTTACAGGTTGTGCACTGCAAAGTGCTGTTAAATTTGTTGTAGCTTTAGGTAGTAGTAACACTTCCTTCAGCAAAAAGCAAATAGATCCGCACGGCAAGAGAGCACGATGCGGACTGATAAGCTTATGTTCTTCTTTCGTTATATTCTGCGATCTGTTTCCTAATACCTATTTGGTTTTCTTCATTCTATACGCTGAATGACGTTGGAGCTGGTCAAACTGAAAAGTGTTCAGATTAAAAGCGGTCATATTAACGGTACATGGTTTTTTACGTGCGTTTCCAAAGCAACGTAAATCAACCCAAACATTGCATTAGGTCCAATGTAACATTGACAGATTCTCTTCGTCGGCTTTTTCTTTTGTTAATAACTTGGCTACAAAACCGTTACTTATCCTGCTTTTGGTATGAGATGGTAGATAATAACTACTTTTATCGCACTGCACGTTGTAAACAGCTAAAAATTACTTAACATCGCTGTGGGGATGCAAAGAGAAAATCGACGAAGAGAATCTTTCTATGTTACATTGGACCTAATGCAAAGTTCGGGTTTAAACAACAGTTGAATAGTTGTCTACTTATTTCAGTGATTTCAGCACGTGTTTAGCATAGCAGGCTGGTTACAAAACACGAGGTTATTGTTGTTAGTTCGATTTGTGAAAATGTCTGCACAATTGCAACTGGAAATTGCATACAAAGCCTTAGCGTATATCCTAATATTGAAAGGGACATTGAATAACCTGGTTGAATTTGTGGAAGCAAGGTTGGCGGGTCTCTAAAACTAACGCCGCAGTAAAAGACAGGGAAAAGTATATTGCTACAGAAATAAGAAATCGGCTGGGGCTTCGGATAGGTGAACCGCTGCCTGGAGGTGGAAACTCCAACGACGGGAATACCGCCAGAAAATTTTTCCAGCAATTCAATGTGATATGCGAAAACATAGGGTTAGACAGAGATATAATGGAGCGCTGGGGTCGGAGATGAACCAGCGTCTGGAAATCTCCTTAATAAAGATGTGATTTTGATGATCGTGAACAGCCGTAAGCAAATCAACTACAAAGCATACTATTCTTACGCAGAAGAAACGCGTAGGTTATATGTTATTAAATAAGGATGGTATCCGCTGTCGTCAACGGTCCATAAATTATTGATTCATCGAGTGACATTGATTAAGCATACCCTTACTACCAATTGGCATGTGCAGCGAAGAAGTGCATGAAACGCGTAATAAGTCGATTAGGAAATTTCTAGAATTTCACGCGCGGAAGTTCAATAGGCTTGTTAATATTGAAGATGTATTTTTGAGGTTGCTTTTGACATCTGACCCCCTGATTTCGCTTAGAAATAGCGCTTCACCAAATCATTATATTACAAGAAGCTAACATTTTTTTGGGCAGTCATTTCATAACCTTTTCTTGACTGTTTCCTGTTAATTTACAATTTTACAAAGAAAGGTATTAGAAAGACTTTTGTAGTTTAGCAAGACACACGTTTTTCTTTTATAATATCGTTTCTTCCTCTATTTTAGAAGGAGTTATTACCAAATTTAATTGCAAAAGTGAGTGAACTTAAATAAGTTTAACTTATGATAAAAAAAAACGTATCTCCAGTTTTCCCATATAATATACACTAAAGTATGCCATTTCGAAAGATGGCTAAAAATGTCTGTACGTTTGCCCCATTTTGAGTGGTTGACATTTGAAAAGGTCCTTTTTTGTATAGAAAATCTTCAATATCTTTTGATAGTCGAGAGATACAGATTTTATTTCTTGAGCGAAACTGTGTATTTTGACGAGTTCTAAAAGTTCTATCAAAACAGTTTTTACGAAAAATTTGAAATAAAAAAGTTAGAGCTGAAAAACTGATTTTTTTTGGGTGCACCCTAACGCAGTTCAGAAAAAAAATCTCTAAAATGAAAACGGTAAGAGATACAAAAAAACTTCAACAAAGTTGCTTGAAATTAATTCACCAACAACTTCTTTGAACAATGTGTCTTTATTTTTTTAAATAAGAAAGTTATTTTTTGGATTTCAAAAAATTAAAGGATCACCCTAATGTTTGAAGGCACCAAAAGAAGGATAATTTTAAGAAGAAAAACTTCACTGAAGACACCAAATGCCTAAATCTTAAAACAAAAGTACTATGGACTTTTGTCTTGCTAAATTCCAATCCTGGACCACTGTGCAGTGGCTTGTGGCCATGCCAGAGGAAGGTCATGCACTCGAACGGTCACTGCTTCACAATCCACATATACCGGGATTTTGAACTCATCATCTCTATAAAAACACAATTTCGGACGTTATGAAACTGAATGCATCTAGCGTCCGAATATTGAAGCTTAATATTGTACTCGAAGAATATTTGCACTTTTCCTGCATTGGGACGAACTGGAAGGACCCTGAAGTCAACAACAAGTGTGTTTTTACGAACTACATTCATTTTCGCTACAATATTTCACCAAGTTAAGCAGAGCAAAAAGAGTACACGTCCGATGAATACGAGTAATGGCTGTCGAATGACCCAAAAAACTTGGCTAAACTCAAAATCATTGATTTTTTGTTGAAATTGGTGAAATATTTGCTAGTAATATATTTTTCTATAAAATATGTAAGAAAAAAAAAACAAATTTACTCAAAAGTACAATTTCTCTATTTTTAATGATTTCCTATCTAATTTCATTTAGAGGAAATGAAAGTAATGTCGGCCTAAATGCCCCTAATTTGGGCCCATACATAAATTCAGCAATCGACTAAATTTTCAATAGCAACCAAAAATATCCATTAGTACCGTCCCAATGACATGTTCATCTTGATAAAATTGATAAATAGCAGATTTTTAGCAATGGGCCCAATCTTAGATCCATAGACCAACATTAGAGCCATTTCCTCTATGTGCTATGGTGCAAAATTGCTTCATTGTCGATCATAAAAATATCCTAAATATAGAGTAATATGATGTTCTAGACTAGGAAAAACTTAATGCAATGAACAGGACTTCTAAAAATTGCACACAAGCATCTGTTCTGAAAATTGTCAAGAAAATTATCAAAGAGAAATTATGAGTAAGATTTTCATCTTCCACTTTGTTCAAAAGATTTTCATCTTTGTTTTTGTTGTTTGCCGGGATTGAGGGCTTAACTTACCGTGAAGGCACCATATTTGACGCAGTTAAAGAAATAATAAATTCAAAAATCAACACGCGATGAAGTTCTTTGAAATTGTGCGTGCCACTATTTAAAATATTTAAGAATAGGGGAAACATAACATAGAGGAACTGGCGAATTTATTAAAAAATGTTGGGAAAAAATAACTATTGATTTCGTATACGTCGTGTGATAATGACGCATTAATTTTCCTATGTTCCTATTTTGACGCAAAATGTTCCTAATTTGACGCACTATAAAAATGTAATAAATTCAATCAATAATGAGCATTGTTGAAATTTCGATAAATACGTAACGGGTACAAAACATTAGACCATGTCGTTATCAAAGCAGTTATTTCTATTGATTTTTCAAAACAGTAATGTGTTGTCAAGAAAGATGAATCATTACACATCTAGAAATTTCGAGGTGGGGACATAGGGTCATTACCGATTTGGGTTCCTTTAGACCCTTCAGTGGATGCGGTAGGCTTGCCCAGTATGATGAGGTTTATTTAAAAAAAATCGATCGGTGACAAATTTTCCCATGTGGAAAATGATTATAGGGACTAATTAAGTAACATAAAAAATTGAGCTTTTTATGTAGATATTTAGAGGTGGGTTTTACGTAGATATTTAGAGGGGTCTAAGCCCAAAATGTTAAATGATGAACTTTTTCAAATAAAACATATGCTTCTATAAGTAAAAACGTGACTGTAGATTCTAAAGGGCGAAAATTTTATCAATTTTACGATATGTTTACTTGTTTTCGTGATATATGACAGTGATGTTACGCTTATATATTTTTCTATCGCAATCAGCGCGAGTAAATATGATAATAAGAGAATAAGAGAGAATGGAAGAGAAATAGAGACGGAAAACGAGGGGAAAGGCAAACTCTCTCTAAATAGATATTCAATGGAACAAAGAGTTAGTAAAGGATTTCGAGTTACGGTATTAAATGTACCACGTTCATACAAATAATTGTTCTTTGTTCCCATGTAAGATATTGAGGTGCTCATCATATCTCTGAGTGATGCAACCCGCTTTCTCCATATTACCTGGGGCCACATTATGGAACCAACTCGAAAATACTGTTTTCATACAAGCGAAGCGTTCATACGAAAAACGCTTCGTTTCGACTTTCCCAATGAGGCCCCTGATCTCCAAGTATGGCGTCTTGGGCACACATTTGAAAGCAGCTCTCACGTCGGTTCGACCAATTAGTACTTCACGTAGATACTACGTGTTTGACGTGTGCTTCTACCTATAACGTTTTAGTAAAAAAACACACAATCTGGAGATCTCCAGATGAACCTTTTCAGACGCCAAAACTCAATGATTACAATGGTAACATAAGTCGAAACAAGAATAATTAGGAATACAATGTGGTAAATGTATATATTCCTAAATTTGTTTAGCTAATTATCTTGATGAAAAGTATTCATGAGCAGGACTGTTAATCGATAACCGTCGATATCTTCTGCGTTAACGTCTGAAATACAGATTCACAATTGCAGACGTTATCGACGGTTATCGATTAACAACCCTGTTCCCTGATATTAATTTTATGAATCTTATGTTGGAATTCTTATCACATTCTAGGCTCATTCTCTTTAACACGATATTCTGGCTACTTCAACCACATTTCAAATGGAAAATTCACAAATTTACCACCGTAACTCGAATTTTTTTCCTAACACGTTGTTCGCAAGAGTTGAGTGTAATAAAATTTACCCTTAGGGAGGGAAACTCGTTGCCTCTTTCTCTCTCATTATGAGTTTGATTTTGTTTTCCGTCGATCTTGTTTTCCGTGCTGAGCACCAATTCTACCGACGCACAGTGGCACGAATATGAATAAAGACGGTCAAAAATATTTTCTACCCTTTTTCGACGTTTTAGAGACTGGGTGTCTTGGGAGAAGTTGCTCAACATTATATCTCGCATCTTTTGAAATTAACACCTGAATAATCTTTAAGCTAGTATTACACATCCAAATTCTAACTTTTTTCAGTTACGAGATAATGGTTCCATGTCTTGGACAAAGTTGTAGAGCAGTTGATTTTATGAACATTTGCTATAGACACCAAATTTCTACATCATAACCCTGTAGAGCTATAATAGATTTTCTTTTAAGACTACCTTAATATTGGTTTTTTGAGTTAATTAGTGCTTTTTTCAAATTTGATCAATTTATCATGTTCTAAGAAATTGTTGGCATCATTAAAATATACAACTTTGCTGAATACACCAATGCTTTTCATTGAAATCAATGTGATATACAGCCCATCAAGCGTTTTTGTGACGTCATATTCAACGGCTCGAAAAGAGGGTGGGCGGGCCCTGGCGGGGTCTAAAACTGGTTGTATTTTGAAGATTACCTTATAAAATAGTACTTCTGAAAATTTCAGCGTTGGGTACTGAGGGGTACCTTGCCAAATCTCGATGCGAAAATGACAATATTATATACAGCCCATCGGACGGTTTTGTGACGCCATATTGAACGGCCCGAAAAGATGGGAGGCGGCCCCTGGCAGGGATTAAAACTGATTGAATTTCGAAGATTACATTATAAAATAGTGCTCCTGAAAAGTTCAGCGGTGGGTATTGAGTTATGAATCAATGATTTTAACCTACACATGTTTGAACTTGCAAACAGGCTTGCAATTGCTCATTACAGCTAAAATGCTAGTTTTCGTTATTATGAAACTATGGGATAATATAATGATAATTTTTATTTGTAAAAAGCGAGAAGAGGTGGTAAAGTTTGTGTATGACAAATAAAATTTGTTAATTTTGCTTTCAGAAGGTCACAACTAACAATTTTATGATCGCTGATTGCTCGCTCATCGCGTTGCTCATCGTTACAGCTCATCGCTATTGTGACCCTCTGAAAGCTAAATTGACAGGTTTTATGTGCCATACACACACTTTAACTTCTTTTCTTGCATCTTGTAAATAAGAATTATCATTAAAATATCTCATAGCTTCATAAATCCGAAAAATATCATTTTAGCTGTAATGAGTATTTGCAAGCTTGCTTGCAAATTATTTAAATTATTAAGCTTAATCTGGAGATGTATTTAATGGGTTTGTTCTTAATGTGTTTGTTCTTCAGTGTACCTACATTGATATGTACATTCATTGCAATATTGATACTCATATGTTGATAGTTGCAAATATTATAATGCAAGCTAATAATATTGGTTCATTCCTAGCCCTTTATTATATACAATATGGACTAAAATATTCGCAATACCTATCGGTATAACTTTCAAGAAAACTAGAATAAATGATAAAATTCTGACTACGGTTCTAAAGGGTTCCATCTTTGGACCTACCCACCCTACCCTCTTTTCAGAACATGGAACGTGACTTCACAACAGATGTTTGAAATTTCCGCGTGCACATCGCTGAACGCTGCTGCAGATGACTATTTTGCGCTTGACGTTTTGGCGATAGCAAAGAGCGGTAGGGTTTATTTAATTATCTAGGTGAGATTTTATTCACGAACAACTTGTTTTGAAGTTGTGGTTCAAAATGAATTCATTCATCTTTGTCGGATGGAATTGTTCAAAGTGTGGGCGGAGAAGATCAAAATATCAAAGTTCAGAATATACAGTTGATTAACAAACCCATTGATGACATTTCAAGATAATGCATTTTTTATATAGTTGTAAATTTTATCATGAGTAAGTAGTAGGGTGTCCCAAAATTGCACTATGTCTGGAAATTTGGGGGCTCAACCTCCAACTCTAAAGGTGTTACAAACAAACTTTTGTATGGCGGCAACTCTGGGAAATGTTGTTTAAAGGTCGCCTTGACGATATTTTTGAAAAAAGTCCATTTTTCATAGCTTCGGCAAAGTTTTTGATATAAAATTTCCCATATATTTGCTGCATTTGATTGATAAAAGCGCTATGTTTGATACCCACTTTTGATGATTGAATGCAGTGATGTACAACAAAAAACATCATTTTAGATAATTTTAAAAATTGTAACTAACAAATTGGACACAGAACATGCCGCAGCAATTTTTTCTCTTAAAGTTTTGACCCTTGGGAATCTGAAATTTAAAGAACTAAAAATATTAATTGGATAATAGCTATGAAAAATGGACTTTTTTCAAAAATCTCTTCGGGGCGACCTCTAAACAACATTTTTCAGAGTTGCCGCCATACAAAAGTTTGTTTGTAACACTCTTAGCTATCAGTTGGAGGGTGAGCCCCCAGATTACCTGACATAGTGCAATTTTGGGACACCCTAGTAAGTAGCACACTCGTAGCACACATTGATTTATAACTTGTACTAAATATATATAAACGAATTTGACTAGGTACCCCTCGGTACCCAACGCTCAAATTTTCAGGAGTACTATTTTATAAGGTGATCTTCCAAATACAATCAGTTTTCGACTACATCAGGGCCCGCCCACCCTCTTTTCGAGCCGTTGAATATGACGTCACAAAAACGCTTGATGGGCTGTATATCACATTGATTTCAATGAAAAGCATTGGTGTATTCAGCAAAGTTGTATATTTTAATGATGCCAACAATTTCTTAGAACATGATAAATTGATCAAATTTGAAAAAAGCACTAATTAACTCAAAAAACCAATATTAAGGTAGTCTTAAAAGAAAATCTATTATAGCTCTACAGGGTTATGATGTAGAAATTTGGTGTCTATAGCAAATGTTCATAAAATCAACTGCTCTACAACTTTGTCCAAGACATGAAACCATTATCTCGTAACTGAAAAAAGTTAGAATTTGGATGTGTAATACTAGCTTAAAGATTATTCAGGTGTTAATTTCAAAAGATGCGAGATATAATTTTGAGCAACTTCTCCCAAGACACCCAGTCTCTAAAACGTCGAAAAAGGGTAGAAAATATTTTTGACCGTCTTTATTCATATTCGTGCCACTGTGCGACGCCAGGGGAGGCAGCTCCCACATCTGGACCATACCTCGACCCATCAACTCATGAACGGGGCTAACGGCTTTACTTCCCTTCCGAAGGAAGACGTGATCAGAGATGTTATGCCTCAGAACATCCTGACGGCGCCGACTGGGATTGAACCCAGGCCTGCTGGGGTGAGAGCAAGCATGGGAAAAATCGTTTCATTTTGCATTTACTACTCACTCACACGCATACAACATCAGAAACGATCAGCAGCTTGTGCGAGCCGCACTTATTTCGTTCGTATTCGCATTGCTTCTATTCTCTTCGATGAAGCAGAATTGAGTAAAACAGACAGCTGAGCGTAACATGAATGATTCTGAGTGTAGTAGTGTGGAAGATTCCTCTTCTATTATTTTGTACATGCTGAGACTTTTACGATTGCATTCTGCTGAGTGAACTGAATGAGAATGTTTCAGAAAGAATCACTTTTCCATTTTCTAGCTTTAAACATACATTGACACATTTATATTGCTGTTAATATGGAGAAAACTGTTAAACTGTAACTCAAAAACATAAGCGTCACGCAAATACCGTAAAACTGCTGTGGCCAATTCAACTGATTTAAATCGGTGAACCAAAAACTATCTGACTCGGCTATTTAAACCGTCAGCATTCGGATTTTACGCATTCTATCTGGTTCTCCATCGGTAAAGAAAATTGTTCGGCTGCCTTTCAGTTTATCCTTCTTTCCCTCTACTGCTGTCAGTTCTGAGTCGGCCTGCAGAGTCACTTGGTTGGAAGAATTTACACTCGTTCGGCAATCTTTTTGTAGGTGAGGATGGCTATTTTGATTCTGTGGTGCTCGCGCGAGTGAACGAATTTTCCCATGCTTGGGTGAGAGGTAATCACGCTTACCTATTATCATTTTTACTCACACTGCATCTTTCACTGCAAGGATTTAATAAGGCTGTCCACGAGACAGTTGCGATCAGCTGACTTTTTTGTTTACCAAGAACCTTTGACAGTTAAAATAGTCGCGCAAATGACAACGACCGTTAAGGTTGCTCTAAGTGAAGTAAGAAACGTTCGAAAGAAATTTGAAAAACTCTTATTTCAGTAGCGGGAGTCGTTTGTTATTATTTATTGTTCGTTTTTGCGCGTGATTTAGGGAAAATGGATGTAATGTCGGCCTAAATGTCCCTAATTTGGACCTATACATAAATTCAGCAATCGACTAAGTTTTCAATGGCGACTAAAAATATCAAATACTCCGTAACGTGGGTAGATCACCTTTTCGTGGTACGTTACGGCATGTAAGATCTACCACCGATTTCTAGTCCTGACTACTTCAAACTAGGGGAACAGGATTTTTCAGTAATCCAAGGAACATATCTTAGTCCTTGTTGCTTTTTATGCCTTGTTGATAGTGACAAGACTCGGCTTTGTCAACCGAGGATGATCTTGAAACAAGGAAAAAATGAGTTAGTTACTATGAATGGAGTTCCAATTTCCTGGTCAAACCAAGTGAAATATCTTGGATTAGTACTAGACCAAAAATTAATTCTTTAAGATCACATCGAGTGGATTCAAGCCAATTGTAACAAATATATCAATCCAAACTTTGCCTGACGAAAAAACTTCTAATATTTAAACAAATTTTTAGATCGGCCATGCTTTACGCTGTGCCAATATTGTCTAGTTGTTGCACTACCAGAAAAAAAGCACTTCAAAGGATTCAGAACAAAGTTCTGAAGATGATTTTGAAGTTGCCTACCTGGTACAGTACTACCGAGGTACATAGAATTGCGAATGTTGAGACTTTAGAACAAATGTCCAACAAAATAATTAATAATGTCAGATGAATTCTTTTTATACTTAGATAAGATTTAACTTTAGTTTTAGTTTTTAGTTTTAAGGTGTCACTTATTGACATACAGACTGTTTAAAATACTGTATTGCCAAGGCAGGAACATTGTAAAAACACTTAGATATGTATCACAACAATTTAGGCTGGTAAGTAACTGTAGTAGCTGGAGCACCTAAGTTAAAAATGAAATGCAATTTATTTTTAATTTGCAACAAGAGTTAAAAAAAACCACATGTTTTATTTGAAAAAAATATCGTTTAACACCCAGACAACCAGAAGTCGTATAACAATGTACAGACAGCATCGTAAATTGCTACAGTTTAAGTCAAAATCGCATATAAGAATGGCATACCTCACATTATGTTAAATCGTATAGAATGCAAATTTTCGACCTATATGCGATTACTCATTTTTCAGTCGTAGTGTATCACACATTAAATCAGATTACATCGTAAAACTTTTCAAAATGAATTTGTTATTACAGATTAAATCGTATATGATGTTAAATAAACTCGTTTTAAATTAAATTAAAATATGCACGTATATAGCCTCCCCTTTTGTACGTATAAGCCATTTCTTTGCATTCTATACGAATTATTTGTCTGTATATATGTTTGTATATAACGAAAACAACTTTGAATATACGTGCATTCTGGTTGTCTGGGCATTTAGGACATCGACTTACGCCATCTCTAACTGTCAACGAAAAAAGCAAATTTTTTTATATGTCACTTAATTAGTCCCAGTAATGATTTTCCACATGGGAAAATATGTCCCCGAACGATAATGAGGACACAAAATTGGAGGCGAACCAGCCTCAGGCTGAAAGCCTCCTAAATAAAGATAAATCAATCAATCAATCAGGACACAACGAAATTAAGCAATCGCCCAGGATGGAAACCTTTCAGGTTGGCCCTATACACCACTGGAGGTGCTCAGCATACTTGAGTGAGTCACTGGACGTGCTTAAGACGCGGACAGAAAAAGAACAGACCAAAAAGGAAACACAACATTACTCTAAATAAATCTACAAGCAAAAATATTTTAAAAAGAAATTACTCACCTATTCGAAACCGGAGACTCTGACCAACCCGCACCACCACTAGAGGCAAGTCCTGAATAGTTTGTTCTGTGCCATTTTCATCGGTGGGTAATGGTTGTTGCGCCGGTGGAGTACAAACCAATTGTGTAAGAGCTAAACTTGTAACATTGCACTGCATGGTCCCGATTGTAACATTCACGTCTGATTCATCGCTTGCAATATTTAAATTTTCACCCTCTATTACTAGGGTGTCCCCTTTGTATAACTTTTTGAAATTTGGGAACGGGAAATAAATGGGATCATCCACATACACAATAGTCGATCGCAAGTTTGTGAAATGTTTGTTAAGGTCTTTAACTGTTAGAACGTTATCCATCACAAAAGTTAATTGGAATGTGATCTGGTTTTCGCTCATTTTGAGCGCAATTGGGGAACTTAGTCTGTTTATTGTCGTATCAAGTAAAGAGGCAGTTGTTTGTAGCTCATCCGATGGCATGAATTGAGTGGGTGAGAAAAGTGACACAGTTAATGCCGAACTATCACTTATCAACGATTCCGCAGTCGACATAAACGCAGACGGCTCGGTGGTTATTAAGCTTCGTCGATTTTTAATGCGACTCTGGTTATTTCCCGCAATCACATTTCCATTAAACTGCTCCACGTGCTTCAGAAATGAAAGAAACTTCAAGTTGACTGCTGGTGAAGGACATTCCATCTGGTTTGGATTTAAAACGGTACATATCGATTTGTTGATGCGTTCATCTTCATAATATACTTCAATTTCTGGTTTTTGAATTGAGTCCAGATTGGTACCGTGAACTGTCATCATTCTTCCTCCACTCATAAAACTTTTGAGGGGTTTTATCTGCATAATTTTTGGGTCAACAGTATAATTGTACACGCTACACGTTTCGTAATGACTATGATAGTGATAATTATTTCGGCTTAAACTGTTTTGCTGGTTATCGTCCATGCACTTTAAGGTACGATTTGCTCCATCAATCAAAAGTGTCAAAATTCGTATGTGTTCGGGAGAACGAGCAGCTGACGTGATACAAATCAGCCTACCTGAAGAAGCTTGGGTGATGTTAATATGGCAAGGATAATCATCCAAATATGCCATAATTGTTGAACCAATGTTTAAAAATTTCCCAATTATAGAAACTTTAGTACCTCCGGACTGTGGTCCCATTGTAGGATGCAAACCTGTTAATTGTACGCTTTTATATTGGAATTGTACACTCGATTCAGTGTACCCAGCTTCATTGCCAACTTTAATTGATGCTGTCATTTCTCCTGGAACTGGTCCTGTGCGGCATTCTATTTTGACGGAAATTTCATAATTGATCAGTTCACATGGTACATTGCCAATTCGAATTTTGCCTCGTACATCTTCTTCACGAATGCCCAGATTGCTTCCTTCTATAGTTAGTAATGTTCCGCCTTCTATTGGGCCACTAAGAGGCTTAATGAGATCAATTCTTGGCTTGGGGCATTCATTCAAATTTGTGTCGAACGCGCAGGTCTCGTTATACACGCACTGATTGTTACACCAAGTGCATTGATATTTTTTGTCACGAGTGACGCATAAACTGCAGTCTGCATGCTCTCTATGAGATCCAAGAATATCACACTTGTAAAGAATAATTGACACAGTATCTATGTAATGATTCCGGTTCCAATTCACATCAACTTTTGCTTCGTATTCGTTCGTGTTGGCTTCGTAAGAGTACTGAAATTAAAATTATAAATATCCATTAGAATAATAATACAATACAAAATGTTCATGAGTTATTATGATTGATAACGATGTTTTAATGAAACTGCAAGCATTTCGATATCGTTCAGTTTGCTATCTTTTAATCTAGAAGAAGTTATGCTCATAATATGAAATGATCTTTGCATATTTGTGAATTAATACGATAAAGTCGTACACGAACAAACACAAATCCCCTAAGAGCATCTCCACTGCTAGTTCTCATTTCGGTCATTAAATTACGCCCCGAACGGGTCTCTATTTAGTTTAGCAACCCGACAAAATGCGATTTCCCACTGCTGAGTTGATATAATCAACCACTTCATTCGAGCAGTTAAAATGACGTTTTCTACCACTCGAACTTTGAAATAAAACATTATTTTGAGATTTTTTCTTCTCGAACCACGAGAAAAGTCGCCAACATTTCATAAAAAAATAGAAATTAGTTGGTTCAGTTTTGTGAAATCGCTGGTAGAAAGTCAAGTCAAAACTGCTTCACAAAGTGGTCAATTATAGAAACTCAAACTTCCCCAAAATGACATCTTCATCAAGGTGACTATACATAGGTTTTTTTTTTTTTTTTTTAATTCTTTATTTAAGAGATTTTTAGCCTTAGGCTAGTTCATCTCTAAACTATACATAGGTGTTCTAATGTGTCAAATTCATGATTCAGTTTTGTTGGATCTCCTCGCCCATATAATGACAAAGCTGTATCATCATGTTATACCCACCATGGGTTATGATTCGTTTTGTAGAGGTTTTGTTTTGTTTTGGTGTTGGAGTTATTGTTGTTGCTGTTCGGAGAAAAGGGAGAAAAGTAATCTGCAGAATAAATTACTGTTGTTTAGAAATTGAATTCCCATTTTAATTTCGTTTCGACTCAGGAGTTATTGTTATTCGGTCAGGCTCCGCACTCGGTGGAGGGTGTTTTTGGGAAGCTAAGGAGAAAAGCCAAGATAACCGGAACGACTTCGATGGCCAAGAAGATCGACAAGATTCAATCGATGTTCGTGGCGTGTGGCATTCGGATGCTCGATTAATCATTCGTTCGCTTGCTGGGAAGCTTCGGATAAATCTGGCAGAACAATCGCTGATGCAAGCACTGCCTCAAGCATGTGCCATGACTCCACCTAATAAGAAGGACACCAAGTAACCCATCCTCAACGCGCTGAGTAAAGTGCAGCGAGGCATCGGCCAAGGCCAAGATGAAAATAATAAATAATTACTCTTATCCTGAAGACAGTCTACTATCACTGTACGAACTACAAACAGATCGTTACGGTCCTGCTGGAGCATGGTACCGATCATTTGCTGGAGAAGTTTCCGATGATGCCGGGCACTCAATCGAAGCCCATGCTGGCCCATCCGACCAAGGGCGTGCTGGAACGGTTCGTTCGATGGAATCGATTTCACCTGCGAGCGGAAGTACGACGGAGAACGGGCTCAGATTCATCTGCTGGAGGAGTGTCAACTTCAGTAGTCTGAATCAGGAGAAGAAAACCACCAAGTATCCGGATATAATCGTGCGGCTGGATAACACTAGGAAGGAAACCGTCACCAGTGCTATTCTGGACTGCGAGGCCATGGCGTGGGATCCCGAGAAAAAACAGATTTTACCATTCCAGATGTTGAGTACCCGGAAGCGGAAAGACGCCAACGAGGCGGATATTAAGGTTCAGGTGTCTTTATGTTCGACCTGCTCTACTTGAACGGCAACCCGCTGGTGGAGTGTCCCTTCCTCGAGCGTCGGGAGCTTCTGTACAAGCACTTCAGTGTATTCGGAGTTGAACAGAAGTATGACACCCGACTGCATACCAGATATATTGAAGAACTCAGTGGCGTTTCCTTAACCTCAATCTACCTGTGCACCAACTCTTAAAACATAACAACTATCAAAATATTGCTTGCAATGGATGGATATCGAGTAAACTAGAAGATTAAATGTATTTTTCAACCGATTCGAGCATGAATATGGCATTAAATCTGGTTTTGAAAGTTGATCACAGGTGAAAAGTGAGGTGATGGGACGCCACAGGAAGAACTACATCGTTTCCTGGACGAAGCGGTCGAAGGTAACTGCGAAGGTCTGATGGTTAAAACCCTCTAGAAGGAAGCCACCTAAGAAATTGCCCAAAGATCCAGGAATTGGCTGAAACTGAAGACTAGCTGGATCAGGTAGTCTTCGGAGGCTACAATAGGAAATCCGAAGCCGGATCCCGAAAGGGAAACCGATGCCGGATCCCGAAAGGGAATCCGATGCCGGATCCCGAAAGGGAATCCGATGCCGGATCCCGAAAGGGAATCCGATGCCGGATCCCGATACCGGATCCCGAAAGGGAATCCGATGCCGGATCCCGAAAGGGAATTCGAAGCCCGATCCCGAAAGGGTATTCGAAGCCGGATCCCGAAAGGGACTCTGATGCCGGATCCCGATTCATTAGTTGATGGGTCGATAGGTAGGGTCCAAGTGTGGGAGCTGCCTCCCTGGCGTCGGTAGCATTGGTGCTCAGCACGGAAAAAACGACGGAAAACAAATTAACGAAAAAAAAAAAGGTTGTAGTTAAGGTAGTTAGTAGAAGATTAGTAAAAATTAAGTTTAAGTTTTATTAAAGATAAAATAAAAGTTAAACCTTAAGTTAAGTTAATAAGGTACAGTTTTGTTAAACTTAAGCAAAATATATGTTTAAGTTAAAGTAAAACATAGTAACAGTTAGGTTAAAGTTATTTCCAGAAAACTTCAGGGAAACTTCTTGAAGTTCTTTCATCTTCTTGGATTTTTTTCAAAGTTCTTGGAACTTATTAAAACTTGACACTTCTTGTTAGTTAAGATTAAGTCAAAGTTAAGTTAATTTGCTAAAATGTTAAAGTTAATTACAAATAAAGTAAAATTAATTAGATAAAGATTAGTCCAATAAAGTACAAGTTTCGTTAAAGATAAACTCAAATTTTTTGAACTTCTTGAAACTTCTGGGAGTGTCGTGAAATTTCTTGGAAGTTCTTGCTATGTTAAAATTGGAGAAACCGAATACGGATCCCAATGGGGATTCCGTAGACGGATCCCGATGGGGAATCCAAAGACGGATTCTGTAGACGGATCTCGATGGGGAAACCGAATACGGATCCCGATGGAGATTCCTTAGACGTATCTCGATGGAGATTCTGTAGACGGATCCCGATGGGGATTCCGTAAACGGTGTAGCGTCGTGCGTTTATTTCGTTTCAATTTTTAGTTTAGTTTAGAATAACTATGGTTAGTATTTGAACCTTGTAACTAATTAAGAATTTCAATGCAATTAAAAAAGAGTGATTCGTTTCCAATGCAATGTAGCAAAAAACTTCGTGATACGTACATTTGTCGGGATTTTTATGACAAGATAAAAGTGAGCTTGCAGATATGAAGCTTTTATAGCAAGCTAGCAGATGTAGCTTTTGTTTATAGATAGGGAAATACGTGAAAGAGATAGGATTCAAATGAACACCTGAGTAAAATGGTTAAGCCAAAAGCCGTTGGTAGAGTCCCCATTACGTTACAACCTCGGGGACCGTGACATTCGAGAGCTCGGACCGCAGAAGTACGAAGCCAATTGCATACCTCGGTTCGGATTTTAACCAAAGAGGAGAAGATTACATTTCATCTCGGGCGGTCATAGCGGAAACATAGTTCGCGAAGCCGTGCGACGGTACGTTGGTCTCTCTCTTCCGTGGAGCGAATCTCCCGGGAAATGCTCGACTCCGTCGATGCTCAGCTCTCTAGAAAGCAAATCGGAAGCCTTCCGTCCAGCCGCCACTACCTCCGCACCTCTAATTTCGGCCATACCGCACACGGATCACTTTTCGTCACTGCACGCCATCTCCGCAGCTTGATCGGCGCCATTCCGAGACCGCCGCCATCATCACAGGTCGTCGGAAGGTTGACAATCGCCATCGCCAGGACTTTGGTAAGGTCACCGGCCGCCATTACCGCTCCATCCGTCGCTATCACCGATTCATCCGACGCCATCATCGCATCGCATCGCATCGAAAAAACCTGCGCAGGTATGTCCGTACTTTTTTTTATGGCCATGAATAGTTTGCTTTTTGAACCGAGTTTAGTCCAACCCGAATGAATGTTAAGGAATGATGTGAATATAGATTGAAAATTGTAGTTTTTTCGTTGAGTTACTTATTTTTCTGTCACGTTTTTTTAGCTGACTCGCTCGCCATTGAGTTCTTGGGCTCGTCTTGTTGCCTCCCTAAGCGGACCCCCCGCATGCTAATTCTTTTGTTAATATACTTAATGTCATTAGACTTTCTGAAGTTTCTTATTTAAGTTTATTTGATGATTATGATATCTCAAGATTATGATATTTAATAAATTATTACAAGCTCTAATTGAACTAATAAATCATATTCCATGCTTTATTAAGTACCTGCACTTGTGCTTGTAATCTAAAATTAAACGTGTTTCAAGTACTTTTGATTTAAACCTATACCTATTTATAATACCTTCATGTGACTAAAATGCTTCATTTTGAAGTAAGTTTCCTAGCTGATTTTTAAATTATATAGGGTATATGTTCCAATTACGCTCACACGCTTCCACTATGTCGCACCACTAAAATACGTATGGGTATGTCACAATAGAAGCACGCCACAGTGGAAATCCCGAGCCATAGTTAAAACACTTATCCCAAATCAAAATGAAGCACATATAAGATTAGTTACAATACCATGTACAAAAATCATGTTTAACATTGTTTCCTGAGTAATACTTCAATGAAAACAACAATGAAAGCTTGTCATAGAAGGAGCACCGTTGGGCACTTTCTGAAATATTTCAATAGTATAATTCCCTTGCAAACCCAAATAAATCTATCTGCGTAAAAATAAATAAAATAAGAGTGATTTGCGGCAAAACCCGCCAGTATGACACCCAACGTCAGTGCCTATACGTAAGCGTACTACGACGCGGCTCTCAATAAAGGAGTTACAAGCGTGATACTATCACTGCTAGACTAGATCTTTGGTTTTCTCATGTAGTGGTTTATCAGAGAGGGGAAGCTTAGTAATCCCCATTGCCTGCCCATGACGCCATTCTATCGCGGCATGAGCCAGCAACGCCGACCATAAACCTACCGTCTCCAACAATCCACTATAAAGCATGAAATTAAGCCCGCCCACCAACAGCAAGGTGCAAAAACTAGCCAAGGGGAGGGTAAAAATGTTCCAAATTTTCCCAGATTTTTAAAACATGTTGTTTTAAAAATATCACTGCAATTGATTTACCCTCTAATAAAAAAATAAAAAGCCAAACTTGCTACTTTAATTATTAAAGGCCGTCAACGTTGGACATTATTGGAATTTTAAGGTAATTCTGAAAAAAAGTTTACAGTTAAGTGTGAGGCGAATTCTTTGTGAAATCAAAGGAGAATTTCAAGCTACTTCTGAATAGAATTTCACCCATTTTTGTGGGCTTCGGAGTCATGCGGCGTCACCCATCATTTAGACGTATTGTGAGTGCCACGAAGTGAGGGTTCGATTCCCGCTCCAACCGGTGCAAATTTTGGCAACCTGAAAATTTCCCTACTATTCTAATGGGTATGGTGTGTTGTCCGTTGTCTAGTGTTAAATATTTAGTTTGTACAACCTCTGGTTGAAGACGATGTCAATTGTCTTTTCAACTCTGATGACAATTGCATGGAGATTTTGTCAAACAGTTACCGCTCAACTACAGAGCCAAGCAGACGCTTTTACGCTACAGCTAATTCTGGAAGTCGATCCCAAGCTTAAATTCTTTTCGTTTCGCTGCGTTATCTCATCGCCGAGCCGTTGTGTGTTTCTGCGTACTACGACTCTGCGATGGTGCGCCGCGAGAACACATTCCGCATAGATTATGCGGCTTTGCCAAAAAAACCGGACTATGCGAAGGTGCAAAATTTCGTTGGAACTGTTCTGGGCTTAAAGCCAGGTGAAGTGATACGAATTCAGTGTAGCCGAAGTATCGGATGTGCTTTCGTGAAGGTCGTCGACCTGGCGTTGGCACAAAAAGTGTGCGAAGAACACGACGGAAAACACGAAGTGATAGTGGAGGGAGAGAAGAAGATCCCCCTGCGAATAACGATGGAGGACGGAGCAGTGGAGGTGAAGATATTCGATCTGTCTGAGGACGTGTCGGACGATGCGATCACAAAATTCCTATCCGCTTACGGTGACGTCATCTCAGTGCGTGAACAGATGTGCGGTAGCGATCAACAATATCAATTTCCGAATATCTCCACTGGTGTTCGGATTGCGAAAATGATTGTAAAGCACAACATTGAGTCGTGGGTCTTTGTAGATGGTGAATCGACGTTCCTATCTTATTTTGGCCAACGTCAAACCTGCCGACACTGTCGGGAATTCATCCACATCGGCGCGTCCTGCGTACAGAACAAAAAGCTGCTTGTTCAAAAATCGTATGCCGATGCCACGAAACAGCCAGCAGCAATGTCAACAAAAACAATTGCGAAGCCGCCAGCCTCAAAACCAGCGTTGCCGAGTCAATCTACGCCGGGACTGAGATACCCGCCACCGAAGAAGCAGAAGCAGCAGCAGCAGCAGCTGATGCCGGTACCTGCAACAAAACCGATCGACACACAATCGGAACTACATTTTCCACCGCTTACTACCCCGATCATACCCATATCGGGTTCGAAGCAACCATCGGATAGCAGGTCGTTGTCTAGTACTTCTGGTCAACAACCTCCTGTTACTGGCAAAGCCGATGGCAACGAGACAGACGAATCAGCAATGTCAACCAACAGCACACGTTCGAGAGGGCGCCGCCAAACTAGGAAACGGCGAGACGGCAGCGACGACGAGCGAGATCAGGACTTTTGAAAATGGATCAGTTTGCCAGTTACAACGTTGCCACCATAAATATAAACACGATCACCAACGAAACGAAACTCAACGCCCTCCGAACTTTTTGTAGAACGATGGAACTCGACATCGTTTTTCTGCAAGAAGTGGAGAACGAGCAGCTCTCCATTCCTGGCTACAACCTCGTCACAAACGTTGATCACACAAGGAGAGGAACGGCGATAGCGCTGAAGGAGTACATACGTTTCTCTCATGTCGAGAAGAGCTTAGATGGACGACTTGTTGCTCTCCGCATCGAAAACACGACTCTAGCCAACATATATGCACCGTCGGGCACAGCCATGCGCGCCGAACGAGAGAGTTTTTTCAATAATACCATTGCTTACTATCTGCGGCACAATACAGAAAATATACTCCTCGCCGGCGACTTCAACTGTGTACTGCGACCATGTGACTCGTCGGGCTACAATAATAGCTCTCCAATCCACTATACAGCAGTTTCAACTAAGCGACGTCTGGGTGAAGCTGTATCCCACGACCCCCTCGCCCACATATATAACACACAACTCTGTCTCTCGGCTCGATCGCATGTTCATCAGCAATGGACTCTGCACAAAACTGCGAAATGCAGCCACACATGTGTGTTCGTTCACGAATCACAAAGCGCTTACTGCTCGAATATGTCTTCCCAGCCTTGGCCGCGAACCTGGTCGCGGTTATTGGTCATTGCGTCCTCACCTTCTGAATGCAGAAAACGTCGGCGAGTTCCAGATTACATGGCAATATGTAACCCGACAGAGACGGAACTTTCCAAATTGGATCACGTGGTGGCTGTCATACGCTAAGCCGAAAATCCAGTCCTTCTTCCGATGGAAATCTCGCGAGGCATACGGCGAGTTTAATGCAGAACACCAACGACTGTACGCGCAGCTTCAGCAAGCGTATGATGGTTATTTCCAGAATCCAGCGATGATAGCTACGATTAACCGCGTGAAAGCACAGATGCTCGCACACCAGCGCAGCTTCTCGCAGAACTTCATGCGCATCAACGATACCTTCATTGCAGGTGAAAACATTAGTACGTTTCAGCTAGGAGACCGACGGAGGAAAAAAACCGTTATCACAGAGCTGCGTGGCGAAAACAACGAAACTCTAAACACCTCCGAAGCAATCGAAAACCATCTGTTTCGTTACTTCAAGGAATTATACACAGCGACAGAAGAAAATGATGGAGCACGGCACCCTTTCCAATGCGAGAGAGTGGTACCCGAAAATGACGAGTGCAACGAAGCTTGCGTGGCAGAAATTACAACATCCGAGATTTTGTCGTCTATTCGTACATCGGCTAAAAGGAAGGCTGCGGGAAGCGACGGGTTACCCGTCGAATTTTACCAACGTACATTCGATGTCATCCACCGAGAACTGAACCTCGTATTGAATGAGGCTCTGACAAATGAGCTACCCCCTGAGTTCGCCAACGGAGTAATTGTGTTAGTGCGAAAGAGAGGAACGGCAAACACCGCTCGAGGATACCGCCCGATCAGTCTTCTGAATGCGGACTTTAAAATTCTCAGTAGGATTCTGAAAGCACGTCTCGAGCTCGTGATGAGGACTCACCGCGTGCTGAGTGGTGCACAAAAATGTTCCAACGATGGGCATTCAATTTTCGAAGCCACTCTTTCTCTGAAAGATCGAATTGCTCAACTGATAGCGAGGAAGCAAAAAAGGAAGCTGATTAGCTACGATCTCGACCATGCTTTCGATCGGGTATCCCTTTCTTTCCTTCACGAAACAATGCGGCAGCTGGGAATAAACACAACCTTCGTCAGTTTACTTGCACGAATTGCCGATCAATCCTTTTCTCGTTTGCTAGTTAATGGACATCTTTCGCAGCGTTTCCCCATCGAACGGTCGGTCCGACAGGGAGACCCGTTGTCGATGTTACTTTTTGTCATTTATCTTCATCCGTTCCTGCAACAGCTAGAGCGACAACTCGGTACTGACCTAGTGGTGGCGTATGCAGATGATGTATCTGTGATAGTCACCAATATAAATGTGATTGAACGCATCAATGGACTCTTTGACGATTTTGAACGAGCCGCCGGTGCAAAACTAAACAGACTGAAAACGGTTGCAATCGACGTCGGGCTCATTGATGGAGATCCACTGAATGTGCCGTGGTTGCAAACTGCAGAAAAGGTAAAGATCCTGGGCGTGTTTTTTTACCAATTCAATTCGCGCAATGATTAAAATTAATTGCGATGTGCTTGTATCCAAATTCGCACAGCAGTTGTGGTTGCACTCGCTGAGGAATCTCAATCTTCAACAAAAAGTGACACTATTGAACACCTTCATAACGGCAAAGATCTGGTATGTGGCATCCATCGTCCCACCGTATTGTGTCCACACGGCGAAAATAACGGCAACTATGGGCTCATTTTTGTGGCGCGGACTACCAGCGCGGGTTCCAATGGAACAAATGGCGCGTGACAGAGCATCTGGCGGAATGAAGCTGCAGCTACCGGCATTGAAGTGCAAAGCGCTGCTAGTGAATCGTCACATACAGGCACGGGATTCCCTTCCGTTCTATCAATCCCTTCTCAACCAAGGAATTTCTCCCCCCGCAGACCTTCCCTGCCTCAAGTTAATTTCCCAGCAAATTCCCCTTCTCCCACCATTTGTTCGAGAGCAGCCCTCTAGTGAACAAATACATCGCCTGTTTTTGGAGCGGACGGAAACACCACGGGTCGAAAGGAAAAATCCTGGCACGAACTGGAAGCGTATATGGTTAAACATCGCAACGAAACAGCTGTCATCGAGCCATCGAAGCAGCTTATACTTGCTCATAAATGAGAAGACGGAGCACCGAAAATTAATGAGAACCATCCAACGTGCGGACGATGAGAATTGTTTGCATTGCAATGCTGTGGTTGAAGAGCTGCAACACAAATTCAGTGTTTGCCCTCGAGTAGCACACGCATGGGCTTTTGTACAACAGAAGATGACGATGATACTTGGAGGCTGGCAACGACTGTCTTTCGAAGAACTGCTGCGCCCAGCACTATTAAACATAGGACTAACAAAACGAAGTCAAATATTGAAGATGCTTATATTATACATCACCTATGTTAATAAAGTTAACGTTAGAATCGATGTTAGTGCACTTGAATTCTACTTAATATGTGAAAACTAAATTATTTTGTAAATAATCTTTTAAGAACATTGGAATAAACGATACAATTTTACAAAAAAAAAAAAAATAAAGAAAATACAATCCGGAAGAGAAATCATAGAAAATTCTTATGATGAAATTTAAGGAGTATGCTGATCCGAATCGTGAGAATAATTTCAATGGAGTTCTGTCCAATGTTTCTATGGAGATTAATTTTATTAATATTTAAAGCACAATTTCTGAGAGACTTTCAAAACCATTTTGGCAAAGTACTTGAGTACTTAGGTAATACTGAAAAGGATTTCAAACCAATTCTAACCGGATAAGTCTGAGAAGAGTGTGACGGTCATTCTGAAGAGTGGAGGAGATTGTAAATTGGAGGAAATTGTTAAAAATATTTTAAGAATTTCATTTCTCAATGGACACAAAATTGAGTCAATTCTTGGGAATTATAACTCTCCAATCACTAGTTGTGGAAATGGAGAGTGATTTATGAGAGATTTCAAGAGGTAATGCTAAGAACTCTTAGAATGTAACTGGAAAAGTTTTGATATTTTCAAGATTATTTTAGGGGAATATAGAAAAGGAACATGATGGAATTCTAGGATGATTCAAATTGACTTAAAAAAAGGCGAAGATATCCTGTGAAGAGTTCCAAGTAAATTCAGACTAACTGACTAACTAACTAACTAACTAACCAATGATCTGGGACGCAGGAAAATATTAATTCCGGAGTTTAGAATCATTGCAAGATCCTGAGACTTCAAAAATGAAACTATCAGACGTTCATTTTAGTAATATAATAAAATTATTCTTTGGTATAATGGTCATGGGAATAGTGGAGTTACCCGTAGTTTAGGTAAACTGTGTGTGAGTTCCACGATGATAGGCTTTTATTCCCACTTCAGCCCGGTGAATTTTGATTGTATGATGTCAAGAATTAAACTGTAAATCTGATCAACCTTAGAGTAATATTAGAATTATTTAGAACTAATAAAATTTTTATATTCTGGTACTTAAATAGTAAGGAGTACATCGACTATTATTTCAAAAAATCCATCCCATCAAATTTCCTTGATTCTCTGCTTCTCATTCTTTTTAAAAAAAGTTACAGTTTAAAAAACAATTCAAACCATATTGTCTCCTTTTTTTACCCACCTTTAACTCAATTTTTGAAATGCTGCGTAATAGATATTTGAACTTTTTGGGCACAGCGTGTCAATACTTTTCAACTTTTGGATGATTTTAGCAATGCTAACAAGTTATTTGCCCTATAAAATTTATTTAAACATGTAATTTGTAACCATTCTAGTACTTTAAATAAATTCCAGATGATCATACTGACCTATTTTTACGGGAGATTGACACATCACTTTGATTTCAATAGCATTATGTTAAAAAGAGGATTTTTTGGAGCATTCCAGATTTTCCCAGATTTTATATTTTACCTGGTCCAGATTTTTCTGAAAATGACCTGGCAACGCTGAGCACTATACAACCAGTTGTGTATAGTGAATAGGAAAGGCTTTAGCGTACGGTCGAACGGTGGTCGTGTATCGGTCCTTTTACATGCAAGAAGAACAGATGATCAGTCAGAGTAGTCAGTTGTAAATAAACCATCCCCGCGATCGGCCGACGGCAAATAAACGTTGTATCATTGTGAAATAAAAGTGTAATCTCTAACCGCGATTATATGTGCTTTTTCATAGTGACGATATCACTGCGTGTAGGAACGTGCGTGAGACACCGGCGATTACCATCGCTTTTATGTGCGTGAACAATGTGCAAAGATATTTACATCACCATGTGGGGCACACAGACTCCAAGTGTGTCACAATTCAAACCAATTAGGTTTTGCACCGTCGGGGTTAACCTCAATCTGATGACAGTTCAGTGGTACTGTTTACGTGGACTTAGTCGATTTTTTCTTGGGTTTCTCGTTAATTTTTCAGACTGCAGCGAGATGTAAACCATACTTCTGAACTCAGTGTTAATCGGTTGAACGTTTTTGACAGTTCAGTGGTACTGTTTACAAGCACTTAGTCGTTTTTTCGAAAAAAAAAATATTCTAAAATTTCCGAATTTTAACTTGAAAATTGTCGAGGAACAGCGCGGTGTAAGGATGTTGCTCGTGGACAATGCAGAAGTGTGGTTTACATATCACTGCAGTCTGAAAAATTATCGAGAAAATCTACCCAAGAAAAAATCGACTAAGTCCACGTAAACAGTACCACTGAACTGTCATCAGATTGAGGTTAACCCCGACGGTGCAAAACCTAATACGCAAACGGTTTTAAACCAATCAATATTATACGACCTTTGCATGCCGTGGTGTTACATTCAACCGTGCGCATTTTAGTGTTTAAAATGTATTATAATGAGTAATATCTTACGGGAAGCGTCGTGATCATTTTATAGACCACCCACAACCATTTTACATTGAAGATTGGCAATATTTGCACTTTTATTAGAAAGAAAACAACAGGGTGTACGAACAGTTTTAACGCTTCTGTCAAATTTGTTACATAGGACGATTAACACCCCCCTAGAAGTTAGGTGTCGTATGTATCATTAAACTATGTTTTGATCAGTTGGCAAACACGACAAATATTTTTTTATGAGAAAATGAAACAGAAATGGGGTTGCGGGCCCAAATTTTCCCTTTTGGAAGAGATTTACGTTTGTTACATACGACCCATTCAAAAAGCACTCCAGAATGGTGCAGTGCTGCCATCATCATGTTATGTTTTACGTGCGGGATACATGCCACGTTAAAAAACGAGTAAATCTCTCGGTAAATCTCGTAATTCGCGTAGAAAAACCCATGTAAAACCGATTTTAGTGTACGGTGTTTGGGCTTGAAGAATTTCTTCAACTATTTTTTTACGATAATAGATACGGAAAAAAAATAATTGGGGAATTTCGTCTAGCCCCAAACACGCTCATGTTCCTCACATCTTAAAAAAAAAACTTGATTACGTGACTACTTACCGGTGTTTTTTCACATACAACGTATTTGTTGGATTCAACACGTGCTGGCAGTACCATATGGGCTCCTTCAATATTAACAGTGCAAAGAAAACCAGTATGCGCACTCTGAGGCCTTGGTAGATTTTCAATTTCCAGCTTAATCTCTTTGGGAACTTTGTTCGGCAGTAAAATCGGTTCATATCTTCGTTTGAAATGCGGGCAGGAATTCTCGCTCGTTACAATGTTCCCAGAGTTACGACAAGTTGAAGTATTATACACGCATTTGTTATCATAAATGCACCAATTGCAACCCCATTGACTGCGCAGACATTTCCGACAAGTATCGTGACGGGAGCAGTCGTAAAATGCGAAGTTACGAGACACAAAGTCCTTATTTGTTTCGGAGCTTCTAACACTCAGTGGAACTAGAATGTGGTCTGTGTTTGCAGCCAACTGCGGACGCTTATCTACTGGAGGAGTTCTGCATACCAGACCTTCGTTTGTAACATTCGCATCAATTGGTGTTGAATTTCCAAATACACATTTATACTTTGCATTGTACGGCAGCTCAGGCAATGTACGAATAATGAGATGCACAGTTGCCATTTGATTGATAGGAATTTTGTCTGGAGATACCATTTCAAAATCGATACACTGTTGCCCAGTACTGATGGAAAGCCATCTGGCGGTACTGGTATCTTTTTGACAAGTGTTTCGGACAGTGCATCGCTTTTCCAGGGAACACCAACCGCAAAACGGATCTCTTGATTCTAGACAGCTTGAACAATTCGTGAACGTGCTACAATGTTCGACTTTCATTTTAATCACCTGTGTAACAATAAACAATAAATTAGAATACCGTCGAGCATCATACTAAGAATGGTTTAAACTTACTTTTTTCTCTGATAAAATGTATAGAAATTCATTTCTTGGCGAAATCATGGTATCTGGTAGTATCTTGAAACCGCTGTCTACCTCGATACTTTCATATTCTCCAGCAGCAGATCCTGACATCAATATCTTTAGAACAAGTAAAATGTATTGGGTTATCAATTAAAAGTCAACATTATAACACACCTTTTTGATCCATCCCTCTGAAGTACCCAAGAAAGCTAGTGTGTGTGGTCCTGTATTAGTAGTTGTAACGGAAGTTATTGACTCGTTGGGAAAATTGAAGAGAGCTCTGGCGACGATCGGCGTTACACCACTGATCTTCAACCCCACATGACAGAAGCTGTAAATGTTACCAATGGACCCAACTACTGGACACTTTCCATCATTTATCGTTCCAGAAATGTATCCTAAATTTCTATCTTTAATACTGCCGTTGAAACAAGCTGAAAAAAAAACACACAACATTAAATTCCATTCATGAAAAAAAAAATACAAGTATAACATCACGTACAGTGAATGTTTTCGTTGAATACTTCCTCAATCTCTGTTAAGCTATATACACACATCGCGGAATTGTTCTGAGATTCGTTGGTGATTTCCTTCGATGGCGAGAAAGCAGCAATTAACACGAAATCATCCTTTTTAATTCCCAAATCTTGGCTTAATTTAAGGCCAGCTTGTATAATTTTAGCATCCCTTAAAATATTGTAGTCTTCTCCGTCAACCAAACACGTGATGGTTACCTAAAATAAAAATTTAACTATTTAAAATAGTGTACGAATTGGTAAAGTCCTTTCATAAACTATCCTATAACACTACCCTGAATACCATTACTCCTAATTCTTTTTTTTTTCTTCCTTTATTTAGGGGATTTTTAGCCGTAGGCTAGTTCATCTCTGTATACTCCGAATTCGTTTATACAGGTATACCTAACGTATAATATTTGAAAACAACATGAATAAAAATAAGATACATATTACCATGATTACCTGAGCTTTAGCAAAAATACCTCCTAAAGTCGATGTCATCGATTTCAACCAAACTTAGTATTATGATATATCAAGTACATTGATCGATTCTCTTCATCGACTTTCTCTTCCATTAATTACTCGGCTAGTAAAGTTCCATTTTGGATTTGGCGCTAAAATCTCTCAAGCATTAGGAAATTCAACTGGTGCATCATGCCACGCGACACATTCGTCATCGATGCACAGTGGGGCGAAGTCAGTCGTTATTGAAACTTTTTTTCATGAATTATTATTTTTATAATATTTTTTTCAGATTCTCAGGTAGATTTTAGCCCTAAATGCAAAATTTCAGGATAATCCGACAATTTAATTTTGTGCATAGCGGTAAAGATGAAAATTCGTTGAAAAATAGTAATTTTTAACTAATGACAAATGATCTTTCAACAAATCCAATGTTTATAATTTGTTAATTTCAGTGTTCACTCGGCTATCGGCAGAAGCAGGCCACTCTCGATGTGTGTCACGCGATCGTCTCTTTACTCGGCAACAACCATTGTGTGGTCCTCCTCATTATTCTTCATCAGCAGTCCATTGCTGCAATGGAAGCGCTCCGACCCCCGTTGGCGAATCTGCCATACAATGAAACCACTGGAAGCGGCTCCCGTTCCGGTGGAGGAGACTTATGGATAGCGGAAGATAAAATGTTTATTGTGTTGTACCTTTTGACTATACTTTTAAGATGTATTGTATAGTGAACAAGAATCCTCGGCTCTGTAAAGTCAATTCGGTTGAGCCTTATCAAATAAATTAATATAAAAAATAGTTAATTTCAATACCCTACATTTTGTTTTTCCTTGATTTGTTTTCCGTGCTGAGCACCAATGTTACTGACGCCAGGGAGGCAGCTCCAACACCTGGACCTACCTATCGACCCATCAACTCATGAACCGGGGACCAACGGCTTTACTTCCCTTCCGAAGGCGTGATCAGAGATGTTATGCCTCAGAACATCCCGGCGGCGCCGACTGGGATTGAACCCAGGCCTGCTGGGGTGAGAGGTAATCACGCTTACCACTACACCACCGGCGCCGCTAGCATACATAGCAATAAAATGACCTAAAATCCTTTCACCTAAGCTATTATATTACTAATTCCAAGGGGTAAGTCACTCAGCACATTGTGCCGAAATTAGAATCGGCACAGCTTGGGTACATCAATCGACACACTTCGGCACAATCTCGTAGGCATTGGATAAAATGGCACTGTTGGACAACTGTCATTGAAGTTGTTCACAACATTACGTTCTGTATATTCAGGAATATCCTTCAATTGAATATTCCAGAGGAACTCCGACCAGCAGTTCCTACAAATCGAAAATGTTGGTTCTAGAGTGGGCTCAAGATAAAGAGGCAGTTAAGCAGACCCAATTAGTACCCTTAATTCAAATAATGCTGCAACTCACACAAAACAAACTACATACGTCATATTCATCATCCTCTATAGTCGGTCTCCAACAATGTTCTCCACCGGTTCCAACTCTTGGATTGATTGCATATACGGTTGAACAAAGAATTAATAATTTATATAATCCAGGTTACTTCGATTTGTTCAGTCCAGTCTAAACGTATGGAAGACAGTTATGCAGTTATGCAGCGGATACACTTGGATGATAATGATATTGAATGATATGAGCACTATATAACAACTATACAAAAGCTATACAAGTGTGACCATGGATGTGCTGACAATTTATTATACAAATAATGGTCATGTTCATAGCTTGGCATTTTTTTTTTTAATCCTTGTCGGGTGTTTTCGTCACTGCGACCATTAATCTGAGCTAGAATTTGGCATATACGTGTATCCGCGGCGTTAGGGGTACAACCTATAATAAAATTCACTATATGGAATACATAGAACGCACAATCGTTAGGGTGCGTTCCAGTGTCCCATACAAACTTTAAAATTCTTCTGCTAATCCAGAACGAAACCAAATTCTTCAAATTTGGCACAGTTGTTGAGGACCTCAATAGGGATCGAAAGTTCATTGGGGAGCAAGGAGGCCGTAGCATTTTCATCAGGTAGATTTGACGTGAAGTCTAGTCTAGTCCTGGGTATTGTGAAGTCGATCGATTTTATTTTACAAACCATTAGAAAACTGCTTGATTTTTTTTTCAAGTTCAAAACTATTTCGTTCTTTTTCAGTTGATTCTCGCCAAAAGCTCTGAGTCAGGAGTTCTCGAGCCCCTAAAGACTCTATCAAAGTTTGTTTTCATACATGTATCGCCAAAGTATGTTTTACTGAAATTCGTCAGATACGCACTGCGCTATCTTCCTTGGAGTGACTCGCTGAATTTATCACCGTACTCTTGCTGAGCGACGAAACGCAGGCCGTCCTCGTTTCTAAAGTCTTGCTCGCAGAATATGATGTTCCTGAGTTACTGTCCACAATTAATCTGTATGCTCCTGCCCGAACACTTCGTCCGACAGCCTTGCTACATGAAGAAGTACATGCAACCAACTATGCTGTATTTATTTTTTTTCTTTATTTTTGCGATTTTTAGCCGTAGGCTAGTTTATCACATTTGATGGTAAACTATACTGTAAACAGTTCCTTTGTCGCCATGATTCATCAATTAAACGAAGTATCTGACCTATTTGTCTTATGTTTTTTCCTTGATTTGTTTTCCGTTGATCTTGTTTTTTCCGTGCTGAGCACCAATGCTACCGACGCCAGGGAGGCAACTCCCACACCTGGACCCTACCTATCGACCCATCAATTTATGAACCGGGAACCAACGGCCTTACTTCCCTTCCGAAGGAAGGCTTGTTCAGAGATGTTATGCCTCACAGAACATCCCGGCGGCGCCGACTGGGATTGAACCCATGCCTGCTGGGGTGAGAGGTAAACACGCTTACCACTACACCACCGGCGCCGCTCTGACCTATTTGACTTTAACATCAATGCCTCCAGATTTCGTCATCGTTTGCTATCGGCCAATTTTTAATGAGTGACTACATTTAGATTTAAGTCATAGTCATTGAGACTATTACATCAGATGAACTGTAATCTATCTATCTATATATATAAAAATGAATTTCTGTCTGTCTGTCTGACCCTTATAGACTCGGAAACTACTGAACCGATTGGCGTGAAAATTTGTATACAGGGGTTTTTGGGGCCATGGAAGGTTCTTATGATGGTTCGAGACCCCTCCCCCTTTTGTAAGGGGGGGCTCCCATACAAATGAAACAAAAATTTCTGCATAACTCGAGAACTAATCAAGCAAATGGAACCAAATTAGGCATGTGGGGGCGAGTGTGGGGGTATAAGGAGATAATCATAGGGGGTAGCCCCTTAGATAATAGGAGGGGGGGGGGCTACGTACAATATAGCATGATTTTTTTAAATCGGCGCATAAACTCAAGCTAATATTGAATCCCGAGCAAGACCGGGCACACTCAGCTAGTTATAAATAAATACAGCAATTGAGAACATAGCTGAGTCATAAAAACTATGCTGGTTTTTAATACTTCATCACTGAGCGTTGGTGTTTGCCTTCAAGCTTAAAATTAACAATGTGTTATGAAAAAGTATGGATCATTTTTATGATATTAAAATGCTTGACGATAGATAAGAACAGTAATTCCATGTGTTGCTTCTGAATGTTTGGTTCCCGGTTGACAGTTCATAATGGCTCCCAAGTGACAAGCACATTGCGTAAGACCACAGGACCCAGGTTTAGTCTAGTGTAGACATAGACAACAGGCAGATGTGACACGTTTTGAAAAATTCATAAACGGCTTTTCTGCCGATGAATAACTTTGATTTTTTAACTGTTCCATGTTACAAAACACAAACAATCGAGAAAAAAAAGTTAAGTCTATTTGTACCTGGGAGGGAGAAGCAGACTCGAAAAATATGAATATCAAAAGATGGCTCCTTCAAGCTGTCACGAACTGTCATTGGGAGCCAAGCAGTTTGATGATGTTTTTCTTACAGTTGAACAAGAATACATAAGGCGGTATCGTACATTAATTTAGGACAAACTGTCGTTTCCACTTATTTTACTCATTATGACACCGTTTATTTTAAATTCATTCAAAATACACACAGATTAATATTGAAAGCTACCATTAACCAAGGTTTTGTCAAAACATTTAGTGGTTTAATAAAAATAAACAGAAAAGTACAGTTTCTCTCTGCACACTGATTAATCTCAAACAATCACTACATGCTCAAAGCAAAACAAACTATTTTGTAACGCCTATTTTAATTTGAATTCAATGGCACAAATTTTCATGACAAGAAAAACAAGTATATGTACAATGAATTCCGTGTGTGCTATCCCAGATTTGTCCACTATAATAATAGACGCATACTTGTTCCACTGGAACAATTCAAAATCAATAGGAAAGATGCATAAATGACGTAGCGATTTAGGATGACTATAGAAAAATACGCTACAAGCGTTTTACGTTTAGTGAAGCACATATCATGCAAACTGATTAAGTTCCACAGTTAGATTTTATAGCAAGAATATTCCACAAGAGATCAAAAAATGCTTGTTTCACCCAAAAGATCCTTCAGCTGAACACGATATATATACTACGACGCAGTAGATACATATAACGTGCCGCAGGAATGAAATCTATAGATTTGAATTGTGTTTTGAATGACTAAAATCACTAATTAAACAGTCTATCGCAAACTTGTTTTTGTTTTAAGCTTTCGAATGCACATAAATGCATCACGGTCTATCACCGGCTAGTACCGTTTTGGAACACTTTTAACATTAGTATGATGTTTTGTGTATCTTTTAATGCAGTAAATCATTGATTCGAGTTTCGAAACCCGTCGGATACGGTTCTGTTTTAAGTTTGCTCTCTGTTTTGTGCGTGCGTTCGCTTTGATTTGGCTTTTCGGTTGCATTTGGCTGATAAGCGCTGGCACTCTGCCTCCCCGACGGTTATGCGTATGTGATTGTGGTGGTTTTCTCGCTTTCTGGGAAGTTTTCGAATCAAGAAGGAAACGTAATTCATCGTGTTTGCAAGAATCAGAAGAGATGTCGCTATCTGCATACTTGTTTTATTTCCTTCGCGTGTGCTCCCGGACCAGAAATGCGTGGCATAGTGAAGCGATCTATGCCTCCGTCGGAGGTGTTGGGTTTTCTAATCGTTCTGTGATGGTGTTCGTGATCAGATGTACTCCAAACACTGAAAGGTCTGCGCATTCTGCTGTGAATCCTGCGGTTTGCTTCCAATACAGTAGCGCAGGCGAAAGAGTGATGAATGGTCTCAAAGCTTCGGTGCGAAAAGAAAACGGTTGCTGGAGAGTATTGGCAAGGATAATGCATAAAACAGCTTCGAAAACATGGAAAGACAGGCTTATAGCAGATAATTTTGGAGAGATCTTTCTTTTTGCATTCTTTTAAATTTGTTTACATTTTCACATAACCTTTACTTTATATTGCCGAATAGAGATTCCTCCCGTGGCATCTATGAAGGTGGTATGGGTTCCCTGCACCTTCTTAAGTAGATGTTGGACTAATTTTCCTTCCTATCCCTTGCGATTGTAAGGATGTGGCCAGGTGTATAATGCGATGCTTGATTTGTAGATTTTAATGCGTGGGAAAAACCACTAGCCCCAAGTGTTTTTTCACGGCAACACACGATATTTTCTACAAAATGTATTGGTTGACCATTATATAGCCCCCCCCCCACGATTTGTGCAATCGCTTATGCTATGCTATGCTTTTAATGCAGTAAATCATTCTCTCAAAATTCTCAGTAAATCAGCACAAACAATAAAACCATAAGCCGTTGATGCGACACGAATGTCACAGAAGTGATAAAGTGTCACTAATAAATAATAATAATTTTTTTTGTGTGTTTATTTAAGACATTTTACATCCACAGATGCATTCATGTCTGTTTCAGTTTAGTGTAATGATGTGTGGGTGTGAGTGTTGGTGTTTATGATTAATTGCACTTAGCTTTGTCTCTTTTCCTCTCCTTCTGGTTCATCGTTGATCATTACATATCATCTCTTTCACTTCTGCTTCTCAATTAATTTCACTTTTACTTCTTCTATCTTTTCTTCATCTTCTTTCTTCATCATCTTCGTTTTTTCCGTAGCCTTCGTCAATTTCGTGTTATCCGCCATCTTGATAATTTGTTGAAGGGTCTCCTTCATCTTGCTGAATCGGCTGCGCCATCTTCTTATATCTTCTTCATTTATGATCATTTGTTGCTTGTTGGTATTCTTCTTCATTCACTCTTCTTCTTTCTTCTCACCATACTTCAAATTCTTTTCTTTACTTTTTCATCATCTTCTTTCTTCATCCTTCTTTAATTCCATTGCTTTGATTTCCTCTTACACGTCTTCACGATTTCTCCAATTTTCCATCGGTGTCGTCTTCTTCATTTTGCTATTTTCCGCTTTATCTTCTTGATCTTCGTATTTTTCTGCTTCATTTTCCGTTCCGCTTTTACTTCATCATAATTTTTATTTTGATCTTCTTCTTCCATCCTCTATCCGCTTTGTTTCCTTGATGAACTTCACCTTCTTTACATGACCGTATCACTTTTATCCAGCTCAGTTCATCTTCTTTGATCTTCATCCAGTTACATGTTTGCCTTCCACACATTCTTTCTTCTTTCCTTGCTCCGTTAACTGCTTAACCTTTTTACCTCTGCACCGGGTTTCGGCTTCTTCTTCTTTTCTCTACATCCTTCAAATTTTTCGGTACAGTCCAGTTTGCCGTAGAAAATTTAGCAAATTGGTGGTTTGCTCCTCAGAGTTTTCTAACGCATCTTGCAAGCTTGTTGTATCAATGTCGTTCTCTTGTCGTTGCATTTCATAGTTTTTGCACTTTCACGTTTCGGACGTATAAAACCGTTCCACAACAACTGGGCGGGGCTTCCTTCTTCAATAAGTACGTATGGGTTAGCCGCGTGTGACCAATTAATCATGTTTTGTTGTTTTTGACATCATCCACATCCAGAGGGCCAGTCACTTCGAATGTATGGGAATGGTAGGAAACCATTTGGAAATGCATGAAAATTTTCAGTTTTTATTCATTATCGTCTTTATGGGCAGTTTTAGGTGCACAAAAATTGCACGAGTACATTACTATGGTGATAAGGTAAACACTCGTTTATTTGTTTCCTTCTGTGAAAGCATTTTTAGTCACAAATCGTGGATTTATGATATTCTCCATACTACAAAAATGATTTTCCTACAACTGAAGGGGCGACATCTCTCGGATCTTTAGTATAGCTACTACTCAAATCATATAATTAATTCTTAGTCGTGTTAGCACACGCTAGTCGAAAGTGCTTCCCCGTTCCGTCCACTTGTGCGTGTCGTCTTTGACTTCTCTTAGTTTGGAGTCTCTGGTAGCGAACCATTGATCGTTCCATCGTTGGCGAATGTTTTGCATCACCATTTTCAGCGCATCATCGCCTGGGATTGGTACATCAATTGGAGGTTGTGTTCTCACCATGTTTGCCAACCGATCAGCTTCGTTGTTTCCGTGGATGCCAGCGTGTCCAGCAGAAACGGATGGATTTGTTTCGTGCTATTTGCTCCACTTCCTGAATCCACGGGTGCTTAGATGTTCCAGCTTCTAAGGCCTGGAGACAACTTGCAGAGTTCGTAAGAATGACTAATTTGTTCAACATATTCGGAATGGAAACAGCCATCTTAATCTTAACGCCTCCGCAGAAAAAACGCTACATTCCTTTGGGAGGCTGTACTTTCCCGCTAAACAATTGTTATGGAATGCGGCACCTACAGTGTTTTCGTGTTTCGATCCATCGGTGTAGACGACGGTTGATCGGTGGAAGCGGGTCGACAGTAGTTGTTGCACTGCCGGGCGGACTTTCTCTGCAGGATCGCCGACTCGTACACATGTTTTAACGACCCACAGGATTGAAGGTTTTCGTGTGTGCCACGGACGATCGGTCTGCCGCACAAGTTGACCGACAGCGGGGAGTTTGTCAGCACATTGAGGCGATCCGATGCTCGTCGAATAAGAGGGAGACTGGTGTTGTTCCGATTCTTCGCTAGCATCCGAGTTGCAATTCATACTATGGATTGTGCTGCTAGCAGTTCGAACGGTAAGGTGCCCGCTTCAGCCATGATCGATTGTATCGGGCTAGTGACGAAGGCTCCGGAAGCCTTGCGTTGGTTTTCCTGATAATCTGTTATGATGGTTTTGTTTTTTTATGAAAATAAAATGATGTTCTATCCCTCTATCATGGCTATATGTTGATCCAGCGTGCAGATAGTTAATATATTTGTCTTCTTCAAAACTTCATCGTCTTGATCTAAAGAAAAGAAAATCGCCACTCGATCAAGCCAAATTCAAAGGTAGTACCTGTGTGATGCCGCATTCCAAAAGTTTTGAACCAAATAAAAAAAAAATGAAAAAAACAAAATGTAGCCATTAGACTCAATTATTTAGAAAAACAATTCATACTGAAAATCATAATTCTAAACTACCAAGGAATCAAAAATATCTCCAAATGACAAAATAACAAGCGATCAACGAACCGAATAATAACGCTATGTCAGAAGTACAAAGTAATAATGATATAATCTTCTTCGTTCTTTTTCATGACAAGCAGCCTGTTGACGAACTATACATATACCCTACATGTGCGCAACCAGCTGAGCGAATCTGTCGGACACGGCGAATATTTGATCGGTTACTCGATCACTCACTGCGGAGTGTCTTCGCCGCAACCGATGACCGTAACCGATGACCATATACGAAGGGAGGAGATGATACGATGATCAAACTTAAAGTTAGTTCACTACTGCCACTGCTCGCGCTCGGAAGCTGGAGGGCGAACCTCAGCACGTTATATAATAAATGTGAATATTGTTTAAGTAAATACATGTCTTGTAGTTTCTGTGGATAAGTGTAGTTTGAATAAAAAGGGTGTATTATGTGATAATTTGTGTTTCGAGAAGACTCTGGATGGAGATAGTGGCTCAATCACCCGAGACGTCGAAGATTACCACCGAGCAGCACTCCTCAAGGTTACCCAAGGACAAACGAAATTTGAAGGTATCCCAACAAACATTGGTCCTTCGAACCGGATTCTACCAACCGGTGAGTCGTTGGTTGGGATAAGCTTAGAACCTGGTCCGCCATCACTTTGACCTATTGGCCTATTGAGGAAGTTCGCGCCATCGAGAAATACTATTGTCACCTCCTGAAAGGATCATCGCCATCGTATAGTGTCCTTATCCTACATAAAGGATCGCCATTATCGGAAGGACATTTGAATAGACCGCCATCACGACTGGCTTGGATCGCTTCGCTATCGCAAGTTTGAAGACAACTTGAGTTTTGGAGCATCGTTATGCAGTTGCTGCTTCATGGTCTGAACTGAGAAAAATTGAAGCTGTTCGACTTTCCTGTACCCTTTCGGACGTTTGAGGATTTACAGTATAACGTAGACGGCCTTAGTGTTGTTCTACCACCAGTTAGGTAAGTTAGAACGAGTATATGTCTGGTCGAAGAGAATCTGCGTTCTTCTAACACCTCCATTTCGATTGTTTTCTGTTCTCTCTAAATTCAAATCAACGGCCGGTAACTAACCGGTACTTGAACGAGCTGGCAGTAAACGTCCTCGACTACTACAAGGACTGATTGGTGGTTGGCAGTTGGCTAAACCAATTTACGGCGATCCACATGACATCGACAGCACTATTTTAGCTTGGGCAACGCAGAGTAATCCTGTATGTCAGGTAAATTTATATATAGATATATGCCCAGCCGAAGCTGGTATCCTGTTGATGCTACACAACAATAAAATTTACAACTTTCGATGAAAATTGGCTACCTTTCTTACGGAGGCAAGCCCTATACTCAAATGCTTCATTTGACGAGGCTTTGAGGTACATTCTGCGCCATCTTTAGTTCTCCAGGTGAGGCTAAGAGTATATGTCCTGCCGAAGCAGGCTTTATTCGATACTACATTGCTGTGTTTTCTCCTCTCTTGCGCTGGATAACTTATTTCGAGACGATTTACTACTTGCTGTTGTACAACGAATGCGAATGTGAACTGACGAATCAGGCTGTTGGTGTAAACTGTATTTTTCTAGGTGAGCTTTACGGTATATGTTCAGCCGAAGTTGAGTTTTTTGTGTACTACATCTGCCTTTTCCGCCCTTTCGTTACTCACTGGATTTATTTGGAGTCTGACGTCACTGAATCACACATACACGTGGAGTTACTCTATGGTGTTCCGTTTTTGGATCTGATCGGCTTCTGGAGTACCGCTGCTCTTTCGCATAGGTGAGGTGAACAGTATATGTTCAGCCGAAGCAGACAAATTTCTCGAAACTACATCCACGTCTCTTCCACTTTCCGCATTTCAACGGCGTCAACGAGATTCAACCATGGCGACCAAGGGTCCGAACTAAAGGCTCTTTCGGCAAAACTCAGAGGACTTCGTACTACATTCAACATTATTAGAAAATTCTCAAGCGATTTCAAGGAGGGTACGACAGCTAATCAAATCAATGTTCGTATTGCGTGTCTCGAAGAACTGTGGGAGTCTATCAATGAGACTGTTTGGGAGATAGAAAGTCATGAAGATTTCGAAGAGAGTGAAACCATTCAGAAGGATCAGGCTGAATTCGAATCCCGTTTCTTCGATGTCAAATCCTTCCTGTTGGACAAGCTGAACGAGTTGCAAGATATTTCAAATCAATCTGTTCGAGGAGGTGATGCTTCGTTACATGGTGTTGTGGAACATGTTCGCCTGCCACAAATCCAACTACAGCATTTCGATGGGAATATAGATGAGTGGTTGAGCTTCAGGGACATATACACTTCTCTGATTCACCACAAAACTGCATTGCCACCTGTTGAGAAATTTCACTACCTCAAAGGATGCCTAGGAGGAGAGGCAAGGGCACTCGTTGATCCTCTGAAGATTACTGCTGCCAACTATTCAATTGCGTGGCATACGTTGGTGAAACGTTATAATAACAGCAAACTTCTGAGAAAAAGGCAAGTTCAGGCGATGTTAAAACTACCATCTCTTGTCAAAGAATCAGTTAATGATCTACAACGACTGGTAGAGGGATTCGATAGGGCTATTCAAAACCTCGATCAAGTAGTAGATCCTGCGGAATACAAGGACTTGGTGTTAGTTGAGCTGCTCAGTTCCCGTTTAGATCCTACAACTCGGCGCGGTTGGGAGGAATTCACGTCTGCTAAAGACAAGGACACCGTAAAGGATTTGATGGATTTTCTTCACCGGCGAATTCAGATACTTGAATCACTACCAGTTAAAGCAGAGACACGACTGGATTCTACGCTACAGGAAAAACGAAAATCAGTCATTCAAAGAGCAAGTCACAATGCTGTTCAATCCAATGGTGCAAAATGTGTTTCCTGCTCAGACATCCACGGATTACACATCTGTCCTGTCTTCTTGAAGATGTCGATGTCTTCCAGGGAGTCATTTCTGCGTAGCAACTCTCTTTGTCGCAATTGTCTGAAACGTGGCCACATCGCTAGGGAATGCTCTTCAAAATTCAATTGCCGGAAATGCAAGGGTGCTTCAGTTTTAACCATAGTTCATCCGAACCTGGAGCAAACACAGAAGGCGCTAAGCTAATTTCAGTGATTTCAGATCCACAAGCGTCGACTTCAACTTCCACGACTACAGTATCATCTCACATGGCAAAGGTTACGTCGTCCCAGGTACTTTTGGCGACTGTGGTTGTTATTATTGAAGACAACCAAGGGTCACAATATCCTGCTCGTGCATTACTAGATTCTGGTTCTGAGTGCAACTTTATCTCGGAAGGACTGAGTAAGTTGTTGAAGGATTCAAGTCAGAGAGTCGACATCTCGATCCAAGGTGTTGGACAAACAACGACGAGAGTTACACGCAAGATTGCAGCTACAATCAAATCAAGGATGACAAACTATTCAAGAGCCATGGAGTTTTTAGTTCTGCCGAATGTTACCGCCTGTTTGCCTACTGCTACAGTGCAGATTAACAGATGGGACATACCCGATGGAATCCATCTAGCGGACCCGGAATTCTTCCACTCTAGGAAGGTAGACATAATTTTAGAAATCCAGGCGTTCTTCAGTTTCTTCCAGTCTGGAAAGGAAGTGTCTATGGGTGATGACCTTCCTACACTTACGGAGTCGGTTTTTGGATGGATCGTAACTGGTGAGATCTACACGCCGGTGGAAACTACAAGATTTTCGTGCAGCATTGCAATCTCGGATAACCTGGAGGAACTATTGTCTCGGTTTTGGTCCTGCGAAGATTTAGGAGCCGTCAACAACTACTCTACAGAAGAAAAACGCTGTGAGGAACAGTTCAGACGAACAGTACAAAGAGAAGTAGATGGTCGCTACACCGTAACACTTCCTAAGGACGAACGGATCTTGGTACAACTAGGAGAATCAAAGGAAATTGCCCTGAAACGCTTTCGAAGCGTGGAACGAAGATTGTCAAGGAACCCGGATCTTCAAAAACAGTATTGTGCCTTTATGACGGAGTATTTGGATCTTGGCCACATGCGCAAGGTAGAGGATACGAATGAGGAAGTCGTCAAACGAGTCTTCTTGCCCCATCATCCTGTGATTAAGGAGTCAAGCACCACAACTAAGGTCAGGGTGGTGTTTGATGCGTCCTGCAAAACATCTACAGGCATCTCGCTAAACGATGCGCTGTTTGCAGGACAAATAGTACAGCAAGGTCTAAGGCCAATCATTCTCCGTAGCCGGTTCCGTCAATTTATGGTAGTCGCAGATGCGGAAAAGATGTTCCGGCAGATTTGGGTCAACAGTCTCGACACCCCCCTACAGTGCATTCTATGGTTTGGCCCAGATAACCAAATTGCCACATATGAACTAATTACGGTGACTTACGGTACGAAATCAGCACCGTTCTTAGCTACTCGTACGTTAAAACAATTGGCAGAGGATGAGCGAGCGAACTACCCATTAGCTGCTAAAGCCGTTGACGAAGACGTTTACATGGGCGATGTGATCTCCGGAGCGGATGATATGGAGTCTGCTATTGAATTACGATGTCAATTGGATGCTATGCTAGTTAGCGGAGGCTTCAGGTTGAGAAAATGGGCGTCAAATTCTCCAAATGTGTTAGAGGACATTCCCAAGCAGGATTTGACACTACCCACTACGCATGGAATCGATTGGGACCAGGATGCAGAAGTCAAAACCTTGGGACTTACCTGGCTTCCTCATTCAGACCGCTTTAAATTCCAATTCAGCATTCCACCACTCGTAGAAGGCCAGCATTTCACAAGTAGGAAGGTACTCAGTATCGTAGCAAGATTGTTCGACCCTCTAGGACTACTGGGTGCAACTATCACGACTGCAAAGGTGTTTATGCAACGTTTATGGACTCTGGTAAACGAACGTAATCAAAGATTAGGCTGGGACGATCAACTGCCTGAAACGGTGGGTGAGGAGTGGCGCAAATATCACGAACAGCTACCGTCACTGAATACGTTACAGGTTGCACGGTGTGTCGTCGTACCCGGCGCAACCTCAGTTGAGTTTCACTGTTTCTCTGATGCGTCGATATTAGCATATGGTGCCACAGTCTACGTGCGAAGCGAAGAAAGGGATGGCACTGTTACCGTTCATCTACTAACATCAAAGTCGAAGGTCGCTCCTCTAAAGGTACAGTCATTGCCACGCTTGGAGTTGTGTGGCGCACTCTTAGCAGCACAGCTTTGGGAGAAGGTATTGGGTGCCACGAACACGAAAGCTGAAGTACACTTCTGGACGGACTCGACATGCGTGCTGCAATGGATTAAATCACCTCCAGCCACATGGACTACTTTCGTGGCAAATAGGGTTTCCAAAATCCAAACTTTGATGGAAGGCTGTAACTGGAGTCACGTGTCGGGGAAGACTAACCCTGCAGATTTAATCTCTCGAGGCATTCTTCCAAACGAAATACTGAACAACGAATTCTGGTGGAGTGGGCCAAGCTGGTTGAAAAAACCAAAGGAACAATGGATATCGGACCCAACCGTAGAACAATATCCCCTAGAAATGCGGAAGACAGCTGTTCCAAGTACGGCAGAGAAGACTTCTTTTGTTTCGGATTATGTTCTCAAGTTTTCGGATTATAATAAGCTTCTACGATCTACAGCTTACTGGCTACGATTGATTGTGACTCTACATAAGAGCGGAACATGGAATAGAGGTTTTCTGACGTTTTTAGAAGTGCAACAAGCGGAGGAACTGCTCGTAAGACAAGTCCAACTGGAACACTTTTCCGTGGAGATTACGGCGTTGAAGGCTGGCAGCTCGGTAGCTCGAAACTCACCGTTGCGGTGGTTCCATCCACGGATCATGGACGACGGTATTCTTCGTGTTGGTGGAAGGTTGACCCATTCAGATGAATCTCACTCAGCGAAACACCCCATGGTTCTTCCAGCGAAACATCATCTAACTGAGCTGATTTTGCGTCATTATCATCTGAAATTGCTTCATGCCGGACCTCAACTTCTGATTGCTGCAGTAAGACAACGGTTTTGGCCACTCGGTGGCAGAAATGTAGCCAGAAAAATAGTGCATCGTTGTTTACGTTGTTTTCGAGCAAAACCAACTCGCATTGAACAGCAAATGGGTGAATTTCCTCCCGCAAGAGTAACTGTTGCTAGGCCTTTTTCTAAAACTGGAATCGATTATTTCGGTCCGGTATACACCAAGGCCGGTAGAGGTCGAGCGGCGATCAAGTCGTATGTAGCGGTATTTGTTTGCATGGCAACCAAGGCTGTCCATCTAGAGCACGTTTCCGATCTCTCTACTGAATGTTTCTTGCAAGCATTCCGGCGATTTTTTGCCCGGCGTGGTAGATGCACCGACATATACTCGGATAACGGCACTAATTTTGTAGGAGCTAAAAATAAATTAGCGGAATTATTCAATTTGCTGCGAGATCATGAACATCGTGAAACCGTTACTAACGAATGCTGTCGAGAAGGTGTACAATGGCATTTTATCCCACCAGGAGCGCCTAACTTCGGCGGTTTGTGGGAGGCTGCTGTGCGGTCGGCGAAATATCATTTGCTTCGTGTCCTTGGAGAAATTCCTGTGTCTGCAGAAGATTTCCGCACGTTGCTGGCCCAGGTCGAAGGATGCCTAAATTCTCGGCCACTGACACCCATATCCGATGATCCAGTAGACCTCGAACCACTAACTCCAGCTCATTTTTTAACTGGCGGATCGTTGCAAACGTTACCGAATCCCAATCTTACTTCGACGAACTTAAATAGACTAGATCGTTGGCAGCTAGTACAACGTCAGCTGCAAGATTTCTGGAAGCGTTGGTTACTCGATCACTCACTGCGGAGTGTCTTCGCCGCAACCGATGACCGTAACCGATGACCATATACGAAGGGAGGAGATGATACGATGATCAAACTTAAAGTTAGTTCACTACTGCCACTGCTCGCGCTCGGAAGCTGGAGGGCGAACCTCAGCACGTTATATAATAAATGTGAATATTGTTTAAGTAAATACATGTCTTGTAGTTTCTGTGGATAAGTGTAGTTTGAATAAAAAGGGTGTATTATGTGATAATTTGTGTTTCGAGAAGACTCTGGATGGAGATAGTGGCTCAATCACCCGAGACGTCGAAGATTACCACCAAGCAGCACTCCTCAAGGGTACCCAAGGACAAACGAAATTTGAAGGTATCCCAACAAACACAGCCCATGCGACACAACTCACTCGGGGCGGTAGAAGGAAACGAGCAAATTGTTGGCAAGCTGCTTCACGAAGTAAAGCCGAAGATGATACACGTGTGTTAATGGGAATTTTTTTGTTATGTCTTTTCTCGATTCATATCAGGCATAACATTTGATAACGGCACAAAAGCATTTGTAAACAAACTTTCTAAGGCCCTTTACACGCGAACCAAAGTACGCCCACGCAAACCAATACCATTTTCGAAAAGGTGATAGTTGCCCCTATCCGATGATGTTGTTGGTTTGCGTGAGCGTACTTTGGTTCGCGTGTAAAGAACCTTAGAAAGTTTGTTTACAAATGCTTTTGTGCCGTTATCAAATGTTATGCCTGATATCAAGCTTTGTCCTCATCCGTGTATATTGCAACAAAGCAGGCAAGCAATATATCATTATCCTTCTACCACTCGGATCGAGCTATGTTAAAGAGCGAGTTTGTCATGGTAGTCGTAGCAACCGTTTTGTCTGTATCGTTGGTTGCTTTATGTGTTTGGATTCGCTGTAAACTACACAATTATTTAATTTTGGATGTACTTTGGGCCCATAAATAAATTCAGCAATCGACTAAATTTTCAATAGCGAACAAAATATCCATTAGTACCGTCTCAATGACGCGTTCATCTAGATAAAATTGATAAATAGCTGATTTTTAGCGATGGGCTCAATCTTAGATCCGTATAGGCCAACATTAGAGCCATTTACCCTAGTTAAATTCCAACAAACTTTTGGTCCGCTACATCACAACATGGATCACTAGTGTGCATCTTTCAAAATGTAACGATACAGACAAGGCCTGGACCTTGTTGCAGTTCAGCAATCCTCAAGGTTATGTCAATGCCCAGAGTTTGGGCTAGACACATACTTTAAAATAAAAATGAAACTTAATTTTTTATTTGGATAATGAAATTCAGGGGTATTCAATAATTCGGAGTAGTAGTATTCATAAATTTGCGTTAAAGTTCTCCTTTATTTCACGATACATAATTAATGCATGACCCCTAGGTTGAGATCAGGGTTTTAGTTTCACACTGTCATTGTGTTCGGGCATTTACGACTAAAATGCTAAAGCACCAATATTCACTACAGCAATAAAACTCGGAAGACCAGGGACAATCTTTGTTAAAGTACCTTACGCCAAACGACCACTATTACAGGTTATTTTATACCAAACGGCATTCCCTCTGTATTGCTTTAATATGATAACACGTGTATTAAAGAGTAATAACATCAATAAATAATCAAATCGAGTATTTTAATGCCGAAAATGGATTACCGTGTGAATTTATTAAACTTCAATATGTTTACTTACCTCTGTGTAGCTATCGTAATTGGGATCATTAACACAAATCCGGGCTAATCGCGTGACAAACCCGGCTTCGTCTGCAAGATGCGATTTTTTCTGCACTACGGCGAAATAGGCGTACTCCGAACTGTTGAAACCGTACACATAATTCACTAGAAAATGGTCCCGATATTTTACATCAATGTTGATGTTCGATTGCTGGATTGAAAATTCCGCATAATTGAGATCGTCAAGTTTTCTTGACGAAATAGCGGGTACGTCGTGTCGATAATCACCAACGTTTGTGAACGTCGTACCAACATACAGTATGTCTTCCTTCTTCCATGATTGGTATTTACTTGGACCAATGAAAGCATACGTTGAAGACGTTTCATCATTCGCAGCAAGAGCTATTTCTGTATATTTGGATGAATCCGGAAATCGTCCGCTGAGATAGTAGATTTCACATGCTCCTTGATGTATGCTACCACAAGCGATCAACGTATCACCCACACTGTTGTAAATCAGAATTTTATTATGATTATTTGTCTCGTAAGTTTCTACATCGTCTGGAGAACATCCTCCAGCATGACATTGTGGAGAGTCTAACTTGGGACCAGTAATAGCTTCATTGAGTTGCTTGAGATTCGTGTCTAGTTGGTAGACTCTGTTAGTTGCTCCAATATATATGAGACTCCTTCGCCTGTCGTACGTAAGGTGCGTGAAATATGAGTTGTTATCTAACGAAAACTGTGCTACAACATTCTGTGGTGATAATAATGAAGACTCTGTTTTAGTTGCAACAGATCCTTCAATGGGTGCACTTATCGTCATAACATGAAACAAGTATAGCAGAAGCAGGACGGACATAGTTGCTTCGTTTAGTCGTTTGGTGATTCCTTATGTAATACCTGAAATAACAATACACTCTACTTAGTTTGTTCATTGTAAGATATATACCTAGATTGGTTACTACGTATGTAAGATTTGAATAAAACTGCAAATAAATAAATATCACAATATCGTCAAACCGCGGTTTACTCGAGGTTAAATGAGTAACATTTTTGAGGGTAGTATCAGCGGAGGAGCTTGGAAATAGGGTGTTGTTGTCTCATCAGAGAGTTTTCGCCAGCAATGGTGCATTGTAAAGAGGGTTCGCGTCTGGTGCTCAACCGGCTGTCGATAACCAGATCATCACAATTATGTCTTCCTTCACTAAAATTAATATATCTTATACTCAGAGAAAGATAATCACTTTTATTCAGTTGTAAGATAAATTTCTAAAAACGTCTGTCCAAACTGGAGAGTTATAACATGTTATAACGGTTGTAATATAATTGCAACACAGAAACCACCATCAAGATAGCGCTATAACATGTTATAACTCTGTAGTCTGAACGTACTATTAAGCGCTACCCGAGCAAAGCTGAAGATCAAATTGAAATCAAAATTTGCTGTTATGATGTAACTTATTTTGAATACTCCAGTTGATCTCATTTTGGTTGACTTAACGGTTAACACAGCAAAAATGAGAGCAAAATTTTACACTGTTGAAGCAAACGGAAAACTAATCCTGCTTTCAATGAAATCAATTTGATTACTGATTTTGCATTCATAATGTTTGACTGAATACGGGCCTAGAGTAAATGGTTACCATTCATGTTTCTCAAGCTGAAAGACTTAGGCTCCAATCTCAACGCGGGCAAGTCACGAATGACCTAAATGTGTTAAACAAATCAGATAAACGATAATCATTAGTTCAACGACAGATGAATTTCAATTAAATTTTAAACAAGACGTAAACAGCAGAACTTCAAGTTAAGTTGCTTTCATTTAAAACGTCTTGACTGCATAATGAAAGCACAATATGATATCAGACTTATGTCGCAACATTTGAAATCAAAATGAGTTTTCATTATGATAGGAACTGCACACTTTAATATCGATTTGCTTTCATTTTGTTAACCGACTTTGCTCGGGTAGCCAGACTGAGCAGTTATAACATGTTATAACGGTTGTCAAATAATTGCAACACAGAAACCACCATCAAGATAGCGCTATGCAGGTGCCGGTGGTGTAGTGGTAAGCGTGACTGCTTTCTCACCCCAATGGGTCTGGGTTCAATCCCAGCCGAGGTCGGTGGGATTTTTCTGAGGCATAAAAATCTCTGGTCACGTCTTCTTTCGGAAGGGAAGTAAAGCAGTTGGTCCCGACCCATGTGTGAGATGAATGGATGCGATATCCTACGCAGGTGTGGAGCCTGCCTTCCTGTACATTCGATTGCCGTCAATGGATGGCAATCGATTTTTTTCCTTGATTTGTTTTCCGTCGATGGGTGAGAGGTAATCACGCTTACCAACTACATCACTGCTGGGTAGCAATCGATGTCCGTTGGTGATTGGAACTAGATTGCGGAACAGAGACCGACGTTAAATTAAGGAAAGAAGAAGATACCGCTATACCATTAATCTGTAGTCTGAACAAGACATTACTCATCAGCACTGAGTAGCCTGTTTTAAGAAACATCTCATAAAACTGAGTAAAAGTAACTCTCTCTACGTTAGCTTATCGGCCATGTAGTAAGCAGATAACTATAATATTTCTTTTGTAAAAATAATGTAGGGTCATATAAAGCCCTCAAGTAAAAGTATGGACGGCTGCCAATCGAACTGTCAAAATGCACTGCTTTGCTTGATTGGAACAACTTTTCTCAGTTTTCTGGATACAGTCGTCCATACTTTTACTCTAGGGCGTTAGGGTCATACACGTCGAAACAAAATGAAGAAAACAATTGCAGTAAAAATCGTCCACCTCTTTTTTAAATTCACAAGCTACTCAGCAAGGAAAAGGGTAAATTAGTTTAACATTATCAATATTTCTATTTCAGCTTCATTTTGACATAGTTTTAATTTCTGATAACATTTAAAATAATTGAATAAATTCAACAAAATATAGAAATACTTCATAATGAAAATTGTCCAGTGTGGATAATCGAACAAATTAATTACAAAATTCATAGGTTAATTATGTCTTATGTTTAAAAAGTTTTGCATTTCATAATTAACACGAAATTTTTTACACTGCTCAGTATTTTTGATATTTTATTGCTTTGCTGATTGTTACCAATTTTTTGAAATTCCATGAGAGATTATTATTATGTTAAAGCGAAGCTAAAACAATATGCAATTATTTTTAATAATTGCTTTATTTGTACAGGCTCAATCGAATAAACTTTACAGTGCCGAGTTATCCTTAAACTACTAAGTACTTGTAAACAGTACCACTGAACTGTCAAAAAGGTTCAGCCGATTAACACTGAGTTTATTCGTGAAGTTACGCTGCAGAACCTGGTTTTGCTGGTTTTTACCCATTTTACTGTAAACATAATTCAAGAAAATGGGTAAAAAAACCCATTTATTGACAGACCTCCCGTTTACCCATTAATGAGTAAACCAAAATTTACTAATTAAATGGGAAGGGGTAGTTTTAACGGAAATGGGTATTTTTAGACCCATTAATG